>NC_137454.1:162994774-163518481 GCF_964235325.1 Thermobia domestica
ACCGTGCTCGTGAGTTTTCTCGGGGTTCTCCTGTTTCCTCCCACTTCTTTCATTCCACCATTGCATTCATTTCTCATAATCACCGTCTCCTTTAGCCTAACCGGCATAATCGTGGGACGTAAAACTTAAAGATTTCATTTCATTTTATAGTCTTGTAGTAATATGAGCAAAACTAGATGCAAATCTGTGACATGCGATCTTAACTTTTTCATTCGTGTGAACCAGTTGAATAATACGAAGAAAATGGGAATAGTAGAAAAAGCGAAAGAGGAACTGTTAAATAAGAGTCAAAGCACGTGTTTAAGCTGTTATTTCGAGAGAAGAGAGTCATTCTCTGGAAGAAAAAAAAATCGCTCAGTGATCAGGCGGAACAGCTCGTCGGACTCTTGAGAGTCGCAAAGTGGTGTAAATATTACACGGAAACGCACTGATCATCCAAAACTAATAACTTTTTGTAAGGAAAAGTTAACTGGAAAAACAAGCAAATGGAATGGATGTTGACCGCTCCGAAAGAACAATAAAACCATTGGAAAGCAATTCCCAATCGGTATCACATAAGATGGTGGCCGAGATCCTTCAGCTCTATGGTCTTGAGAGTAAAATTGAGGTAAAGAAACCATTCCTTCACGCAGGAAACATTGCTAAAAGATACTCTTGGGCCTAATAAATAAGTAAAATAAAGACTGGAACGATGAACAATGGAAAAGCGCACCCTCAAACCTAACAAACCTAAATTTCAATTTTCGCCCTCCAATTCTAGAAGCTCGTGCGTCGTCGTTCCGAAATGCGTTTTCATTCCGACAGTGTAATACCTACAGCAAGGCATGGGGAAGGTAGCTTTACTGTTTCGGCATGCTTTACAGACCACCAAGTTGATAATTTAGTTCGAACTAATAGAATAATGGACAAAAATGTGTTTCACAACGTTTAAGTAAGGAATAGGATTTAATTAGAAACGCGGATTTGGGTTATAATTTTATACTATACTACAACAGGATTACCATTCCAAATATTCTTCCAAGTTATGCAGTAATTATCTGCAATGCAAAGAAGACGCTTACATCACCAATAAATAGAATAGTCGCCAGTCACCAGATTTGTTACCCATCACGTTCCGGTAAGATGAACTTGACAGGACATTCCGTAAATAGATGCCAACGAATACTGAAGGACTTTGAAAGATTCCTGAGAGCTACTGGGGTTGCATAGCTTCGCAAAATTTGGATAAATTAATAAAGTAAATGCCTGGAATTTGTCAAGCTCTTATCAAGGCAAAGGGTCGACATTTCATTGAACACAAACATACTCAATAAATTTGTCTGAGTGGAAACAGGACGATATATTTTCATTTCTTTATATGAGTAATGATGTTTATTTTACAGAACAAGTCAAACAAACTGTGTTTTGTAGTTTCTAAAAATCAGTAGTGTGTTCACAGTTATGACAATGAGTGTACGTGTACTGCACTTAAAAACAGTGAATCTTTCCCGATATATGAAAAATTGGCAATATTGACCTACGAAATCCTAATTATTAAAGACAAACATGTCAATGCGTCAAGCTAGTTCCTAAAAGTCAAGCTAAGAGGTATCGCTATCTGCGCTGACTGACGCCAATAGATGTGCAGGCAATTTGCAAATTCAAAACTATTGGGACTATTTAATCGCAACTTAAAAGCTGAATTGTTTCAATTTAATTATTTCATAATAGGACAAGAAGCTGTATTGTTTCAATTTAATTATTTCAAAATAGGACAAGAGCCTTAACTATACTTAGATGTGATCATTAATATTTGTGTAACCGCAAGCTAGTTGATGGGCAAACAAACAAACAAAAGTAAAATGTAAACAATTGGATTAGATTAGTAAAATGTTAACAAAACAATAATAAAAAATTATCATCTACGAATTTTTTCTATATTAAAACTTTTGGTGAGTCGTAATATTGTATTAGCTGTCACTATATTAGAAAAAGAGAGAAAAGAAATAGTTATGTCCGAAGAATTACACTATAGTTATCAAGAGTCCACAAACCTATAATGTGGACGGTAGTGGCTAATTTTCACTATTGAGAGTTAATATCATCACTGCATAAATTGAATTATTAGCGTAATAATACGCTCAATGTGCCGTATATAATTAGAAGAGAAGCACGGAAAATAAGATGAAGCAGAGGCACAAATCATTATTGTTCAGTTCCCAATTAGAACTGCACATACCATCCAGTAGTCATTTGTCGACGTATGCAGAATGTGCATAGTGTGTTAGGGATTTATTCTTCATATCGACACAAAAAGTTACAAGTGGCGCAGTCAAATACTGCGACAATTCTAATGGTAGACACTGGAACATACTCTGTAGAGTCTTAACTTGTCACCAGTAACTTCCATATCTTTTGAGCGATGAGGGTGTTGATTCAGTCATATCAGAAAGTGAAAGATGAAGCAGAACAAATAACAACCGGTAATCATCTGAAGACAGTTTTCCTTTAATGCTAGAAGACAACAGCTAGATCCACATTGCAGCTGGGTGATGTACAGAACAGGAATATTCGTACTTTATTATTATTATTAATATTATTCGTCGAGAGTTTCCCCTCCATTTGAACGAACATTACAGTAAAATAACAAAAATAAGAATTATTCTTTAGATCACATAGAGAAAAATAATTTTAAACTTCTAGATCATGTATGTCTTCTACGAATAAATTGGTTCAGTTTCTTCGTAAATAAATTAACATATGAAAATGTCTTGTTAAGCAATTACACTAGTCGACAAATACTTTTTCTCTCGCACACGGAAGGAAATACCTGATTCTAATAGAACTATTCACGTAGAATTCGAATCTGCAATCAGTTTTTCTCCATCACCCTCAGTTTCCCCGTGACAGACGGACTTTCGGGAAATTTCCCCTATTTTTTTTTTAAACAATTTTTGTACATGTAGCTCGGGTACCCTTAGGTATATAAACACACAAATTATATTGTATGTTAGCTTGATTTATACTTAGTAAGCTCTCTAAGTTTCATACGAATCGCATTATTCTTTCTAGAGAAATAAACATATTTATATAAAAATATGCTATGTGTACTGTTCATTTTACCATATTCATTAGTGCAGATAAAATCACATATAACTTCCACGAAAATTACAATATAAGCAAGGTTTATACCTCATTGGACTTCCAATAAAACATATTTTCAATGATGTGTACACCATGTCGCCATGTTTATATGAGGGAATTTCTAGAGGGATTTTGTTGGAAATTCCCTCCAAAAAGTAGTTTATAAGATTTTTTGTCTCAACTTGCTATTTGTATATAGTGATACAGAAACAGGAACTGCACTAAAACATAATTTTATGTCTACTTAATAAATAATACAAACGAAGTGAGTGGTATCTTCTTAATAAATGAACACTTACTTACCTTAACTAAAATGTTTTAGTTGTCGACTTTCTTCTGTGTTTGGCTTCTGGAACATCTCTTTTGAGTGTCCAACAGTAATCAGCTAGCATTTGTGAACTTCACGTCCCTGGTATCTCTTCTGCATGGAGGAAATGTCCTGATGAAAACGTTCACCATCCTCATCACTAACAGCACCAAGATTTTCAGAAAATAAATCCAGGTGGGAGTCTAGAAAGTGAACTTTAAGGGACATGTTGCAACCCATTTCTTTGAATGATTGCAGGAAATCACTCACAATTTCACGGTAATTTGGGGCTTTCTGGTTTCCTAAAAATTCTCTTTTAAACATTTAAATGAATACCAAGCTGCTTTCTCAACCGGAGTTAAGAGATCCTCAATTTTTTGGTCACGAATCAAACATCTTATTTGGGGGCCTACAAAAATCCCTTCCTTGATTTTAACGCCACTAATCCGAGGAAATTTTTCCTTGAGGTAACAAAATCCTGCATTACTTTTGTCCAATGCCTTAACAAAGTTTTTGAAGAGCCCCAACTCTATGTGAAGAGGAGGTAGAATTATCTTATCAGGGCTCACCAGTGAAGAATAAACAACATTCTTCTGTCCAGGAGTTAATACACGCTTTGGCCATTCCTTCTTGATGTAATGTTCCGCTTTGTTCCTGCTGTCTCATTCGCAGAGGAAACAACAATATTTCGTATAACCAAGCTGCAAACCCATTAACAAAGAAATAACTTTTAAATCACAGCAAACGGTCCACTTGTATTTCTCATACTGAATTCTTTCTAACACTGTTTTGATGTTTTCATAGGTTTCCTTCATATTAGTTGCATAAGCCAAAGGCACTGTAGGAAATTTGTTGCCATTGTGCAAAAGGACAGCCTTCAAACTAGTTTTGGAAGAGTCAATAAACAATCTCCACTCTGTACTTATATGTGCATGTCCGAGTGTATCCATCACAGCACAGACATTATTACAATACACTAAATCACTTTCTTGAGAATAGTATAGTTTTGAAACTCTGTATGACGGTTTCGAAAAATACACACTTCAGTTTCACGATGGAGCAGATTCCAGCCTTTACTTCTAGAAGCAAGAAGTTCTGCCTGTATCTTGGAGAGTTTTAAATTCCGTACGAGGTCATTTCCGTACGAGGTTCACCCTGAGTTATCAGATGGGGATTCAATGTAGATGTGGTTCCTACATAAGTAGCATCATCATATTCATTTGGAACTTCAGTAGTTGCCTCAAGTACGTAATCTTCATTTACCATAAGATGAGGAGGAGGTACTGGTACGTGTAATTCTGCACTGTGTGGAACTGGCCTAATTGCTGATGGCAAATTAGGCTACTGTACTGTGTGCTTAGATTTACTGGTTATTCCTTTTATCTGTGTCATACAAAAGTAGCAGTCTGAAGAATGATCTTTTGGTTCCCTCCAGATCATCGGTACTGCAAAGTTCATGTTTCGTTCACCATTTGCCCACCCAGTCAGACGTTTCACGCAAGTACAACAAATGTAGTGAGGAGCCCAATTCTTATCTTGGTCTCCTACACAGCAACCAAAATATAACTGATAACATTTCCTAACAAGTGGAGTAAAACATCGACGTTGCGATTCAAATGTCCGATCCCCACATACATAACAGAAATTGTCCGGGTGATTTACACACTCCTCGGCATCTTGTATCCTGTAAGGTATCACACACACATACACACACGAATCTACACTCCATCAATCATGAAGCAGCACAAACGTAATCTAACTCAGTGCATCACCACACAACACAATCTATTCGAACTCCACAATGCACAAACACATCAACTTACACGCGGCCACATCTAAAACACGTCCAGCTTGGACCGTCACTCGACGCTACTAACAGTCATCAGGCTACGTGAGTCATCAATTTTTTTATGCATTGTTGCTAGACCAAAATATTAAAAAGTGACTTATTTTCCACAGAAAGCATGCGCGTATTTGTGCTTGTATTTGAGTATCCATCTATGTGTCGACAATAATACGTCAACGTTAGGTTTTTCTGTTTGGTAAAAGTCTTGCATAGTATATTCTTTATTACCTATAAAAGACACAACAGTTTATATCTCTAGAGAGAATAATGCGACTCACATGAAATTAGCATTATTTTTTAAGTAGACATAAAATTATGTTTTATTGCAGTTCCTGTTTCTGTATCACTATATACAAATAAAAAGTTAAGACAAAAAAATCTTATAGACTACTTTTTGGAGGGAATTTCCAACAAAATCCCTCTAGAAATTCCCTCATACAAACATGGCAACATGGTGTACACAACATTGAAAATATGTTTTATTGGAAGCCCAATGAGGTATAAACCGTGCTTATATTGTAATTTTCGTGGAAGTTATATGTGATTTTATCTGCACTAATGAATATGGTAAAATGAACAGTACACATAGCATATTTTTATATAAATATGTTTATTTCTCTAGAAAGAATAATGCGATTCTTATGAAACTTAGAGAGCTTACTAAGTATAAATCAAGCTAACATACAATATAATTTGTGTGTTTATATACCTAAGGGTACCCGAGCTACATGTACAAAAATTGTTAAAAAAAAAAAAAATAGGGGAAATTTCCCGAAAGTCCGTCTGTCACCGGGAAACTGAGGGTGATGGAGAAAAACCGATTGCAGATTCGAATTCTACGTGAAAAGTTCTATTAGGATAAGGTATTTTCATTTCTGTGCCAAAATCTTGTTGACTAGTGTTATCAGAAAAATCAAATTTTCTTTATTATATTAATTATTTAATTCTTACCTATTTATTAATGAACTTAACACAGAGATGTGTCACCTACGCATTAGAAGTGAGTTCGATAAACTAAATGTATTAAATAAAACAATTAAATCTATTTAGATTCAAATATGCGCGCACAGTCCACACTTATGCACTACCACAACTGTATGAACAATGAATTAAGCGCAGTGAAATACACCAGAAAGCATTGCCTACTTATGAAAATTGAACATTAGTATGAGCTTTATTCTTTAATACTTTCTTGAGGAAAAATTAACCTCCTACCCGATTAATGCAAGATAATACACAACGCCAACTACCCGAAATTGTAAATACCGAATGTATTATTTTCCAAATGACTTGTAAAACTCACTGTGATTTGTGATTCTAATTTCATGTTTCTGATAATTTTTGCTTTCTTCAGTCAGCAATCAGTTTTCTATCGAACACATATGACTAGGGTTAACCTTTTTCGCAAACTAAATATACGAACTGAAGTTTCAAGCGATTTCAACTCAACTAGAAAAATGAAATCTGTTTTTGTTACATCTTAACTAACTAAATTTAAATACTCAATATTTAAAATTACTGGAATGAAAAATCAAAGAAGGTCTATTACTTGGATATAAAAAAGTAACTTACCAACTTGAGCATTCAAGCTCTGCAGCAGTGGCTGTTGACCAACTGCTGCCGATACAGTAGTTCCTACTACTCTGCACTGCTTCAAGATATGAAGATCTTTTATTGCTTGTAATTCTTTGTATTCCTTTTGTTCTTTTCGGTATCTTGCTTCTGTGATCTTCAACTTCTCTTGCAATGCTCTTTTCAATTTCATCAACCAATAAGTGTACAACTTCCATCGTTCGCTGAAGTCGAGCGACCATAAGTCTCCAATATGCGACACTGCATCATATAAACTATTTGGTTCAGTAGCTGCGGAAAGTTTTTCTTTAAAATATCGTATTTTATGAATTAAATTCCTCTTTGTTTTGACCAATTCTTCATTAAGAGCAGCAGGAGCATTTTCTTTCAATTCCTCTTTTATTGTAGATAATTCCTTCGTTAGTTCTTGTAAAGTTAGATCACACTGAACTTTCTTATCGCTTTGATAGGAGTTACATGCATCATCTATCTCCCAGAGAGAGCTCTCTTCCAATCTCTCTCTCTCTTCTTCTTCAGCTTCTATATCGCAAGATTCATCTGTCTCTCCAAGTGATTTAATTTCCAGGTCTTCATCACTGAACACAACTTCGGCATCATATAACCAATCCACAAGGCCATTTCCTTCTTTAATGATGCTATTATACTGCTTATCACTCACAATATTGTATATTTTCAATGTTTCTAATGATATAATACCCTCATTCTGATCAATTTGCTTGCAGTTTGACTGCATTACTTTAAATTCAGTTATGTGCTCACTTAACTCACAAAATCTCTCACTTACTATTTCAAAGTTTTTCCGCCTTTCTTTCAAATGAAACTGCGTCGCAATCTCATTGCGACATTCACCTCCAATACGAATGATGTTCAACGTGACTTTAGACAAATGCAGTACAAAATCATCTAATGTATTATTCGAGTTGCACAAAACTAAAATTGGATTGTATTTTACTCTTGATGCATTATTTTTAAGTAATATCTCGCATATTTTTACGCCCACAAGTGTTTTCCCAGTTCCAGGTGGACCTTGAATAAGTGCAAACTCCTTTGTCAAAACAGAACGTACAGCACCACTCTGAGATGTGTTAAGCTGTGCCCCAGTTTCAAGAGAAGAATTACAGATGTTTAGATCTTGAAAACCTTTCTTTTCTATTCGGTAAGGTACAACAGTTTCAGCTTCCAAATAACGTGGCAGACTTACTGCAGGTTTTACATTTAAAATATATGGTGCCATAGGGAACGTGCGTTCAGTCATAGTTTGTAGGCTATTTAATACATACCCATAGGTTTCAAAACAAATATTTGTTTCTAGCATCACGAAGTTAGTGTTCTTCAAGCCAACATCATGTTTTTCAATTGGATGATAAAATTCGACTAAAAGCTTCCCTTCTTTAAAATTTCTTTCTAGTGTCATAGCAGGCGAAACACTTTGGAATTTATTGTGTGTAAAATACACTAAAGTTCCATACATGAAATGTTTCTGATATTGCATTTTTGTTCTTTTTAGATGCTTTTTGGAATCAAGAAAAGTGTATGCAACATTTCGAGTACGGTCATAACACTGGCTTAAACAGACATTTCTGTAGAATCTACAATTTAGATATGTTTCTTTACTTCCATATTTGAATGTGGTAATCCGAAACTCTTTTATTGCTTCTCTTAGGGGGCCTAAAACATCTTCACGAAGCAAACGGAAATGAGTATCTAGATATCGCTCAACACAATCGTAAGTGCCTCGTATAATATTTGGTGTTAAAAAAGGAGGAGTTTCTGTGAAAATGTCATCTTCAGTAAGAAATAAACTGGTATTCCTATAATCATCTGAAGGAGGGCATTGGACAGTTGGGTTCGGATTGCATGTTTCGACTTCTTGCCTTTCAAGTTCAGAATAATCTAATGACAAATAATGTAGCAGAACTTCATCGTTATCAACATGTACATCTTCATACTCTCTTTTGAATATCTTTAAACAATCAAAAAACAGTTGTTTCAATCTACTCTCTCTCGCTAATACTGGGAAACATGTTAACACTGTTTGACAAAATGTAGACACATCTCGAATAAATTCTATTGCATCTTTATTCTTATACTTTTCGCCTTTTATTCCATAAACTAATCGACGTAGTTCTCCCAAAAACTTTTCTGAACACACTGATCCAAAAAGTGTTTCCAAAAGTTCTGGAAGTTCATGTTCACAAACTATAGCAAGCAATCTCATAATGCGAATTATCGAACCTGGTTTTAGAGGCGCGCTCAGTAAATTCTCGAATGCGTTAATTTCACACTTCAATATATCACTAATTCGTGATGCACTTTCTGTACACAATTGTTGTAAATATTTAAAATTGAATTTGCCACTTCCGCTTTTCGTCGATTCAGTGACAGATTCATTTTCATCATCGTCCTGATCGACAACGTTGGTGCTTTTTGTGTATACTTCTGTAACACGACTTTTGATTGAAGTTTTCACTTTAGGGACTACTTCCTCGTCCTTGCGATTATCACCTTTTGAAAATATACGCGTATCTCTTGTCTGAAATTTATTTTCAAAATGCTCTTTACGTTTCACTAAAAGTGGTTTATAGGTGGTATCTTTATTTAGAAAGGTATCTGTCTCAGGTACTCTGTCAGTATCTCTAAATGGCCTTGACGGACGTTGGTCCAAATGGTGTCCTTTCAGTCTCAATTCATCTCCCCTCGAGAGGCTATTATCATACGCGCTGCTAGGGTTGCCTGTGCTTTTATATTCAATATTATTGTCATCATCTTCACTTTCATCATCTGAGTTTGTCTTCAGTTTCTTCTTCCATTCTTTAGTTGATTTCCGAAGAGGACCTCTCCGTTCAGTTTCGCCTCTATAAAACTTGGGTCTACAAGGGCGCTCTTCACCAAAAGCGCTGTCTGTTTCAGATGCTCTGGAAGACACAGAAGTATCTCTAAACGGCTTCAACGGTTGTTCGTCCACATAATTGTCTTGATCTCGCCTTGAGAGCCTATTAACATTATCTGTTCTGGTACGGAAAGATTTCTTTTGAAACTCAAAACTCCTATATTCAGTTTCATAATCATAATTTGACCTAGTTTGCATTCCCCTTCCTCTCCCTCTAGTTGGCTTTTGAGAAGGTCCATTCCATTCAGTTTTGTCTGTACGACGACCTCGTCTCCTTCTGTGAGACTTTTTACTACTCTCGTCATCATATTCTTTTTCATCGAACTTAAATTCTTCAACTACAAAATTCCCGCCTATCGCTTCCCCTGCATTAAGTTTGGCCACTATTTCATCACATAAACTTCTTTGTTCTGACATTTCTGACTACTTCGTCACTGTAAATAAAACAAGAATTGACTGAATATCATTACATTTTATAACAGAGTTATAAGCATAAAACTAGCTTAAGAAACAGAACACTTCTAGATTTAAGTAGAAGAGAGATGAGAGACGCCAATTAGGCACATACAAAATAGCCAAAATATGGTGACTGAAATTGAAGCACTGCAGTAAATCTACATGTTCAAATTTAAACATGTTTTGTATACATTATTATTACAGTTTGAAGATGAGTACAGGCATGAATATGTATTTTATAATTAAGTACAGACATCGTATATGCAGATGCATGCACTGAAAATAGTTTATACAGTCATATTTAAAAATACGCAATATTCTCATATTTTCCGAACGGATTTCGGACTCGCTTATATTGAAAAATTCAGTATGCCCTATAAATAATATCATTATATTATGTAGCTAACTCTACGTATAGTCTAATGCAAATATTGTTACATATGACTCTCAAAAGATAGTGTTGATTTTTTTTTAAAAAAAAGTGAAGGTAAAATTAAATTATCTAATTGTTAAGTTATCTGGTTATTTAACCCGAGAAAGCCTAGGGGGTGCCTCAGAGGCACCCTGGTCCACTTTTAATGCAATTATTCTTAATAGATGTTTCGTCGCGTGTCTTCCGCTCTAGAATTCTCCTATCTTTGGAATACGCCCCCTGATTGAGTTGTTCATACGTTTTCTTATTTTACTTCAGAAAAAAATGGCGTTATTTTTTATACTAACGTAAAGGCCCAAGGGGTGTCTCTAAGGCTCCTATTGATTCTAATTATTTGATACTGTTCATTGTTTATTACCATTGACAAATGATTTCATAGCAAAGTAGTGACTAGCCTTTCCTAATAATGACGGAAAATATAAATGGTCGCAGTGAGTTCAGGTAGCTTGTATATGCAGCAGGGAGCCTCAGATGCACCCCCTGGGCCTTTTAAGGGTAAAATTAGCATGGGCTTTCTCGGGTTAAACATGCCTTTATCAAAATTTTATACAAGCCACATGCCTGAAACAAAACTTGCGCGTTTAAAATGCCTGTAACCCTACTTTGCCACTATGTATAATGAATGCAGACCTGTAATCCAGTCAAAAAACTAACAATTAAAATAACTTTAGAAAATATATTAATTTTAAAAAATGTATTGATTAAATTTTTCAGCAAGTAATTTTAATTCATAATCTTAAACAAATTAATAACTATTAAAAACTAATTACAATTTTTCTCTAAAAAAAAAAAAAAAAAAGTACTGTATATAAGACACTTCCCGTTGCTAAGAACGTGGTTATGTAGTATCTGACACGTTTTGTTTGTTTCTCAGGAACTCCTCTAAAAACGCACACACAATATGGAGGTTTCCTTTAGAAGCCGTATGTATAATGAGACCACAGTAAACACAAATAGAAAATATATTAATTTTCTTTTTAATATATGCATAAATACATATAGGATAAATACATATATATATATAGGATTGGAATACAAATGTTGGCGGCCTCTATGGTAGTAACAACGCAGCTTGGATCCACCTTGAAATCAGCGCACATCTGAGAATTCTGTTGAGAACATATCTGGAAATTATACCCAGCAGAAAATCCCTTGTACATCGACAGATAGATAGATAGATAGATATAGATATGTGGCGAGAAAGAGAGAGTCCTATTATGTATTATCTAAAATTTATTCTAATACAAGTATAGAACTAATAGGCAAGAGAACGTTCAATGTTTCTCATTGATAAAATTGTGTGTACATCTTATGACATTATAGTATATTATTCATTAATTGTCAACTTGTTTAAACAAGGCAAATTTTCATTGTGAAAAATTGTCAATTTTAATCAATTAATTTTTAAGTTATTTTAATTCTGATTTTTACTTTTTCTGACATATATTTTTTTTTAATTTAATACAATATTTCATAGCCTTCATTGTGAATTTTAATCCATTATTTCTTCCAGAGGCGGCCTTAGTAGTATGCGGGGCCCCGGGCGGGGGGGGGGTCGGTAGGCGAAGCCCCCCCCAAGCCAGGAAACATAGGTGAAATTTTTGAGGGGGTAAGGGGTTCTTATGGCATGGGGGTCGATATTACTTACGACATTAATGATTCGGAAACATTTTACATGCATGCAAGATCAACAAACTAGAACACATTATAAAACTATCACTGACTTACGAAGCAGCTGCTTTAACGGTCACAGACGGAAGTACACGTTTCTGGCTTTTCGCTGTGCAAAATCGTTGATAAGGTCCTCGTAGTCCATTGTTGAGGCAACTTCCTTTTCGATGGACAAAATAGCTAAACCGCACAATCTGCTTTGCGACATTGTTGATCGTAGATAGTTTTTGATAAGTTTCAACTTCGTAAAGCTTCTTTCCGCGCTGGAAACTGTCACAGGAATTGTCAACATAATTCTGTATGCAATAACGATGTTGGAAAATGAATCTAGAATGGGCCAAACGTACTGAAGACACTCTTGGGCGGTATTGATGTTATCAGGAAGCATTTTTCGAAAAATCTTCAATTCTGCGCACAAGTATATTCGGTCCAAATCGCGTGAATCTTTTGCACGTAACATGTTGTCCAAATCCATGCAACACTTTAACAAATAATCGTCGTTCAATGACCGCAAACCCTTCAAGTTGTATAGAAATCCAAAGATTGAAGCATACTATTCCAGTTGTTCGAATCTTTTTTCCATTGAGGTAAGTGCTTGATCCACTATCCATAAGAAAAATCCTGTTCTGAAGGACTCCTCCGGCGAAGATGTTTCTTCGTCGTTACCCTCATAATCGAATTGTTTTTTCTTGCATCTGACTCTTCGTTCCTTGAATTTCTGAGCTACGTTCATTTCGGACGCAATTTCCTTTGCTGCGATCATAGCATAGGAGAATCCGGTTTCCCGGTACTTTCTCAAGAAAGTAACAAGACCTTTGATTTGCTGTATTGCCACATCGAGCTGCATGTCAGCTGATTGCAAAATTTTGCTGACAGCATTCACAGCAAATAAAATGTCATACCATATGATTAAGCTCAGAATAAACTCGCAGCTTTCGAGCCCATAATTTGCAATTCACTTTTTACTAGCGGATCATTGGCGGTATCTGCGACAGTCAACAGTGCCTCCCTGACTTCTTTCGTCTGATAACGCAGCGCTTTCACACTTTCCAGGCGGAACTCCCACCGCGTTTCTGAAAGTGATTTTGTAGTCATGAAAGGCACGGTTTCTTCCATAATTTTCCACCTTTCAGCCGAGGCAGCAAAGAATTTATATATTCTCTGTATGACACCAAAAAACGTCACTGCTTGGGAGTTGCATTTAGCCATGTCTCCTAAAACAAGGTTCAAATTATGGCAGCCACACGGAGTGTAAAATGCTCGACTGTTCATACGAAGAATGTTCGCTTGAACTCCTTGGTGTTTTCCCTTCATGTTCGCACCATTGTCGTACCCCTGGCCACGACAATCGGCGATGTCCAGACCGAGGTTCGCCATTGCGGCAAGAAGAGCTTCAGACAGCCCCTTTCCAGTTGCGTTGTCCACATCCAGAAATTCGATGAAGTGCTCCACCACCTTCACTTCCGGATCTGATACGTCCACAAAACGCAATATTAGGGACATCTGCTCTTTGTGGCCAACATCAGGCGTGCAGTCAAGGATGACGGCAAAATATTTAGCAAGTTTCACTTTATCAATAATTTTCCGCTTTACTTCTGACGCCATCAGGTCGATAAGTTCGTTTCGGATCCTATGCACGAGGTAATGGTCGTGATCCTCGTCGTTCTTAATTCGGCGGAGATGTTCTTGCATGGTTGGATCGAATTTGGCCGGCATCTCAACTAAGCCTAAAAACTGACCATTGTTCGGCGCATAAAGTTTCTCCGTTCTCCCACGAAATGCGTTGTTGTTTTCGGCAAGGTAATGTACAATCGCTAGAATTCTTGTTAACACTGCGCGCCAATGGAGCTTTTCTTTTCTAATTCGTTCTAGCATCATGTTATCTATTGCGCTACCATTGGACATTCTCCGAGCTGATTCCAACCACGCTGTCATGCACTTAACGTGATTTACAGAAATTTCGTGGTGCTGAAGTTTATCGCCAAAATGCTTCCAGTCGCAGCAGCCTTCGTTTGCTAACTGGCCTCTAGTAGCTGTCGTGCCAAACAACTTACAAGGAAAGCAAAATACTCTGTCTCTGACCTTTGAATAACTTAGCCATCGCCTATCCACTGTTTCTCCGTTCGGCATCCTCCGTGTAAAGAAATTGTTCGAAAAATGTCTGTTACCTTCGTCCTTTGGGTATTCACAGTCACTTAGCCTGATTGGACCCTTCTCCACTAACATGTCACGCACTTCACTCTTAATATGTTTCCAATTACCTGGATCGTATATGTCCTCGAACAGTGTGCTCGTCGTTTGAAGAGTGTCAGAAGTATGCAGAGGAATGGTCGCGCTTTCACAGGAGAGGTCACTTTCTGGGTCTGTTGCAACAACGTTGTCCCCAGAGAATTGTACCAAGTTTTCATTGTTGCTTGTGGGACAACAGGGCGTAGAAACAGTTTTGTTGCCAGCTAGTTTGCTTTCTTCGACGGACGCAAAAATTGGTATCACAACCTGGTCTGTCGCATCACACCGGTCGCTCACAGTCACAGACAAATCATCGTCCGTGTTCTCAAGTTTTTGGTGATGGTCCGCTGATTTTACCGCTACAACAAACTTGTCCAAAGATCCCTTTTGCTTCTGAATGAAGTCTTCTTTATATTTCCGTTTCTTGGCTTTAGCAGCCCCACTTTCGTAATTTGTCTCTGTCTCTGCCACTCATGATGGTCACTTATTCTTTGCCCAATAAACGAATAATCGGAAGACACTCACGCACTAATCATAATATTACGTATCCACATCTCACTACGACTGCGCGGTCCGAATTCCGAAGCCGAACTGAGGTGCTACACAAGATGTGCAATAGGAGCTATTTCTTCGAAGCGATGACTCAGAGGTGTCCGTAGCAACAGGACCACTCTTCTGATCCAAAAGTAACAAACAACATGACTTCTCACTCTATTTCGACAACAAAGAAAAGTTGAGATAAGGCCATTTAGAGTCACGTGCATGGTATTAGCGTCGCTTTGTTTGCTGACCCATTGTTGATCCGAAACTCAAGGGCTTAAATATTACGGTACTTTAAAACCAAAAATATCATGCTAAACACTTTCATAGTAATGGTGTAGATTTCGGGAATTTAAGGCTTCTAAAAGTAAAATATTGAGTAAGAAGTTCTGGTTTATGAAAACTGGTTTCCGAAGAAATCCACCACACCGTATTATTGGCCAAAATATTCACTTAACTCTAAGCTACGGTACATTAAAATGTTGCAGAGGCCCCGCATATTTGAGCTGACTGTGACAAGAGAATATCCTATCGCGGGGCCTGGGGCGGATGCCCCAGTCGCCACCCCCAAAGGCCGCCTCTGATTTCTTCAACTACAGTATGATGCCAACAGAAATCATGAATAGGCATTCACCGTGCTGGAAATGCAATTTTGTAGGGGAGAGTGAATGAAATATGTATTATGCACATAACACGTGCTAAACTTATCTCTCAAATCGTATTCAATCTTCTCTGAGAGTACACACTTATACTATAAATGTACTTTTGACAGTGGCTTCGCATAGAATGGACTAATATATATACACACTTTCCTTTGATTTAAACAGAACATAAGTCTCTATAAGTCATCAAAAACCGCACCTAAACCAATTGATGAATATACAAAATAACACGTACAGAGTAGGTTGGTACTTGCTTTTGCTGGCGATTGTATTTTTTAGTTTTCTGACTTTCTAGAGTCGCAAATAAAATTAGATTCTTCATTCATCCCCAACAAATTTTATATATCTTGTCAGTAACTCTGGAACAAATACACACGTGGAAGAACGGCTTTCTTTGTAGTGACAACGTAATTCCTATCCCCCCCCCCGCTCTCCAAAAGTATTCAATATTATTCATTGGTTCCGATGCACATAAGATTTTAAAAAAATAAGAGAATAGCCAAATACATCTTTATCTTCAAGCGAGTACTTTTCTTAATACAATATGTAAATGTAGGTTACATGCAATGTTCAATTAGGGATTGATTCCATGTCAGAAGGTCCCGGACAAAAGGATGAGAACAGAAAGGCCAGAATCAAAACGGCTCCGCGACAAAAAAGAGCCAGGGCAAAAAGCTCCAGGTAAATACAATCTCTCGAGTGAGAATTATTAAAGTGAAGTTTGTAATTGATAGATTTTAAAGTGAAATTTCATTTTCTATCCTGAAAGCCTAACAACAAGCTATAATAGTTCGAAAAGGAATTAGAAATTTCTTGTGAAATCAGTTGTATTCTTGACACGACGCATTTCTTGGCCTGAAAATTTCCTGAGGCAATAGCTGTTTCATTGATGCTTTTTCAGGCACTTAATCAGAAAAACATCAAATGATAATAATGGCAACTTAATTTGTTAAAATAAATCGAAGTTCACGCGTTATCAACAATTGGAATGCTGGTAGTCTATGTATCTTAGATAATGAAAATTGCATCTCTCAAGTGAAGTAATAAAAGCAATTTATGGTCTAAAGTGGCTTATCATATCAAGAATTATAAATATCTGTCCAGTGACCTTTTGCGATACTACCACAAACAAACCCTGATTACCTGTATACATGAATGTGTTCACGTGTATAATCACTCGGTAGGGTATACACGCGAAGGAAATATCTAATCATAATTATGACTTTTTTAAGCTTTAAAGAAGTGGATAATAGATAAGGAAAAACTAAAACTACTTATTCATCACTGTTAACCTTTATCTCCACTTAAACTGTACAAGTGTCTCAATATGGAGCCTCGAGGTATATCTTTTCTGAAACACACTGAACAAATAACTTTAAACCAGGAGTAAGCTATGCTTCTAAAGCCTATATTCTCTAGTTATTTTTTAAAGCATATACAGAGGTTTTAAGTAAATACACTACTAGCTTATTATCCAGCCATTCTTGTATGTTAGCTATTCTATCACATACTACACTTAACGTACTTGATTCTCAGTGACAATTAGAAGTAGCTACAAAATAATAATAATAATAATAATAATAATAATAATAATAATAATAATAATAATAATAATAATAATAATAATAATAATAATAATAAAAACTTTATGAAGACACTTAGGTGTCGGGTGGGGAGGAATGCGTGCGGCAGTGGAATTTAGAGCTATGTCGGTGGTAGTTCATTACCAGAAGGGCCACCCCTACTGAATTGGTCTAAATGGAGTAGCCAGACGAAGAGTGTTATGGGAGAAGACAGCAGTTCTCCAGTAGCCAAGTTGAAAGTAATCACAATGATTGATACAGCAACATGGGCATTAGTCTCGGGCGTGGTCAGAGTAACTGTAACGGCTGGGATACTGCGGGATGGAAGGCAATGAAAAAAAAAAAAAAAAAAACACTCTATTTTCCCTGCTTTGCTGATAGCAAAAGAAGAACACATGTACAATGGTTTTTCACAGGTCAAAATATAGTTCCGGAGGTAAAATACTCTTCCATTCGGATCTCCGGGAGGGTGATGGCTTGGGAAGGACTACTGGACGAGAAGGTAACAATGTGGGGAATATAGATATAGAAAGAAAGACATGCAAGAGCAGAAGGTTTAGGATAGGGACATGGAACGTACGTACGTAGGTTACAGGGAGAGAGATCAAAAAATGAGATGAAACAAAATAATTTAAATTTGGTAGGAGTTTGTGAAGTTAGATGGGAAGGTAATGGGATTTTCAACAGCGAAGGATATAGAATGTTTTATTCGCGTAATGAAAAGAGAAGTCGTAATGATGTAACAATGATTCTTGGCAAGCGCTTAAAAGAGAAGGTAGTGAAAAATAGAATTTGTTGATGATAGAGTTACGATGTTAAGACTTAAAATAAAAAAGAAGGATCTAGTGGTGATACAGACATACGAACCGACGACTTCGCATAATTGAAGTAGAGAAAAATTACGTGAAAATAGAGGAAATTATAAACAAGGAAAAGACAGATGCCTGTGTAATTGTAATGGGAAATTTCAATGCAGTTATGGGCAGGGGTAAAAGTAGATCTGAAAAAGTAGGGGGACGGTAGGTAGCGGCATGACGTTCCGCCGTCCCCCTGCCTAATTTGCCCATTGTAATTTTTTTAGCAACTGAGGGGACGCCGTACATACTTTTTGGAGGTAGGGGACGGCGTCCCCCTCTTTTACCCCTAGTTATGGGAGAAAAACAGAAAGGTGATGCCGTAAGCAAATATGGTTTAAGCTAAAGAAATGAAAGGAAAGAGGGACTTGGTCAATTTCTGTACACATAATTCACTAGTAATTGGGGACATTGGTTTAATCAGTACAAGAGAAGAAGATATACCTGGAAATCCTCAATAGACGGCCAGATATCAGATAGATTATGTTATGATTCAGGATAGGTATCGAAAAAGCTTGAAGAATGCAAAGACCCTCTCCGGAGCCGACATTTTCTCTGATCATAAACTAGTGTTGTAAGGGCCTGAAAAAAGGATATTTTGCGTAAAAAAAAAAACATTTTTTACCGTTTTTTCCAAAGTTTGAAAAAAAAACGGAAAAATTGAAATTTTCGAATATTTGACTACATTATGCTTTCAAAATGAAAACTATTTTATATTTACAAGTTTACAGTTAAGATTATTGAGTAGTTATGTTTCTTGTATTAGAATAGGGAAATTTTGTGGCAACACGTATATCTGCACCAATCCTTTAAAGTTAACACCGTGATAGATTGGAGTTATGGCTACAAAAGATACTACAATATAATCCTAGTTAGATTAATTAATATAGACGCAATTAAACTATAGCCATAACTCCGGGGCGAATGGTTCATCGGTGCGGGCGAGTATTTAATATTATACCGAAGGTAAGTAAATGATTTCTACTGTGGGATGTAGGCTAGTAACTTTCTTCCTTGGAATCGTAAAATTTTGTTGCTTATTTGCATCCCTGTATTAAAGTATTTAACATGTGAAACCCGTTCGTTATTATTAAAGACTAGCAGAATATCCGTTCTTCGCACAGGGAGAATACGTTTCATTTTGAGTATAAAGGGCAACAAAACTGTCACCAAAACACTTAGGGACTCCAAAAACTATGAAATCGATACTAGTATCAGCCACCCCGAAAACTATGTATCCGACACTAATATCGGTCATTTTCGACCATTTTTATATATCCAGATCCACTTCTTCTCCTTCTCCCAACCACTGGCGGATCCACGGGGAGGGCGGAGGGGGGACGCGACCGCCCCCTCCAAACGGTTTTTTGAACTTTCAGCATTTATCATTGGAAATACTAATATGGTCTTTTTCCCGACCGATCAATCTGTGTGACAAGCATAGCAGAGTCTAATAAAAATGTGTGGTATTTAATAGTACTTAATACAGGCATATTTGAATTGTGAATACTTCTCTCCCTAGTTCCTTGGGGCGGTCACCATAAGCCCCAAACTAGCGAGAATATGATTCATTCGTTTGACGAACAACTGTAATAAGGAGGGTAAGACGGCTCACTCTTTGTACAATAACACTAAAAATGTGTTATTGTGTCCTAGAAAAAGGATATGAAATGGATTTCGGAATTCCGGATTACCTCAATTATCTTTACCTTTAATAAAGAGAAATATAGAATCTTCAGCGCTCCTTACCGAAAAACTCTCTGAATCTAAGAGGAGACTTTTCGGTTGGTTGATTGATTGATATGTATTTACGTTGTTTGTCAAATGCGATGCTTTACAGAACGGGAACTAGAGTTTAAAGTTGGATCTGATCCACTGTAGTGCGTTCGATGCTCATTTACTGGAAATTAAACCACAGAACCTCATGCATCAAAGATCATAGGTACGTTCGCTATCTACTAGATCAACAAAGAGAGCCGTGACTTTTGGGGTTCAACACGAAAACATTAGGAAGGGACCAGGGATTTATTGTGACTTCAAATGGCATTCCATCTTTTCTTGAGAAATAACACAAGTTTGTTATTGTAATGCACACATAAAAGAGGAAATCCTGAGTGAGTAACTTCGCACAGGCCAAACCAATTAAGCTAGAAACTTGAAATTAGGACAGTATATAAGACTTGTTACGTAGGGTGTCACTAAGGAAGGATTTTTTTTTTTTAATTCGAAGAAAGGAAGGGAGAATGGGGTGAAAATTACTTTAATAAGATGTTCATCTCTTCGAATCAGTTAAGACTAGAGACTTGAAATTTGGCATTTGGATTTCTCATTTAAAATAATTTGACACGTGTTTCAACTTTTTTTATATTATAGTAAAACGGAGAAAAAAGAGATGGAAAGAAAAAGTTGCAAATATTATAATAAGATATCAATATCTAAGAATCTTTGAAGGTTAGAAACATGAAATTTCGTATATGGACTTGCCACTTAAAATAATTCAATACGTATAGCAGCATTTTTTATATTTTACCTAGAAGGGAAGAAAAGGGTGGGATTATTATTATTATTATTATTATTATTATTATTATTATTATTATTATTATTATTATTATTATTATTATTATAAGATGCCATATCTCGGGATCCCTTGCGGTTAGAAACATGAAAGTTGGTAGTTTGATTTTTCATTTAAAATAATTCAACATGTATTTGAACGTTTTTTTTTTTTTTCACTTAACGTAGAAGAGAAGGAAAAAAGGTGGGGGTGGTTCATTAAAATGCCTTACGAGATGTTGGAATTTCGTGACACAGTTTTAGCTCAATCCAATTCTATATGAAAGACAGAAGGAAGAACGCGAAATATTGTGCCACAGTACCACGTAGGAGCATTTGCTATATTGTGCAAGGCCGTATGTCGAGCGAATTGGGGATCTGGGGACGAGCCCCACCTAGACGAAGGCTAGTATAATATACCTAGGTAATTTTATTGTTGTTGTAAGCATAACTATAATTATATTATGTTTCGTGGACCCCACACAAATATATAGATAGATTAATTTTGTATTAATTTTTGTAACTGCTGTCCCGCAATTGTTACTCAAAATGTAAATGATTAGAGCAAATTGCACACTCTTTCGTTAAAATGAATGATATCGTCAATACAGTACCGGTATTTTCTTTTGTGCAAGTACTGTGCCAGACAGTGCATCTCATATGTTGCGGTGACTGTGTGTGAAGTGAATCATGACACCGTCACGCCTCCGAAACGGAAGTACGTATTTAATTTAAATCTACAGAGAAAATACTCCTATTAAAAAAAAAAAAATTACAAGTTCGGGTCCCAAAGTGAATCTGGAAATCATTTTTATACCCACCCCCCTCCAGCCCCGTATTCATATGAGTCCCATTCTTGTAAATTAAAATTCTGGTCACCTTGAAGCTGCGCTCATCTTCGAGAAAGCGAACCGCCCCTCCCAAACGATCCTGCTGGATCCGCTAGTGCTCCCAACCCAAGTTAAGGCGCTGAATTTGGATTTAAAGAGCATCGGAAGTGTTAATGTTCATCTCAGGATCCCAAAAACCATGGATTCGACACTAATATCGGTCATTTTCGATAATTTATATATATTTCCTCTCCCCCGCCCCCAGGTCACGGCGCTGAATTTGGATTTAAACGGCATTAGAAGTGTCACTGCTCATCTCAGCGACTCCGAAAACTATGGATTCGACAATAATAGGCCTATCAGTCACTTTCGATCATTTTTTATATATCATCTCCTTTCCCTCCCTAAAGTTTCGGCGTTGAATTTGGATTTAAAATGCATCGAAAATATCACTGTTCATCTCGGTGGCCCTGAAAACTATGGATTCACACTAATATCGATCATTTTGCATCATTTTTATATATCTTCTCTTCCCCCAATTTGCGGGGATAAATTTGGATTTAAACGGCATTGAAAGTGTTATTCTACTGTTCACCTCTGCGACCCCGAAAACTATGAATTCGACACTGATATCGGCCATTTTCAATCAATTTTATATATTTCCCCTTCCCCCTCCCGTAAGTTGCGGGCCTGAATTTTCATTTAAACAGCATCGGAAGTGTTACTGTTCATCTCAGTAACCCGGAAAACTATGGGTTCGACACTACGATCGGTAATTTTCAATATATATATATATATATATATATATATATATATATATATATATATATATATATATATATATCCGCAGTTCTTCCTCCAAGTTGCATCTTCAAAGTGAAATGGTAAAATCCATCCCAGGCTCGAACTTCACCTGTTGAAAATGTTTATCGAGACCAGTCTGGTGTTAAGTTACAAATATAGTCACTTTCATTTATATATATATATATATATATATATATATATATATATATATATATATATATATAATTTGTCGCAAAACAAGTGTTTACATACAAAATTTTGTATATACATAAAGTAAAGTCTGTATTTAAATATTAAATAATAGTGATAATATGTTTTAGTGAAATTTGCCTACAGCTCTTTCCTTTAAGAATTAATTTGGTTAAAATTAACAAAATTTCACCAGATCAAAGAACACATTAAGAACTCAGTTTCATTCAAGAGCTATATTTGTTGCAACAGAAACGCTCCATGGTGGTAGACTGTATGCAACTGTAAAGATCTGTACTTAATGCACAACCAGGAATGAACGACTAAAAGGCACATAAAGGAAATGAGTGCAGACTATTAATTTTCAAGAATAATTACAACAGTTTTACTTTCGAATGTTTCTTTTTTAAATATTTACAATATTTACAATTCTCAACTTACATTTTTCACGCGTTCGAAAAAAAAAAAAGGTTCAATTACTAGTAAACTAACCTAATACAAAGATTTTTATTTTCCCAATTTTTCCAGAAAGAAACCGAAAGAAAAAACTTTTTTTTTTTTTTTTTTTACCAGCAGGTTCAAAATTTTCGAAAATTTTACAACACTAACCTTGTGCTGGCCAAAGTCGATATTCAACTGAAAAATGTAGGCAAAAAAATGTATGTAAAAAGATATTCAATACTAAAAAGTTGAAAAAAAGGAAATAAGAAATCTTTCCACTCAAAAATTTGGAGAAAAATACTCAAACGAGGAAAGGATATGTACAGGTAATAACAGACAGGGGAAAATATTGAACTTTGTATATAGCAGACTGCAGAAGAAGTCGTCGATTACCGCGAACAAAAACGGTTAAGAAACCATGGGTTACACAACAGATGTTGCAGAAAATGAAGGAAAGGAAGACGTGGAAACAGGTTGATATAAAATAGGGCAGAAATATGTAGAGAAAGTTAAACAACCAGTTACGAAGGGAAACAGACAGAGAGCAAGGAAAGAGTTTTACAAAAGAAAATGCAAGGACATAGAAGTTATTAGAAAGAGTTGGAAAATACGAGGAAATGTATAAGGAAGTAAAATCTATGGAACTTAAGAAGAAACAAAGGAATATTATGATGGAAGTAGAAAATAAGAATGGGAAGTTAGTCAAGAGAGGTGAGGTCGTGAAAAGAATATGTTGAGAAGTTATATGAGAACAGGGATAGACCATATGGCCTAAATGTTGAAGCAGAAAATGAAATAGGCGAGGATGATAAAGGGTTTAGTATTCTTCAGGAGTTTGTAAAAGCCATATACGAGGTAAGGAATGGAAATGCAACCAGGGTGATGATATACCAATCGAATTCGTTAAAAATATGGGAGACAAGGGCAAGAAAGAATTGTTCCGACTCTGCAATGAAATATACGAAACAGGAGAGTGGCCAAAAGACTTCCTGAAGTTGATCATGATACCAATGGCTAAGAAATAGAACCCAAAGTGATGTAAGGATTAAAAAAAAAACTATTAGTTTCATATCGCACGCAGCAAAATTTTTTCTTCGAATACTGAACAGAAGGTTACATGGAAGAAACAATGAAAAAGCTACGGAAGATCAGTTCGGGTTCAGGTGAGGAAAGGGCACAGGAGACGCAATTGAATTATTAAGGGTGATCGGTGAAAGGTTTATAGAAAAAGGGAAAGAGGTATATGTTGTATTTATTGATTTAGAAAAGCCTTTGGACCGCGTGAATTTAGAATTGTTGTTGGGAGTTCTAAAGAATGTTGGGTTGGAATGGACAGATCAAATAATCATAAGAAACATACATGAACCAACAGTAAGTGTTAGAATAGGGGAGGAAATGACAGAGGAGAATGCAACTGAAAGGGGAGTTCAACTGGGATGCAGTCTCTCGCCAACATTATTTAATATCTATCTAGAGGAGATAGTGAAAAAGAGCCTACATAATGAAGATGGCATTTCAGTACGAGGTACCATGATAAGATTTATAATGCTTGCAGATGATATGGCACTTGTGGTGGAATCTGGAAAGAAAATCTATAAGATGTTAGAAAACTTGAGGAAGGCCTGTGAAGAATATAGGATGAAAATAAATGATAGAAAGACAAAAGTTGTGGTGATTTGAATGAAGATGTCGGTGTCAAATATAGAAATAGGAGGAGAGAAAATAGAACAAATGACTAGTTTTCGATACCAGAGTAGTATTCTTAGTGATGATATGAAGTGCAAACGAGAAATATAAGCAAGGATAGAAATGGCGAAAGTAGCCTTTGGATGAAGAAAAGTCCGTTTTGTGGGACCTTGAATAAAGAGTTGAGAGAAAGACTCATAAAATGTTTCGTGTGGAGTGTTGTTCTCTATAGGTCAGAAACATACACATTACGCAAAAATGATGGAAAACGACTGGAAGCTTTCGAAATATGGGTGTGAAGAAGAATGGAAAAAAATTGGTTGGGTCGAGTGGAAAACGAATGAGTGGGTGTCAGAAATGGTGGGGGTGAAAAGAACAGTTTTAGATAGTGTTGAGAAGAGGAAAACAAACTGGTTGGGGCATTGCCTACGTATGGAAGCTTTACAGCTGCGGTAAATGACCTGCCAATAATGGAAGAATATCTGCATTTTCTGTTTGTACGCAGAGATACGTTATGCAACCCAACTTGAAACTGATATGGTTTTTGTTGCCGAACTACCGTACAATGCGTGAAAATTATATATATATATATATATTTTTTATTTGTTGAGAGGTTGCTTGAAGTTGCACAGACAAGAAATCAATACTATTTTGAACAAACAAAAAATGTATTGGCAGCAAATTATTCTCACATTACGTTCTCAGTTCGGCAAACACTTTTCTGTAAGGTTAAATATTTTGTATGGAAAAATTTAGAAGAAGAGAAACAAACTGCAATTTTGGGTACTTAGTACATCTGGTACGGTTGTGAAGTTAATTTATCTACATAATTTGTTTTTCCTTTACTATTCTATCATGCAAATAAATTTAAAATGAAAATACTGGCAATGTTAAAAGTAACTTCTTCACTTCCGAATTTTAAAAACCTTTACCCAATCTGATACATATTTATATTATAATATTTTTATCGTTAAATATTAATACTTTTACAAACAATTCATTGGAACTGGAAAACCTACTACGTTCACGTATTTACGCTTTTTCTTTCCTACCGAATGACCTATTTTCTATGAAATTTGACAGTTTCTTTCTTTCTTTCTTTAGGATACAATATTTGTTTTCTTTTCCACACTGTAATATGAAAACAAATATGGTTTAAAGTGTTATTTATTAATTAGAATTGATTTTTTAAAAGACCAAACATTTCCCAGGCGAAAAATTCACGGAAAAAACTTAGTCCCCCTCCCCTCCCAAAAAGAAATGTTTCTCTGAGACTTGCATTTACTTTCCCTACACAATTTTAACTAAGGATAGCTAAAAATGTCTGGAATCCGGATTTTGGATCGGAACAGTTTTCGTTACTATTTTTAACACATCTACTACCGGTACTTTAGATATCTAAGTAGGATGCGATCCCGAAAGTAATATAAACAAATTAATATGCGTTTGAGGTTAGTGTGGCATACATACTAAATTGTTGAATGAGTTAGAATAAGCAGTGGCGATTTATTTTCCTTTCATACAATAAAAAACAAGTTTCCAATAATACGTGAAGCCGGTATTTTCTGTCATTTGTAGTATGGAGTACAGAAATTAAATTCAGTACTTACGAAACGTTTGTATGCGAGTACTGTATTAATTTTCGTTAGCATGTTGGACATTTGAGTGACCAATATTCTCATTAATAATGAGAATATATTTCAAAATACATGCACTTAAATTAGTTAGGTTATTTGAAAAGAAAGTCAATAATAATAATAATAATAATATAATGATTCCTTAAGAAACAAACAACAACTAAAGGGAAATGGTAAGTCGCGGTTGCTCAGTGGTAGAATATTTAGCTCTGGCAAAAGGGCTTTGTGGTTTGAAAACACGTGTGCTCGGGTTTTCTGGAGTTTTCTTCTACTTTCATGATTGCACCATTATTATTGATCACCATCTTCCTAAGTCTCGATGGATAATTGTAACATGTTAAACCCAGAAAATTAATAAATAAACAATAGAAAGAAATAGTAAGCACCAAATCTTGAATTTGGTTTTATCTCACTAGTGGTCAGTTTCAGACCGTTTTACTTGTTGGCCGTGATGATTTCAGGTGTTGGCATGGCGGATTAAAGTCCTCAGAAGCAGTGAAATTTACCCAAGATATGTTTACGATTGGATTGAAAGTAGATTTCCTGTACTTTTGTAGTGCTACTTTCATCCCTAGTTTATTCAAAGTTACTACCTGAGTAAATATTTTGAAATTACAATTGCACGTAGAGGTCTCTACAGATATACACACTGATGACAATTTGTTTTCGGTTTCCTGTTTTACTTTTAGTCACAATGGTACCATTTCTGTCCTTAGTGGGTGGTGGAGCAGTGTTAATTTCTGAACTCTTTGTTATTTTGTGAAGCTTGTGTTTTGTGTTCAGATGTCGTCCCAAATATTCACTACTCCTTTAGAAGAATTATAAAATGTAAGCACAAAGTGTTTTCTCTACTCTTCTGATTGTGGGTCGATGTTCTTGGTAAACAACAGCAAAACTATTTTATAAATCCTTTGATTAGCATATGGATCTATTTCATACAGCATGCCTCAAATAATGTATTTGCTGCATCTTTTCTCTATTTCACTACAGATAAACGACATGCTAAATTACATTTGCTCGGGTTAGGGTAGGATAGCGTACGTTCCATAACGTCTTGTCATCTTTTCCTTTAGATTAGAACAGATAAATTTGGGTAACCTATTTCAACATTTTTATTGTTAACAACTAATTCAATCACGATATCTTCTTCTACAATATCTTTTTCATCCTCAGAATCCAACATAGAATTGAGTTCTATTTCAGACAGACCATTTAAATAATAATAATATCCTTGAAATCGCCCACACTTCTCTATAACTTAAAGAAAATCCAGAATTTTGTTCACTTGAACCAGCACATTTACGGCATAAAATTTATTTATTTGTCAACGCTATTTAAATGGCTTGTATTCTTTTTTTTCTTTGCCACCCATGTATTACGTTTATTAATCATTTAAAAATACCACTAAATTCACAGAGAAGGCAGCAACACATTAAAATAAACGAACAAGGTTAGAAAAGATTGTTACCATACAGTACTATTTTTACGTAATGCGAGAGGTCACTTAAGATGCTTTTTCCGGGTTACTTTACCTCGAAGAGTCGCGCACGGCTGAAAAGAGCAGTTAGTGAACAAAAGCTTTATTATGTGGAACTTACTAGACCTAAAGGAAAACAATAAGATTATATTATGTAGGGGACGAGTTCACACAAAGGAATAGAAGGTAATAGGTAGATAAGCGCAGTGGCCTGTAATCTATGCAATACAATTCTTCAGCACGGTCTTTAAGACCGTGACGCGAACTTTGAAGGGTTAACGACAGACGTAAAGCCTCATACGTGAAATTGAAATGACCACCGGGAATCAAACCCAGGTGCTAGAAGGTATAACTTAATTACATACAGTTGCTATATTTAGTGGAACGGTCTTTTGTTTAAAAGAGAAAACTATTGGTTATTTATTACAGGAATACCATTAGTAACAACAAGAAGGAAAGAGAAGTTAACTTTGATTTTTCGTGCTAAGTAAATACTGTATAGTTGTAGCGTTTTGTTCAACAGCAAAGCTATACGAGTCAAAATTAATGTAGTATTTGAAGAACTAAACTGGAGTTTTCGAATGTATAATTGGATTACATAGAGTTACGATATTTACGGTTATGGTATGGTATTTGCTTGAAAGACGAAAAACTACCGGTTATTGGTAAAATGATACCTGCATGAATTTGTTTTTGAATATAAGAAGGAAAAGTTGAGTTTGATTTTAGCGTGGAATGTAAACTTTCATGGACTATTGCCGGAAACTGAATTTGACTCTTTTATGTTTATTGTTTAGGCATGAGGATACATAAGTTACATTGAGTACTTAATTTATTACTGTGTATAGATTTGAAAATATTTGCTAAAACGTTTTTTTAAATTTTTATTTATAACATTTGTTTTGTCTTTATGGGATGGTAGAGAGAATACCATCATCTTTTGACATGATAGCTTCTTTTGAAGAACTGGATTGTCTTTTATTACAATTTCCAGATGAAGAAAGAAAAAAGAACAGAAGGGAAGAAGAGGAAGAAACCACTAGAAAGAAAGAAAAGAGAGAAAAAGAAAAAAGAAATATTGTGGGTGCTCTTTCCATTAGAAGATGAAGCAGAAATAAAATAGGTTATTGTTGGTAAAAGAATAGACGCAATGGAACGTTTCCGATTAAGGGGGCAGACTACTAAATATTTTTGAAAAACTAATAATTTTTCTTTTGCCCGTTTCTCGTAAGTGGAAAGAGGTAATAAAATGTAACTTACCACAATAATAAATAATGTTATTCTACACCTGAAAATACGAATCGGAAGAATTTTCAGTGTTGCCATCCATAGAAATTACAGTGTGATCAGAATTTGAATTACTCAAAAATCTAGGTAAAGGCAGCGACTAGAAAAATGAACTCAACGGTAATTGATGACTTATCATGCTGTCTATCTTTCTTGCTTACCACTTTTTAAATAATATTTCTATTTATTTTATAAACCTTACATAAATTATTAGAAAATAAATAAGTCATTACAAAAGAAAAAACCCACGCCAACTCTGGTAGGATCCCCAGAACAGAACAAAGATTCAAAAATTGCATGACTTACGCACATTTAGCAAACCTTTGCTTCGGGAAGGGAAAGTGGGGAGGAATAGAAAATTAATTCCAAATTTGGTTTTTATTTTGTTCTAGCCCGCAACGTGTTATAAATCGGTCATCACTGTTCTAGATGATTTATGGAATTTTATAAATGTCAATTATAAAAGAAAACACTTTTTGAGCCCTTCAATTTGTCACACTAATTCCTAATAGTTGCCTACGTGTCAATATCTGCGCTGATAGACGGCAACAGATGTCGCTAGCATGCAGACAATTTTCGCATTTAAAACTATTTGTTGATTAGATTGAAGTTTAGTGTTCTGGGCCTAGAGCTTAGGTTTGCTACGTTTTGGTAAGCCTAAAGCGGGACACATTTATCGAACAATCCCATATCTTAATTCAGGCCCGTATCCACGGAGGGGCTGGGCCCCTCTTAAATTTTCACTCGCGCGCCTATAATATTCACGGTAGGCTTGCAAAAGAACTATAATATGGCGATGAATGATAATATGTTTGGATTGCCCCCCCCCCTAACTTCTACCGGGCTTTTGAGCTGGCTACGGGCCTGCCTTATTTATACAAGGAACGACGTATATGTGTATATTAACAGAAATACGTACATATTTTATGAATGAAAATTTAAATCACAACACTCGGTAATCTGTAGCGTCCCCCTGTTGCCGGTTAGTTGAACAAGGCATATGAAACATTGACCCGGTTAAAGACTATCATCATTCACAGTGAATTCACTGTTGCCAATACGTAAAATTTTTGCGATAAAATCATATCGATATCTTCATAGTCATATGTATAGTCTTGTTCAAAAAATCCTGGCCACTCGCTTTGTTTAGGAAGGCGATACATAATATATGCTTACAAAAGTGTATGGAAAATTCTAAAACTTTCACTCTGGATAAAAATCTCAATTGCTTGAAGAAAATTTATATTTAATTCAAACTGTGCGTTAGGCTAGTTTTAGACGAAAGCATTTATCATAGCATTTCTCTTAGCAGATGTGCTGCCAAAAATCTCGTATAATATTCTATGGCATCAAAAGTATATTGTGCTTTTACACGGTAGCATCTTGATAAGCATTTTGTCGTGACGTAGGAAACAAATCACCGCAGAAGAGCGCAATTATGGCTCCAAAACTAAAAACAGATATTTCAGTCACTATTTCTTCTAAAACCCTTTTTCGCATATGCTTATTATGATACAAAGGACTTTTAACGGTACAGTTATACTATACAGATCCATAGATTTTAAAATTTACAGAAGAAATTTCTAATATTTTAATAGAGTAGTGTATAAGTAATGGAGATATGGTGTGCACTTACATCTGAAATGCGTATTTACGTGGAAATATAGAAATTAAAGTCGAACCTGAAATGCACGTAATCTTCAATAAGCTGCCACAAAATTTTGGCAAGTATGTAATTTCCCCATTTTGTATCAAGAACAGAACCCAACCAACCCCTTTGGGGCTTCTAACCCGTTCCCACTACTACTACTACTACTACTACTACTACTACTACAACTCCTATTCCAACTCCCCCTTCCTACTCCTATGCCTACTACTACTACTACTACTATTACTATTACTGCATCTACTGCTACTGTTACTAAGTAGTCCTACTTCTACTCTTACTAGTATTTACTCCTCCTACTCCTACTCCTACTACTACTACTTCTACTACTATTACTCCTCCTCCTCCTCCTCCTCCTATTACTACTACTACTACTTCTTCTTCTACTACTACTACTACTCCTACTACTACTTACTCCTCGTCCTCCTCCTACTACTACTACTACTTATACTATGGATCCGTATAGTAAAACTACACGTTGCCACCTGTTAAAGTGAACCTGCACCGGAGAATGCAAGAGCACACCTCAGAAATGATTGCTGAAGGTACAATAAATGAAACGAAAAGTTTTTTAAATGAATTTCTGTGTGGATTCGTATAGTGAAACTGTACGCTTTTAATTTGTACAAACAAGGATGTTTCTCGTATTTTTTAATCAACATAATAATCGTATCCCATCTCCCTCATTTTTCTTTATTACAATTCAATTTCCCACACAAAACAAAGAGCATGGATATTTGACACACAATCTTTCGCTTCCTTTTAACACACCACGGCGCTGCAATCGGAGCAGAAATTCTGTGGAAAATGCTACGAAATAGAGCAGGTTCTATCGACAAGAAATGCCATAGGATATGCCATGGCATGGGAAATGCTATAGCATTTGATACTTTACACGGTAGGATATCGATGATACGATTTTTGCTACGATAAATGCTTCCGTCTAAAACTAGCCTTAGAGTACCGGACTTCTAAAGAGAGGTGGTGGCCAAGTCATATCGCCAACAAGACTGTACATATCGTGGGTCGAAGTCTAAACAAGTGTCACTAAGAACTTTTTTGGTGAAGCTCAATTTTAAGCACACCATATCTTGCCAAATTTACGGTTAAAATTCAATATTCTACATTAAAACACATGTTTATAAGGAATTTTCTGCAGGCAGCAGAATTAAATAGTAAGTAATACAGCTATATTTTATGTTTACAGGTGTACGGTTACTAATGTAAAATCGTTATAAGTGGTACATAAGGACCGTTAAATTAGTAAGTGCATATCAAAAAGGACTGTATTACATGTTACCTTCTGATGGCTTTGGTATTTCTCCACTTCATAAAAAGCTGTATTTTTATTTGACAATAATAGGTTACTAGTCTGAAATAACGACAAGTGCTACAGGAACTCTTATCACTGTAAAAAAAAAAAAAAAAAAAAAAAAGTTTTCACTATTCTCGCTTACATGCCTACCCTAGTAGCGTCTCCTGACGTGGATGTTAGGGCGTTGGCAAGAAAGGAAAAATATATTAACCCTCACAACCATAGGCGGTACTAGAGGGGAACCCCCTCTTCCCAGGAGCAAAGATGGGCCCACCCACATTTTTTTACTGATAAAAAATATTGTGATAGATTTACCTCAATTTACGCATAATTATTTTAGTGCCATTCACATTCAGCATTCGAGTATTTCATAGTGACTATACGTTGCCCACCCATCGATTTCCTGACGGGGGGAAGGAGAGGAAGATGTATAAAATGATCGAAAATGACCTCTATAAGTGTCGAATCCATAGTTTTTGCGGTCGCTGAGGTGAACAGTTACACTTTCGATGCCGTTAAAATTCAAATTTACTCCCGCAAATTAAGGGAAGTAAATGTACAAATGATGAAAAACATTTTTTTTTATTTTTTATTTATTTTTGTTTTAGGAATTTGTCTTGGGATTCTCGTATCTCCTTTCGAAAGAAACGAATTTCTTAACTAATTATGTAATTAATTTTTAGAATGAAATAGGTTGTATTATGTAATTCGTGTATAAGTGCAGAACAGATAGTGATAATAATAATCTTAGTAGTACAAGTATATCTGTTACTGTTGGAATTAGCTACGTTCGTAACATAATTGCCAACTAGTTGCTGCATCGTCGCAATTTCGTGTGATGGTGGCAAATTTCAGAACTAAAGCAAGTGAATGAAAAAGGCACAAGACCTAAACGGCACAAGTCCTAAAAGGCAGAAGTCCTAAAAATCATATCGCGGCAGAAGTCCTAAACGGCACAAGTCCTAAAAATCATACCGCGGCACAAGTCCTAAACGGCAGAAGTCCTAAAATTTAGGTCTAGTGCCTATATTTTAGGACTTCTGGATGTCACCCCTGTAGCTTAACGTCCAGGCTTTTTTTTCTTTTTTGCATCAGCTGACACTTCCAACACAACTTGGATCGAGAAAAAAAATATGTTTCTTTTCACCGTACTCCTTACACGTATTTTAGGAAGAAGTCGATTGCACCATTAACCTTTGAATTGAATGATGTTTAGCAATAAAAAAAGTGCGTAGATCATACACCCTATCCCCCCAAAAAATGTTTTCCGTATCCTTATAAAATATCTGTACATCCACAAATAAATCTACAGACTTGGCAACGCTTGAGAGAAGCAGAAAACTCAAGACGTTGCTTTCCTAACCAACGCCTTGGATCACACAAGCACGAGGTGAGGAACACGAAGCGCAAGCACAATACGCTGCTGAAGTCGTCTGCTGTGAATTTTACTGGGCGCAGCCATATTGGTTACAAACAAACCGTTGTTAGGGTGGTTGCTAAGGCAGTTTTAATGGCTTCGTATTGAAACTGCTGAGTCCTGTGAAATATTCTCAATATAGTGTTGATGACCAAGATAAATGCGTATGCTGAAATGTCTGATTTTAACAAATAGCAGTGAATATATTTACTTTATGCGTATATGAAGCATATATTTTATCATATGAAACAAAATTACTCTACATTTTATTTACTGCAATCGCCGATAACTTGCTGGACAACAAGCGAGTGACAATTCTAAGTATGTACATGAGCGTCCCTTAATAATAATTTTGGATTGAGTTTAATTAAAATTACTGAAAATTGAATGCTATATTCTTTTGTCATATTGTTTGTTTAGCTTCAGTGAAAATGTTTAATATGGAAGAAAGTTGATTTTTAAATAAATGGAGATCAGATTTCGGAGCGAAAGGGTACAGAGCTAGAATAACCAATGTATTTTATAATATACAATTACGAATACTTGATCTCAGAAACTTAACATCTCTTCGTGGAAATAGTTTCCTAATTTATTCTTCATTCTTTTGTTAGCAGGTGTTCATTCCTTGCTTGGCGCTGGTAAAGTTGAAATGCGTCATCAGAAATAATTATTTAAAAGATATAATGCTCTAACTATTTTATATAATGTCCTAATCTTATCTGAATTATTATTTTCTTTGTGTCTGCCACAAACGGCGTACAGATTTGTAACATGCCGGCATTTATGATAATTCGAGCTCGCTTGAAGCTCGAGTGTCCGTAAGGATGCACCTGTAGAGAGCAGGCAGATCAGTGAAGTTTGATATGTGTGCAAAGAAAGAAAGACAGGTACGAAAACCATACACCAACCTGGAGTAGTAATCACCACAAGTGGATTTGGACAAGGTTCTAGACCACAGGCCCCCGTTCCCATTTGTCAGTAATAAAGACAGAAAACAATGTGCCCTTCGGGGATCTAACCCGCCTTCACTCGCTAACGCCTGCTCGGCAATACTGTTTGAATTAAATATTAAACTTTGGTACAGAAAGGAAACAACCTAACCACTAACCTATATGGGGGGACTTGTGTTCTAGAACCTTCCGGTGGATTTGTATTTGAATTTCTTAATAATCATGACCCTTTTTAAACACTGCTTTTATGTTCTCCCTCTATGTAAATAATTTTCTTCCACATAACTATTTCCGTAGATTAGCATATTTTTAGACGTAAATTTTCAAAAAATGATCCTGTATTTTTCATGCGCACTTAACGTAGATCGACAGGATGGAGCAATTATAGTTTAGGTCAAACGAAAAGAGACAAATTAACAAGTCCGGTTTAAACTTTACTATAGTCTTACCAACCAGTGTTTCTTTCATGTGTGTTCAGATATGTTTTTGGGTGGCACTGCACCCCCCTCCCAGAGCTCTGAGAGTGCCCCCACGGAGGATACTAAAATAATACGTCTATAATATAATAATAAATAGAATAGTACCAGCAGGGACCCTCAGAATAGTAATAGTGCCCTTCCGGAACATTTTTTTTCTGAAAGAACGACTGTTACCAACATTCATATGCAGTAAGGTACAGTTAGGTTAGTTGTGCTTAATTAAATGCGGTTGTCTTACATATATGTGTAAACGGCAATTTACCAGTTTTAAAATTATCAATTGCCTGCTAATGCCAATTGTATCAAGCGTTTCAAATTTTTACACATAATTTATATGTTACCACAAGGGTAAAATTGTGATCGAACTTGCGATGTTGTGGTTCGGAGAGAGCGGAAGCAGGCGAGTATCACACTCCATGCTGAGGTAGGCATTGTTTGAAGATTATAGTGTCCCTAAACATGTGATTCAGTTATCAGTTGAGTTGAGTTGATTTTAGTTTAACGTCCCTTTCAGCAGCGAGGCTATATGAGACGTGGACCTACTGATTAACGTGGAATCCGAACCACATGAGCTCCCGCCGGGAATCAAACTCAGTTATCAGTTTACTAAGAAAATATATTACAGTGTTCTGAGTATTAATATATATTAAATAGTTAGCGAAATTAGCCCAAAATGTCACAAACATACAAACAAAGAAAAAAGACAAAGCAAGGGTGCTTTTGGTAAAAATATGTGTATTTTAATTTCTTCCTGGCAAAATGTGCAGAGAAAGTGTCCCTCAAAAAGATTGTTCGCCCAATAAATAATTAATCGTTATATCGTTTGTTGTATAGCGTGGCTTTCTTATTGTTACTCTTTAATATATTAGGTAGTACAATATTTCTAATTTGATTTGATTTCTTAATCATTCTTTAGTCAATTACTCTTAAACTGTTATGGTTACATCCGAAAGCGGAACAAATCATTTTCAGAGGCGAGTACCATGTAAACTTCTTTATATAACCCGCTCAAAGCTGGTTTGTTTGTAACCAGTTAGCTAAAGAGGAAGCGGAAGTGACGTTTTCTGCACCAGCGTATAGGAGTCTTCTAAAGCAGTGAAAATTCAGCCAAAGCGTTGCCAACGACTTACTCGCAGAGTGGCCTCCTCAAAACATGACGGAGACCGCACAGCACTTCTCTGTTCTTTTGCACTCCAACAGTTGATTCTGTCTCGTTGAAAATAAAAAAATCCCAAGTTCTGACGATCCATTTAATTAAATTAAAATACTCTTTTCTTAATTTTTCATTGGGCGTTAACACACGACTTGCACACCCAGAGAAGACGCTACTGGCCTACCCCCATCTCAGACGCATTTGCTCTCTGTGGACACTCCCCAGCGAGAGTCCCCCAGCTTCCGCTGCCCTGGCTCGGTTAGATAGCATTCGTGCATTTTAGTGACAGTGCACCTAGCACAGTCTGATTTGTGTTTTGTGCACTAGTTTTTATGACATATGTCCAAATGCTGTATTTAAACACAAGTTTTCAACAATTACTTTTGGTACGCCCTCTTTAGTAGCACGTATGTTAAGTAAAATATCTTTTGGAGAGCAATAAGAAGGAAATTAATGAAAGAATTATAGTTTTTTAACAATTATTTAGAGTGGTGTGCCTAAACTTGACCTGAACGATTTTGTTTGGTGTAATTTGGTGTTCCGCCACACAGGATGGCCCAAAAGTTGGTATACAGTCACGTACTGATCAGCTCACTGTATTTTATATCATTTCTTATTATCAAACGGTAGACCTAGTTTCTTTATAATTTATTCACAACGTCGTTTTACTTATAATTTAAGACCGTAACAGTCGAAGCAAATAAATCCATACACTAGAATATACTTGATCAATGCAAAGGTGTATTCCTACTTAGGCAATCCTGTATAATCCGTTCATCGACAGGCGCAATTCAGGACAGGTGGCAACCCTATTACAGCTTAATATGGGATCCGAACCACGAGCTTACTCCGGGAATCGAATCTGAGTTTCTTGCGCACAAGACGCAAGCTAACCATATAGCCATGATGGAGTACATTTAAAACTATTGTGACAATTTAATTTCTACTTAAAAACGGTATTGTTTGAATTTAATTATTTGAAAAGGCAGAAAGTGATATATTTAAATATGAGCATTAATACGATATTTGTGTATTTCTACAGTAATACATGTATATTGTGATGATTTAATAGCAGCTTAAACTGTATTGTTTCAATTTCACTAATTTAAAATGGATAATGATTATACTGGATATGGATGTGCTTTGCTATTTATTCGGTCAAACGTTGTAAGCAGGGGTAAAAGTGAGGGGGAGCGCAGAGGACGTCGTTCCCCCATTTGCAAAATATATCTCTGGCATTCCCCACTTTCTACAGAAATTACAATGGGCAAAGATAGGCACGGAAGACGGCGTGACGTCAAGCGTCCCCCTAGCTTTTCAGATCCACTTTTACCCCTGGTTGTAACCATTAATATTTCTTCTTCTTTTAGTTTAACGTCCCAGAGTTTATACCTTTTAAGTTAGAGGCAAGTGATTAATGATTGTGGAAATAATTTTTTGCGCCCTCCAACTGACAAGGAACCCTAGGTATCTATCAGAGCCCGATTTTTATGAAACTTTGTATATAAATAGAGTACCTCGGGAAACACACACAGCCAAAATTGTAGCTGCAGAGTCCAAGACGTTGGAACACTAGGGCTCGAGAAAGATCAAATGTGGAACGTCAGTACATTAAGGGCATGGTGAGCAAATGCAAGTTTTTCTTTAAAACTCGTCATTGTTACCACACGAAATGAGCATACATGGATACGAGATGGTAGATATAATCTGTTAAAAGTGATGAAAAGAATATCCGCCATCTTGAAAGAGGCTATGTTGAAACTGGTGCGATTGGTATAAGTGAGAAGAGGGTCATGCGATGCATTAATTTGAACATAAATATACACAAAAAACAGTTGGTGAAGTTTGTTGTGGGATTACATTATTTCTGTGCTTCTGGCAGAGTGGTTTAGGTACAAGATGAGCAAAGTGTATCTCATGACACTCGAGCAGTTGCAGGTTATGATGCGCTATGAGTGGGATCAGTGCAACTAGAAAAACAGAGCGAAATATAATTTTAGCACTACATGATTTGTGTCAGAGTCAACATATAATTGGTGTGGATGTGCTGATACAACGGGTTCTTCATAATAATGTCATGGTTAACATTAATTTGTAACTGTTTATTATATTTCCATTAATTCGAACAGAAATCAGAACGCCTATCAGTTCACCCATAGCGCTCCATACCCTCTATCTATTCGAGTGTCATGAGATACCTTTGCTCATTTTGTACATAAACCACTCTACCAGAAGCACAGAAACAATGTAATCCCACAACAAACTTCACCAACGGGCTTTTGCGTCTATTTACGTTCAAATTGATGCATTGTATTACCCTCTTCTCATTTACACCAATCGTACCACCCTCAACATGGCCTTTTTCAAGATGGCGGATATTCTTTTTATAACTTTTAACAGATCATATCTACCATCTCGTATCCATGTATGCTCATTTCGTGTGGTTACATTGACGAGTTTTAAAGAAAAACTTTCATTTTCTCACCATGTCCTTAATGTACTGACGTTCCGCATTTGATCTTTCTCGAGCCCTAGTGTCCCAATGTCTTGGACTCTGGAGCTACAATTTTGGCTGTGTGTGTTTCCCGAGGTACTCTATTTATATACAAAGTTTCATGTAAATCGGGCTCTGATAGATACCTAGGGTTCCTTGTGAGAAATGAACCGAACCAGGAAAGGGCACGCGTTAACCACTAGACAAACCGGGAGAGCTCATTAATATTAGTGAAAGCATATGTTGGTTGATGCGTATAATAATAATAATAATAATAATAATAATAATAATAATAAAGCACGATTGTAAACCGTATATTTAGTATAACCAACGTATAATTGGAGGTGCTACTGATTACAGCGGGCCGGAGGCTCGGGCGCAACAACTTCGTGCTTAACTATGCATTTATGCTCAAACGAATTACAGGAAAAACACTGATTAAACAGCACTTTCAAGTTTCATAATTAATTCTAAAAGTTTCCATGTTCACATCTTTTTCTTTTTATGCATTATATATTGCAACCAAGAACTAACTTATTTATGTGAAAAAAGGAAAACAAATTTAAAATAACGAGATAAAGTATAAACTATAATGAAACAATAAGGTTACTACAAGCCACGTCCTCTATGCATAATCATGAATGATATTCCAATAACATATGTGCAACTTTTTTTTTTAACTAAATTCAAATTCAAGTATAAACATGTAATTTTAAAAGAACCAAGTGTATTTACTTAAAAACGAATATGATATAAACAATTATACTTACTTTGTTATATTTTGTATTTACAAAACAGAATAGATAGTAAAATATATAGATAAGACACTGCTGGCTTCAGCACACACGCACAGCTCACATCGATCAGTAGGTAGACGGAAGAGAGACAAGGTCTCCACTGTCTACAGCTAGTACAGTGTTGCTATATCAGTAGTTCTTAATGTTATTGGACCTTTTAGTAGGCTAGATGAAATATCTAGATTTATTTATAACCACTGTTTCTAATTGTAACATATGAGTAAATTGGAGGGAGAGCATAATTAATTGATTCTAATATTACATTTATTACCAAGAAGTTTATCAAAAGTAAACAAAATAAATAACATTAGTTTATCTTAGTGCACATGCTTTCATTGCTTTTTGTTTGATTTGATTTGACTTTCAGTTCAGCAGCGAGGCTAGACCTATATAAGAGATGGGCCTACAGCTTAACGTGGATCCGAATCACATAATCTCCTACCGGGAATCGAACCGGATCTGCACGTCAAAGGCGCGTACGCTAACACCTTAGCCACAAGTGATTCGGATTCAATTCTTCTTTTTTTTTTTTTTTACAACATTTTTCTTCTTCGGAAAATGTAATACATAGCTATACATACAACTGTAATAATTGGAGTATATGATCTCCATACCACCTGAAATCATAGTGATCCCAAGTTCCATATAGGCTTGGTGTTGAACAGGAATATGAATATCTAAACTTGAAAAGAAAAAAAAATCAAGATAGCAAGATAGCAAGATGTAAAAATCAAGATAGATCCTTTTAAAACCTGACCAGCAACATTAGACTAGTCACAAAATAAAATAAAATAAAATAAAGAAAAATGAGATGATTTTTTAAAAAGTTTTATTTCCATAGATGTGCCTTGTAAGATAAGTAATTTTAGAAAAATGGTGGAATGCGGATGTGGGAAGAAATGGAAGGATGCCATGAAAATCCAGCCACACAATGTTGTTCACCACAAACTTATATGGTCTGGAACCAAACCTCTTGCACCAAAGATCAACGCTCTCCTGTCACTGAACCTTCGAAATAAAATAAAAAGTAGGCTTACTCCCTGTAATTTTGGGAGAAGCATCTTCAGTTTGGTGCTTGATTTAATGATCGTTTTATTAGTACAAACTACTGGACATAGAATGTTGTTTATTACTTAATAGGTATTAACAGGAGTACAAATCTGCCTTCAACATTGGGGGGAGTTCCCATATATATATATATTTTTAAGCGATGTTCAAAATATTTATGAAGTTGAAAAACAATGCTGTGAAGGATCAGGGGAGCAAAGTTATCTTCAACATTGGTAGATTTGAGGCTTGTTCTAGGGGGAAATCAATTTCATCTCACTTCCCTTTATGGAAATCGGACACAAATTATCACATTTCTCCCGAAAAAAAAATTTCAAATAGAATTATTGGGAGGGACAGTCCCCCAGTTCCAAGATTGTAGGGTACATGTCCCTCTCACCCTCCCTGGGATTTGCGCCAGTGGGTATTAATCGTAAGTATGTGCAGTTAAGCTATAGCCAATGTTTTAACACACAACGCATACTAACAAAAACAGATAAATAAATAACATTATGTTAATAGTTATTTTTACCCATTGAGTAGGGCCTAATTGCAAAAGGAAGCACTTTCCTCGTGTCTTTTTTATATAAAATAAATGAAATTTCTATTTAATCCTACGAGGAATGAAAGTAAGGAGATGAAAACGATAAACAAACGAATTTCAAACATGTGCAGGAATGCACATTTCTTTGTATGTGAATACAAAAACCGGACATTTTCTATCTTAGTTACCAACAACACTTCTCTGAAATGAGCTTGTCATTTATTAATCTAACGAAAGTTGCTTGATTAAGCAAATTCTAAAAACAAAGTTCTTAACACATAGATTAATTGGAAATATATTATAGTTCTTAAATTAGTTCAATATAATGCGAAGAAGGAACATATTTCTTTCATTTTATCTTTTGCCCTAACGGGATTTTCCCGATCAGTTCTTCTCATTCTCCGCAGTGTTGCCAGCTACAAACATTGTTACTAAAAGCATAACTGGTGGGGAGAGGGGAGTAGTGTTTGGCAAATATTGAGTCGTGCTTGAACATTAAAAAGCAACCAAATGAAAGTTACAGCTGTTATTAATTAAAAGACGTTTTCTAACAAATTAAACACTATTAAGTGTAGAAATATTTATATGTTGAGGACAGTAATGGATACACGATTAATAGTCTTTCTTAAATTGCAGATAATCCAACTACTACAGACTTTATCGCTTCTATGGCAGAAACACTCATCTGTGCGAAGCTACGATATGCGTCATTAGTTGACAAGGCAGCCCGACCTTGGGAATCAGCTGATTGCATCTTTTCTGTCTCTCTCTATTATCAGCGACTACGCGCAGTATCATCAATCTACGGGGGGGGGGGAGGATGAGGTTAAGGCTCTACATTATATTTCCTTGTATATAATAATAATAATAATAATAATAATAATAATAATAATAATAATAATAATAATTATTATTATTATTATTATTATTATTATTATTATTATTATTATTATTATTATTATTATTTCCTGTTGTGCCCTCTCCAAGCTTCGATTTTTCTGCAAATTGCCCGCACGCTGCTGACGTCACGTCCGTAGGAGCCAACGCACGTAGCGACATCTATTACCCTGACAGTAAAATACTGGGTATTAGCGTAATTGAGAGACTGAGACGTCTGTATTATGCATATAAAAATATTTTCACTTTGATGTTTATAAACGCCGTAACTCTTAAATATTTTGAGTTTTGCATTAGCGTTACTTACAAAGTTATTTTTTACTTTATGAAAAGAATTATTATTATTATTATTATTATTATTATTATTATTATTATTATTATTATTATTATTATTATTAAGAACTTTACCTTGGGTAACCTCCCTTGTGGGTAGTAAGGTATTTGCATACGCGCCTTTGACGGGAAATATCCGGCTCCGATTCCCCCGCGGGAGCTCAACTGTTTCGGATTCCACGTTAAGCTGTAGGTTCATATCTCATATAGCCTCGCGGCTGAAAGGGTCGTTAAACAAAATCAAACCAAAAATTACTTTGCTGGTCTACTTATATGGTTTCCACCTTTCTAAAGCAAAATGTAGGGATACTTAATGCAGCTATTCGCGGGGGAGAAGACACCAATATTTCTTTATCTGTAATAATATAATATTTATTTCTATAGTGAAGAGCAAATCTAATATATATTCATTATTATTATGAATGTATTTCATTATACGAGAAAAGTGAGACAACTTAAATCATACATGCTGTATAAAATATATATAAAAACATGATCATTTGAAAATGAAATGAAATGAAATAACTTTAAGTTTTACGTCCCATAATTATGCCGGCTAGGCTCAAGGAGACGGAGATGATGAGAAATGAACGAAATGATAGAATGAAATAAGTAAGAGGAAACGGGAGAACTCCGCTAAAACCCACGCACACGGTGTTTGTCCACCACAAAGCTCACTTGGCGCGATCTGGGATCGAATCAAAGACCCCATGCACCAGAGGTTAACGCTTTACCAATGAGCCACCGCGGCTCAATATGGCCATTTGAATAGTATGTAATATGTATACACTATATAGGCCTACATATTTCGTACCCAAATACATGCAAAGTAAAAAGTAGAAATAGTTAGCTATTCCAATACTTTTAACATAATTTTTGTGTAGGAACAGTATAGTTTGTTATTCCTATTGCTTCAGCTGCTGCCACTCCAGGTCTACTTCTGCACGGGCCGGAATTTTTAGCCTGGGCCCGGCCCGGCTCGTGAATTTAGAATGTGAAGCCCGACCCGAATCCGAAATATGTTTTAGCATTTAAGCCCCAGCCCGGCTTGAGCTTGTGTGACAATCAAACGAGCCCGAAATAAGCCCGAATTACAGAAACTTAATAATTAATGGAACATTTTATTTTTATTTAACCCTTGTAGAGGTTTAATTTTGCAGTTGTGCTTTAAAAGATCTCCAGAAAGAAAGAAAGAAAGGTGCAAGTTCCGAAAAGGCCCAAGAAATATATTTGTATATGTGAAACTTTACGGCCCAAGCCCGCCCGGGTCCGAAGTTATATATATTTTGTAGGCCCCCGGGTTGGGGTTAGGCCCGCGGACTCAGCCCGTGCCCGTGCAGACCTCTAACTTCTGCTGCTGCTTCCATTTAAAAAAAAAAATGATTACTTGTTGGCTTGCTGCCATGCCAGTTCATGTGACTGTTTATTTTGTTTATTTCTTTAGGCACTTTTTTTTCGTTTTTTCATATTAATAGATTAACAATTAGGAGAAACTTATTCGTATTGAATTCCATATACATGGCGTTTCAAAATAACACCGACAACGTTTGGGAGGCGATTCCTGACACCAAGATAAGACAAAAAGTGTAGACTAACCTGGGTGCATAAATGCCTCCTTTCGGAGTTATAAGCTGCCGAAAACATGAAAAAATGAACTTTAATGGTCCACCGCTCCGAAACTATGAGATTTACCGTAGTCGGGTCAAAACTTCACTTATCAACTAATATGTGTGCTATGCAAAAATACATGTTTCAGAATCCTAAGGTACTCACACAAGAATTTCCATAGAGGAAGTTTGGCTACGAGGATAGACTATTATTTGAAGTACTCACCAACTACCTCTATAAAAATTGTTGCGGAAGTACCGCAGGATTGTGAAACTTGGATATTTTGATAGGGCACATGCTAGTTCCTAAATGACGTCTTGACCCGACTACAGTAGGTCCCATAGTTTTAGAACTATGGACTTTTAAAGTTCATTTTTTCATGTTTTCGGCAGCCTATAACTCCAAAAGGAAGCATTTGTGCACTCAGGTTGGTCTATACTTTTTGTCTTATCTTGGTGTCAGGAATCACCTCCCAAATGTTGTCGATGTTGTTTTGAAATACCCTGTATATCTCTCTAGTATGAGTAACGGTCAATAGCAGGTATTAACATATCTATCCAAATCTTAATACTTACTATCGTTTGCCCTGGTATTCGTGTATGTCACACGTGGTTGGGACATTTTCTTCCACTCCTATAGTAATGGGAAGTTTCTCTTTATCTATTTGCAAATTCTGGTTGCACGAGAGATGTTTTGTGCAACATTTACTCACGGTCACGATCAAGTGCTCGCATGGTAACTAAAGAGATTAAATTCTCAACACTGTACGAATAAGTTGCATATAATCTTACCCAGGCTCATACATGGTTCAAATAAGCACCAGAAACCGTACCATACCCATAACTCCATACGAATAATAGACTCCTATATGTCTGAGTTGTTTTCAAACCCTGCTCCCGCCAAGTGAACTTTGTGGTGGACAAACACCGTGTGCGTGGGTTTTCTCGGGGTTCTCCCGTTTCCTCCCACTTTCTTAATTCCACCATTTCATTCATCTCTCATCATCACCGTCTCCTTTAGCCTAACCGGCATAACCGTGGGACGTAAAACTCAAAAATTTCATTTTTTGTCTGAGTTGTTGATAGTCATGTGCATTGTGAGCTCTATTAGGAACAGCTCAATCGAATACTGTCAACAACTTTTGTGACACACTTAATAAAAACTCAATAAAATTCTGTTTGGATTCAAACTGTACATTATATCTCGTAGACATGACTCCATGGGATTATCTCTTTCAAAGTTTCTCGATGTTTTTGGCTTCAAAGACAGTCACAGTGCAGCCATCTATCTATGATTTCTTGCAGTCTACACCATCGAACTGTTATTATGTTATTATTAACAAGTTTATTAATAACAATGTTATGTGTTCGTTATTTTGTTATATTAATTTGTGTCTGCAGCCAATTGACACGATTCTGTTACTAACGGAACATATTAAGGTAGGTAACTTAAATCAATAAACTTAAAATCCGAACGCTCCAACTTTTCCTGACTTTCATTGCATTCATTCATCCACATCTGTAGCCAGGCTTTCTTAGGTGGAGACACAGTTGTGAACCCTAGAGTTACTGCTAAAGTTAAATGCAAATACAGTGCTTTGAATTCTTGAGGAGGCAAGAGGAGGGACAAGAGGTACACACTAATCATAGTAAATACCTTGAATAATTATTAGACGGATAGCTCTGGTATCTGTTTGAAACTTTGTTCCACAAGAGGCTTCTGCCGGGCGACTGTACACCATAGATTAAAATTGTACAAATTTATTTTAAGGGGTCCATACACTTTCAGTCCTACTGTATAGTTTATCCTATGACGTCATAACAACGTGGAAATTGCACAGTGCATGTTTTTACGCAATTATTTGAACTGAACAAGAGGGCTGTCTTCGTAACGATAAACTGTGCAGTTAACTGCGATAAACGTACAGTTCTCTCAGTTAATATCCAGCTTTGAGAAGTACACTTACAGTAATCTAAGGCAACTGAATCAACTGAAACGGCAAATGCTCGATAACTTGAATGTACTCCACACACTGTCAGTTCAGTTCATAATTCAGTCCTTTTTTAAAATCCAATTTTTAGCACAGTTGGACTGCGCAGCAAATAGACCCTATTTTGATTTTTCACCCCCACACGAAAATCTTTACCATATGTATGCTATTATTCAAGGATTTCGTTATACAGGCAAGCGATACAGCAAGTAGCGACATGTATTAACGTGATTTTATTATTATTATTATTATTATTATTATTATTATTATTATTATTATTATTATCCGAAATGGTATTCTCGTAATTTAATTAATTGGCTTAATAAAAAGAACAATGCTCATAAGAAGTATAAAATTACCCAATCTGCTCAGGTGGGAGACCCGGGTTCGATTCCCGGCGGGAGCTCATGTGGTTCGGATTCCACGTTAATCTGTAAGTCCACGTCTCATATAGCCTCGCTGCTGAAAGGGACGCTAAACTAAAATCAACTCAACTCAACCCAATCTGCTCAGGATTATAATGTATTTTCCAATTATTGTTCTAATTTTAAGAAGTAACTTTTTATTGATAAAACTAAATATTATAATAAAATTGAGAAAAGCTTAAAAAATAATCCTAAAAGATTTTGGAAATACACGAAAAACAAAATTAATGCTAAAGAGGGTCATAAGGCAGTATTAGCTAACGAGGAATTGGTCTCTGATCCTCGACTGTTATCTGTTATCTGAGGCTATGGCCAAGCAATTTGAAGCAGTTTATCATAAAGATGAAGTTAATGTAAGTGATAGTAATTATACTTCTATGGCCAATCAATTTTGTAGTGATCAAATATCGTTTTGATAACACTAAACAGGTACTTGATGTTATCAAAAAATTGAATGTTGAATATATATAATTAAAGGTATGTCTGAAACAATTGCTCCAATCTTGATATCATTGTTTAATTGGAGTTTAGCATCTCATTTCTATCCAAATGTATGGAAAACTGTTGCTGTAACTCCAATTCCTAAAACTGGTGGAAGGACTGTAGCATAGACCTATCTCAATTCTTGATGTAATACATAAAATTTTTGATCAACTTATTTATAACTATCTTTATAGTTCCGTTCAATATTGTATTGTTCCTGAACAGTATGGATTTATGAGAGGCAAATCTACTGAATTAAACCTGAATAAGTTTTTGACATTGGTTTCTCCTGTTGTTCATAATCGTGGTCAAGTCGATACAGTCTATTTTGATTTTGCTTAAGCTTTCAATAAGATATCTCATTATATTCTTCTTAAGAAACTTGACTCCTTTGAAATTCCTAAATCTTTGATACTTTGGCTTGCTTCATACTTGTTCGGTCGTAGATTTGTGGTGAGATATATGGGTTGTAAATCATCTCAAGGATCCAATCTGTATTCCTTTTGTTTATAATATATATAAATGATATTGGTAAATCTTTGAAGTGGCCCCTTCTATTGTATGCTGATGGTTTGAAGATTTTTTCTAAAATAGTAAATTGTCAGGATCACTAGAAAATACAAGCTGATATTAATTCAGTTTATCAATGGTCCATTCAGAATGCACTTCCTTTGAACATGAATAAAATTTAAATTATATCGAATGTATCCTTTTTCTCATATTTAATCAATCATCATAGAATACAAGTTGTTTCGGCTAACAAGGATTCAGGTGTTATGATAGACAGTAAGCTATTATTTGATCAACAAATTTCTACTATGATATCTAAAGCCAGAAGAAATCTTGGGCTCCTTAAATGGGTTATGGGTTGCTAAAGACTTTAAAGATATTGTAACCTGTAAAATTTTATACTGTGCCTGTGTTCGATCTCATTTGGAATATGCAACTTTAATATGAAACCGAAATCTTTTTAGTATTGTTTAAGTTATTGAGTCAATTCAAATCTCTTTTTTGGCTTGGCTTAGATTTAAATTTAAACTGAATGAGATGGCTATTGGGGATATTCTTCCTAGGTTTTCATACGCAGTTCTGAATCTGCATGTTATTCTGCATCACGTCACTCTAATGCAAAAGTTTCTTACTAGATGTCGTTTGTTTTAATTCTTAGCTGTTTGAATTATTTTAATGTCATTATCAGATGGCTATTTATTACACCATAAATTGGCCTTTGGCTGTATGAGAAATTCTGTACACGGATAATTCAAATGTTAATACGGTCCCAGTTACTTTCGCGATTACAAGCGGAAACTGAAGGTAATAGAACAATGCTGTAAAATCAGAACTAAGAAAAAACATTATTATGCACATGTGCGTGCATGTATGTCCTACAACTCATAAGGTAAAAGAAAAACAATATTGCCGAAAGAAGTTAAATATTTCCAAAACAATGCAAATGCACAAATGAATTTCTACAAACAGCAAATAGACTAATTGATTTATCATATAATCCAGTGTTTCCCAACCGGTGTGCCGCGGCACACTGGTGTGCCGCGAATGGACCGCTGGTGTGCCGCGAGGAAATCGAAACAAAATTATTAATTCCATAGCAACCAAATTGCAAGACATAGGAAAAAATGTATAATTTTGTATTTCACATTACTATGAATTTCTACCATGGAAAAAAATACTGTAATTGTAATATATTATTCTACATCTATTACTGTGTAGCAGACAGTATTTCGGCTCGTACACATTTCCACGGTTAGCTGCTATGTTACGCTTCAATTGAGAGTCATACTAAGACCGAGAAATGGAAGCACTTGTACGATACGCGTCAAGTGAACGTTCATAGAACACTCATTCGCACGTGAATGACAGAACAACACTTTGTTCAACAGCTGTGTTTTGACTTCGACGCATCGCAAGCTCTGTGATTGCAATAATATGCACCGGTTTTGGTTAAAACAGTAAAGTTAAAAGTACAGGACATTTGTTTGTTCGTTTGTTATTTAGTGATCTTCGTTCTTAGTGAAAGGTTGGATACAGTTTTCGAAAAAGAAAGCGTATTTTTTAGAATCTGAGTCCTATATTTCATTGCAATTGTTTTCTATTTTAAAATTAGAATAAAAAATAAGCATAATGAATTAACATAGGGGAAAACCAGTGATCGAGCTTTCATTTCTGTGAGAAAGAGATCAGTAATCACAGAAAAAAAATTACCGTGGTATTTTATATTTGCAAATAATAATAATATCTATGTGTGCCGCGAGAATTCAAGTTACACCCGTAGTGTGCCGCAAGTTGAAAAAGGTTGGGAAACGCTGATATAATCGTTATCATTAGTTACAAAATTATGATAGCCTTATGATAAAATAAACAATTTTTTGACACCATTTTATCACATCTTTAGCAATCTACTCTACACTGTATACTGTAAAAAATTTCGTAGGTAAATTTAAAAAAACATTGGCAATCTGTTCGTCAAACCTCTACGTAAATCAATTTACACATATAAAGTAAAATTATTAATATGAAATGGTGTAAATTACATTTTTATCAATAAAAATATCATATTTTCTTACACATTTACTGTAAATTTGTAAAAAGAACAGGACATTCTGTAATTTAATCTAAGGAAATGTAAATCAACTTACAAAATGAAGGATAAATGATTTTACATTGATATTTGGCAATTTAAATACAAAAAAAAAAAAAAAATCCAGTATAATGTCAGCAATTACAAAAATCCATGTTTGTTATTTTCTATCACCTTTGATCAGTTGTAATTTTGCTTTTTTTATTTCCTTTGGGAGCGTATAAGCTCTAGTTTATTATCAACTTCCTGTTGACTGACAATAGGGGAGAGGGGGGTACATTTGAACATCTGTTTTCGAATATTCGTTTTTGCTTCCAAACACCCAGTAAGTTTTCTTATAGAACTGTAGTAAAAGCTAAATATAATATACATTATATTTGCCATAAAATAGAGTACTTTGTTTGATCTTGTCATTCTGTGCAAGGGCGCAGGGGGTGTCGTTCAAATGTACCCCCTTGGGGGGTAGATTGAAACAAGCATGGGGTAGATTTGAACATACGTGGGGCAGTTTTGAACAAACCATTATTTTACTACAATAATCGTTATTTTAAGGATGAATTTGTTTACAAACAACAAGGCTAATGTAACAAAGCAGCATTAACGGTTTAAGGCACGAGAATTAACCAATCGCGTATGGCAAGGAAATAATAATAATAGTAATAATTGCTCAAACATATATGCAGGCCCGTATTTGTATATTGTGCGCCTCTTTGCTCTAAATAATTTGGCTCCCCTTCGGAAACACATCTGAATTGAGTTGAATTCATAGTTTTTGGGGTCACTGAGATGAATAGTGACAGTTTTAATCCAATTCAACTTCAAGGTCATACTCAACTCCCGAGTGAGGCGGGCGAGAGTTTAAAAGTAATCGAAAACGACAGACAAGGATTAGAAAGTCTACACACAATATCAGCAGTTGGCACTGAACATTTGTCTTCCTTGTCTGAGAACACAAACATTGCTGGTACTTCCGAGTTTCAGAAAAGTAGAGGTAGAACAATGTTCAAATGTGCCCCCTAATTTTTGTTCAAAACTGCCCCTACCGGCATGACCAAGCAGAATTTGGTAATACCCAGATAGTACAAACTATTGTGAAATACAAAGGGCAACATTAGACAAGTAAATTAATGTACTTGCTTCTGCAATGAATGGCAGATAATATCAAAACACAGGCTTCTGTCAAAAATCTTACAAAACTTCACAAAAATTCCAACTTTCCACCCCACAAATGTAACAAAGTACTGCTGTTCATCAACAGTTACACTAAAATGGCAGATAACAGTTGACCGTCACGGAACGCAGTTTTGCCAAACTAAAAATTTTCAAACCACCAGATATGCTATTATTTCTAGCCTGTTATCTTAAATGTTCAAAGGTACCCCCTGTTCAAATGTACCCCCCTCTCCCCTACATCCTGTTCTTAAAACCCTCCAGCAGTTTATTCACATGTTTATATAAATTCTCTTGAAGTTCATTGATATTATCTTAATCTTCGACCAACTTATAAGTTGTTTCCAGGATATTGTATGAATATAAAGAGACTTGATACTACTGTGATCATGTATAAATCCTCTTCTACTACTATTTAGAAATTCTATTTAAAGTTCGTTTGCAATTTGGAGCTGTAAACTTGTACCTGTAAAATACAAAATATTGATTTTTATTAGTTAATTATTAATAATAATCTTAACTTGACTATATAGAGAAAGCGAAGACTTCAAATCATCTAAGATTATGCACAATCTGTACCTAGCGTTTGGCAGCCTTGCTTGACATAACTTTATTTACCGTGCTAATTACTGTAATAAAACTGTTCGATATCAAAATTACTAGCTCTTGTTTTTCCTTATGAACATGGACGTAAATTATTGTATTGATAACTACAGACGAAACTTTTCGTTAATGCGATATGTGCGAAACGTTAAAAAAAATGCGTATGTTTCAGGAAATCTCAAACTTTTCGTTTCAGAGCCAAAAATCACGTTTATATTATCGCGATTTTTTTTGCAAAATTAGGCATTACTTGCGAAAAATGCGAATGAAAACGAAAAAGTGGAATTCTTGTTAATTATTGCTAATAACTAAAAAGCGCATTTCCAATATTATTTAACTTTTAAAAAAACGTTACATTTACGAAAAAGCTCTGCGAGTTATTTCATCCAGAAACTGTTTCAGTTTCACTTCATAAAGATGTAGACATCAACAAAACTGAACTGTTGTTTAAATCCTTGACTGTGTTTTGTGGTGAACATGTTCATGATCTGTTGGCTGCCTAACGCGAACTTAAAAGTAAGGTTATTGAAGTTCTCAACAGTGAGAATAAGGGAATTGACATTGTTTCATTGTTAAACAGTTTAAAAGTTAACTACAGATCTTTTGCTGTCAGCTCGTTACGTTCAATATGGTTGCCAATCTCGAGTGTTGATGCTGAGAGATTCTTTTCCAAGTACAATATGATTGTTACTTACAGGAGAACAAACTTAAAAGAAGAATTGGTAACGTCTTGCTGCATGTTATAATTTAACTAAGGATAAGGTTAGAGGAAGTGTTTAAATTTTCGCATTAATTTGCTATATTTCAGTGAATACATTAGCTAGAATGTGCACCTAATCAAGGTATATCCTCATTTTGTATTAGATATACACCTTACTACCAAAAATATACTGTTTACAAATTCGATAACTTTTTTAAAAACTCTTCTGTAACATTAAAAAAATAAATGAAACATTAATGAGAAAATTGTGATAATTAATGCTATAAAATATCCAAATTTTTGCGAAAATGTTTCGTCTCTAGATGTAGCCCAAAATTAGGATTAACTCTTATAAGAGTACACAGTATGAAATATAGCCTTCAATTATCAATAGAAACCAGGGCATTCCCTGAGTTGAGCGCTTGGGGCGAGAGGCATGGATTCACTAATATCAGTATCTATATATCTATCTATATCTATATCTATATCTATCTATCTATCTATCTATCTATCTATCTATCTATCTATCTATCTATCTATCTATCTATCTATCTATCTATCTATCTATCTATATTTGGTTATTTTTCTTTTGGTTCGTTAAGAACACCTGTTTATAAGAGAGGAAACAAGCAGTGTTTTATTATTATTATTTCATGTTCTATTATAATTTTAACGCTCTGATAATTTACTCTGGTTTCCGATTTTATATTATGAAATTATTGTGTCAATGCAGCAAATACCCACTCAATTACCAATCCTGCCATTCCTTGCCATCCCAACATTATGTCACAACCCTGACTGCCAAAAGAGAAGGAAAGTCAACAATACAAGTGTTCAATAAAATTTTCATTATAATGACACATCGCACACCGGCGAGGAGAACGACACAACTCAAAAATTGTTAATTTTGAGTTATGTATAAATTCAGATTCGTGAGAGGTGAGACTGCCCTCTACCCGGCAATATAAGAATCATAGCTTTATTAGTTGCCGCGTGAGAGCGCAAGTGTCACTATTCCATAATCCAAAAATGTTTTTATTCACGTCGTCTATACTGTCATTTCTTAGTTGAGTGCTAATGTTTGTGTAGTGAACATGCTACAAGACTGTCACATTTTAAGTTGTGCCGTTATTGCTGCTCCGATTTTGATCATTTATAGAAAGATCAGTGAATACAATAATGACAGATTTTGAGTTGTGACGTTATTGTCGACTGATTTCAGAATATTGTCTTCATTTGTGACACTTTAATTTTCATTTGTGTCGTTATCGGTGCTTCAAAACAGTACTTTCGATTTTGTTGTGACTCTATCAACCCTAATGTATCATTACTACTGATTGGATTTTAACCTGTCGTTTTATTTATGACATTAATTTTTGGAGATGTGACAGTTTCGTTGAACGAAAATAATTCAGTGACTGGCTTACTATAGTATAGCTTGTGTTGCTATTGACATAGAAATATTAAAAATGAGTTTGAAATTTTCTTTGTCTAGAAGAGCTACAGTTTTAAATTTAATCTCTGACCACACTGGAATTTCCAAGAACAATTCGATAACGTCAAATACAAAATGTAAAACGTATAAGGGTAGGAATGACACCATTATGGAAGGAAAACATGGAGAAAGCATGTGGAAACCATTTCTATCAAACGTTGAATTCTGTTCGTTGCTATAATCGGAGGTGTTTGATCTTTTGCTTCTTCGCTCTAAACTAGATGAGTTTTATGAATCTTTAAGAAAGCAAGTGCATGTAACAGAAGAAAAGGATAAATCAAAAGAAAACAATGAAGAGCAAAGAATCAATGGAGTGCCTGAAGGAAAAAGAGAAGAAATGAGAAAGGATACCGAAGTTGTTAATGAAATGAAATAACTCATGATTTTGTAACCGAGGATGACAAACCTGTGTCATCATTATCGTCAGATTTTGATGACAGTGACAAAGATCCAGATTTTCATCAAACACTGAGAAAATGAAGAAGAAGCGATTGTTTCCTAATTTACTGTATCCAGGAAACTCAGGTACTAAAGTCTTAAAAGAAGCTGGAGATGTTTCAAGACAAGTCAGTGCCAAAAGAAAATAATGATATAAAGAATGGCAAGAAAAGGCCTGCAGAACCAAATGAATGGGAAAAGAAGTCAAAGTTAAATAGAAACTCTAGTAAAGAATACATTTCTACAAGTGGAAAAGTAGTAGCAGCAAAGAAAATACAGCGACCTTGTAAACACTCTTGCAAATATAAGTGTTACGAAAATATTAATGAAATGAAACGTGCTGAAATATTTAATCAGTATTGGGCATTAGTGGATATTACCAAAGATTTTTATATCTAAATGCATGGAACATATTAATCCTCAATATAAGTACCCGAAAATGAATGCTTCAAAACATAGAGGATTAAATAATGCATTTTGTTTTGAAGTTAATGGAAATCGTGTCAGAGTTTGTAAAAAGTTCTTTAAAGCCACGTTGGATATCACTGACCAAATAATAAGAACTGTGATAGAAAAACTGAATGATGATTGTTTGCATGAAGATATACGGGGCAAGCATAAAAATCATGCCAGCGTTGATGTTAAGATTAAAGACAGCGTCAGAAAACATATCAATTCAATGCCAAGAATTGAAAGTCATTACCTGCGGTCGCAGACTACTAAGGGTACATAGAAGGAGAAAAATCATTAGCTGACTTGCGCAGAGATTATGAAGAGGAGGAAAACTCAGTGCGAACTTGATTATGTATTCAAGGATATTTAATACTGAATTCAACAGTTTCTCTGTGTCCAAAAAGGACCAATGTTCAGATTGCGTTGGATATGAAAATTCGGTAGAAAAAGAAAAAGAAGAAATGCATGAAAAGTATAAAGCACATCTGGAAGAGGAAGATATTGTACGAAAAAAAAAAAAGGAAAAGGATAAAGAGAAAGTAAGCAGCAACTTTATAGTAGAGTGTAAATTGTATACTAAGAAAGATTAATAATATTATAAAGTGATTTTTTTGTTTTTAGAATTATTATTTGAGTTGTGTCAGTATTTGTGCCATATTTTCATTCATTTCATTTGTTATGCCAGATATTTTGTTGGCATAACAAATGAAATGAATGAAAATATGGCATAAATACTGACACAACTCAAACAATAATAATTCTAAAATATATATATATATACTTTATAATTATAAAAACATTACATTGTAATCTTCAACAGAAAGAGAAAAGATTAAAGTGTAAAACCACGTACCCTGCCCTGTATGCTCTAATATTTATTTATAGTTCCTAAATTAATATTTTAAAACTAGCAAAAGTTTCAATTGCGATTTACTCAAAACTAACTTTTTTGAGTTGTGTCATTCTTCTTGCCGGTGTTCGACATGTGCTACTTACTCACTAATGCAGGTAAATGTAATTAAGTGCTTTAAAATACGTAGTGTTATTATGAAAGTTGTAATTTATTATTTCGGCCTAGGCATATTTAGATACACTCTATACCTCCGTGTGCGGGGCTGATGGTGGAAGATGGAACATTCACCTGTACTTGAGCGTGGTGGGGGAGAAACTTCTTCTTTTTCCTATCAGCTTATGTCAAACAAAGAATAGCAGGAGTGTAAACTTTGAGAATATTCTAAACGATTTTGTAAAGAAAAAAAAAGCAAGAAAAATAAATTTCTAATAACGAAAGGAATAATGCGACTCGTTTATATTTTATTAAACTCTCACAGAGTAAATATGTCTCTAAAATCGTGGGAGGAAAAAATAAATCGAAAAAGGAAAGTAACGCGGATGCTTGGGATAATCCTCCTAAACAAGGTGTTTCACACCAAGCCTCCAACAGGAAGCTATTGCTGATTCTTTGAATACGCCTCCAAAGCAAGATGTTTCTCACCTGGCTTCTACTGCACTTCAAACTGGTTCTGCTTCATCTCAAATACTACTTAAAAATCTAAATACTCAATATCTCACTTCAACTGCATCTTGCAACCAGAACAAGAAGACGTACACTTGTGTCATTAACAGCATTAATATTGATCCTGATCCTGATCAAGTCAACACGTCCTTGGAATGTTTCAATGAGAGTGTCTGCTATTGATGTGATGAAACACATGAAGAAGCCTGCAAGCAATCTCAACAAGGACTTCTGTACTACATGCAAATTGATGCGCCACTGCACTGAAGCGAGTACTTGCCCGTAATGAGCGTTCTCTGCTAATACGTACCGTCCTCCTCGAGTCGATGTAAACCCAGTTTTACTTCAAAACAAACAAACCTTAAACGGCCCTGTAGGGAGCCAGCTTGCTGTGGAAGGTGTTTCAGTCTCATCGACCGAATAATGCTACAAATAAAGAAGGTCAACAAGAAGTCGTTCACAAGAAGCATCTCCAATAGAAGCAACACATTGACGAACGTCAAGACCCTCATCCAGGAAGAAATCACTAATGCTACTGAAAGGATCATGACGTGAAATATTCTCATTATCATTCAGTTGGACAATCCCGACTATGTACGCAAACTCATCAAAGACACGGCTACGATTCTACAGAAGAAGCTACACATCATACCATCAATCTTAGATAATCTTTACATTACCCTCAATCAAACCTAAAGGTATTTTCACAATCATCGCCAAGAAGATGTGACACAAAAAAGTTTTCAAGTAAATCTATGAATTTCATCAATTTTCGCCCGCTCTTTAGGATGAAGACACCTCATACGGTCTCCTTAGAGCCAGAAATATTCGCCTCGCATTGGCCAATCAGAAGCCACAGTTCCAGTTTAAACTCCTCCAGCCTTCTACACACTCAACTTGCAGCCCATTGGCTCATCTTGTCCAGTCAACGGAATTGGATTTGGTTTGAACACAAACAGCAATCTCCCAGTTCCATTATACAGTTCAGTGCTACATGCCAATGAATCTTCATCTACAAAACAAAACTATTCAACAATTTTCTCTGTAGACAAAGTAGCCGGAGGGATAGACGTTCTGGCATAACCTCGCGAGGACGAGTCAACACTTCTTGTCTTGTCATGTCTTTTCTGAAATAAACTAAATTAATTGTTTAAATAAATCATTTTACAGCCATTAAAACAAGTAGTATTATGACTATCCTTTTCAGATATGATATACTAATATTGATAGTTGTAGATTTATATATATATAGTTTTATACTGAAATGTACGGTACCTTACAGTATATACCGTATGTTCCGTCTACTAACTTTCACCCACTATTTAAGCGCACATTTTGATTGCCATCCATTTTGACTACATAATCTCTACCAAACTTTTGAAATGAAATGAATATATATATATATATATATATATATATATATATATATATATATATATATATATATATATATATATATATATATATATATATAGTTTCTACAGACCTTGGTGCAAAATACTTGTAAACCTGGGGCCCCGCAAAATGTTCCCAATCGGGCCCCCGCACCTTCTAAGGCCGGCCCTGGTAGTATCGTCTTTGACCGCTTACCAATTTTCTAAAACAGGTATTGAAGTCAGTTTTTTTTATTGCTCAAGTCAAGGATGGAACCCAAAAACACCCCAGATGCGTTTTGGAACCGGATGGTCAACTTGGCGGTGCGAAGTGGTGGCGGAGGGGCATGAATTTTTCGTTTTTTCTTAAGGCAAATTTCAAAAAAATTTCACGCCTTTAGTTTTCACGATATCAGATGGGAACTTTTCATACGGATTGTGTGTATTCTTGGGTACTTCTCAAATTATTCTCAGATTGCTACGTGAAACCGGAGCCGGGCCCGAGGGGCGCAAGTGTTCCGAGGGGATGATTTTTTAAAAAAAAATCCGATTTTTCCCGATGTTTCCGGTTGCGGTATACGATACGGACATGTGAGTGATACCGTTGTAAAGGGCTTGTTATATTGAAGAAAATAACGTTTCAACCATGACGTTAGGCCAAATAGTAATGACGCAGTAATTTTTTATAATATCTATATATAAGTGTGACTATATAAAGAGGCTAAATTCTGACTTTCAACAATTTTCTCCGGCCTTTTATTTTCAAGATAGAAGATTTAAATTTTGCACATGTATTATCTACATAACAACGTTTTTTAAAATAAAAAAATCATATCCCTACATCAATCCAGACCCGGGCCAGAGTATTTTGGCGGAATTAAAAAAAAAAAAAAAACAGGCCTTTTCCCTAATTTTCCGGTTAAGGTGTACAATACGGACGTGTGAGTAGTACTGCTAGAAAGGGCTCATTATACTAAAGAAAATGACGTTTGAACCATAACTCTAGGTCAAATAGAAATGACGCAGTACACTTTTGAAGTATTTTTATATATATGTGTGTGCATATACACATATGAAAAAATGGGTCACCTTCAGACTTTCAAAAATTTCTCCCGATCTCAGTTTTGAAGGTGTAAGAATGAAATTTTGCACACGTATTATGTACACAACACCGTATTTTTTGAAAGAAAAATTCATACCTCTACGTGGATCCAGGCCCGTGCCAAAGGGGCACAAAAATTTCGATTTTTTTTCGAAAAATCTCCTTTTTTTTCGATTTTCCCGTTTCTGGTGTATAATAAGGACAAGCGAGTGGTACCGTTGGAAAGTATGATCTATCCTGAAAAAAAAAAAAAACGAGGTATGAACCATGATCCAACGATAAATAGTAAGGAAGCAATAGCTGTTTGAGTGAAAGTCTAAAATTTACCTTAAAAAGTGGAAATCCTAAAACGGTTAAAGTACCATACAACACTTCTACAGAAAAAGTTAAAGAAAATTATTCCATACTCACACGATAACGCTTGGTGCCATTTATCCTAAGACGCAACTTTTACGCCATATACATCCTAGTAACATAGGCTATATTCACACATCCTATTGTTATACGAGAAATGGGATTGTCACATGCTTGGAACGAAAACAAATACTTTGAGCTTGTCGCTAGCACTTAATACTTTCTTAACGTTCCACTCCTTGATAGAAGGTTCTCGAATACGTGGAAGGCCTTCTAAACTTTTAACAAATCGAGTAACTCGTGGGTTTTTGGGACCACTAGCAGCTACAGTTCCCTTTTTGCCACTGACCTTCATGCTCTCTGAACTATAACTGGAAGTTGACAAAAAGGAATACGCAAAACATGAACACTTAGGAGATGGGGGTTGATCCGCATTTTCAGTGGTATCTACTTTTGCACTTTGGTGCGCCCGGACAGGTTCAGACAAGTAACTTTTCGCTTCAGATACATTCGGTCGGTATAGATGGCGAAACTCTGGTGCACTTTGTCGACGAAAAATAGCTGATGTCACGGGCATTTGCATCAGTAGTTTCGAGCTACCTATACTTGACAGAAGAGAGCTAGAACTAACTTTTTCATGAACTGGTTTTCCGTTTTTTTCTTCTTTTGTCTCTTCACCGGACGTTGAATCACTATCCTTCAAGTTCAGTGACTTCACAAACCTCTCATGTAGCTTCTTTCGAGTGTTCACTTTATTGTCCATTAACTGAATAAAATGTCGATAATTGCTGTCAATATGACGTAGTTGTTCTCTGTGAAACATTTCAGTTCGTTGAAGCTTTTTCGCTGTTAGACGTGAAATATTGGGTTTGTTAATTAGGATGGCTCGTGAAAGGGAGCTGCGATAACGTCTGCTACCGGATGACATTGTATACCCTACTAAAGAGGTTGACCAGGAGTCAGCTGGTGCTAACAAATCAATATAGGCAGAGACTGGCACCGTCATTGATTTTCTTTCACTTCCTATGTTTCTTCACTAGTAAATCACATATAAACGAAAAACAGAGTTCATATTGCGTTTAGAATTATGCTCTTATAATTACCGACTTATTTTTATTTTATTTAGTTATCTACAGTAGAAAGGCTTTCGCGTTTACAATAAATATAATAAAAATAGGTTGTTTCCAATATTTTGTTCCTTAGCTTTAATGATATGTAAATTCTTTACTAGTCACCTTCTAGATGAAGCGATTCAAGGTAATTTGTACTATAAATGTTAGAATGTTAAGTAAATAAATCAGCGTTTGATGAATCTGTAGAAAATTGGCTACTGTCACCCAAGCTGAGTGAATAAGACCAACTACCAGACGCTTTCACATTTTTATTACAGTAAACTTTCAACTATCCGGGCCTCTGTACTATCCCACCTAGTTAAAAAAAAAAAAAAAATCCGTGGTATAAGTTGTGGACAATCTACTCGACTTGTAACACCTCCATAAAAACCTGACTTTGCCCAGGAAAAGTAGTCGTCTATCAAGGGAAGTTTCAAAAACTGTAAGTTTTGATTCTTCTAAGTCTGCCTATTTATATTGGTGTAATTATTTATCAATAAACAGTTAAACAAGCTTAAATGAATTATTTAAGATGTACGCCTAAATTTTACGTTAATTGTATGTATGCACAGTGTACAACATTCTTTGTTTCCTGGAATTTAGTTGGGCTTTATATATAAAATTTATCTTAAAATGTGTACCTAGACACAATTACTCTTTAACTTATACTTTTATAAAGTTCTGACCTGTATTGGCCCGGCTTTTTTGTTATGCGGTTTGTCTTTCCGCCACATTAGACCAGACAGTCGGTAGTCTACTGTATTATTTCCCTATAAAATAATCTGACAGGAGTGCCCTCAACCGTCTCCATTTCAAAGTCTTGTATTTAAATATATTACTCCAGTATTCAAAATAGGAACAACAACAACAACAACAACAACTACTACTACTACTACTACTACTACTAATAATAATAATAATAATAATAATAATAATAATAATAATAGCAAAGAAAAACTTTGGGGGTACTCTATTAGATTCAATTGAATTGTTTCACAACTCCTGTTACCTTCTCCTTCCAGTTTTGGGATAAATAGAATCAATTCTTCTTGCAGAAAACTTGGCGTATAGATACATGATATTAAAGTATGATAATCTAATAAATAAGTTTTTAAAAATCACATAAATAGTCTACAGACGTTTGGTCGCCTTTCATAGCGAGAACTATATTCTTTTCTTTCTTTTTTTTCTTTTCTTTTTTTTTTTTTTGGTAAAACAAGAGAACAATTTACTCGCAGCGATGCAGCAATTTGTTGGAATGAATGTTATAATAGGCCTAGGTGTCCCAAGCTACGTGACTTTGCTTTTCATTCTAACTCAATATGTACACTCATGTCCAAAATGGCTGTCGCATATCTGTAACTGTCTTCTTGTAAGAATATAATTTGATAATGAATTTGCAGGGTACTTTTAATACTGATACTATGTGCATAATTGGGAAATGTACGTTTGTGGTAAATTTTATAGGAAAAGAATTATAAATACGAAAATTAGAATGAGTAAAACAAAATGTTGCTAAATCGACAAGAAAGTTTTATTTTCGTTTTATTGTTCTTATTTACTGTTCTTTTGACATGAAATTTGCCACATACATGTCTTTGTCGATTATACACATACTAACATTATAAGAAATACTGGGCGAAATCGTTATCAAATTATATTCCTGCAAAAACATATTTATAGACATACGACAATAATTTTGGACATGAGTGTACCTGTAAATAGTAGATTCTCAGGGATAACTGTATGATCTTGCCTCTGAAATATTATTTTTTAAACCTATTATTTAAAAAGCGAATGTGAGTTTCTTTCTGATGCGAATGTGTGCTTTAGCATGATTATTTACCTCAGCCCTTTCTTCTCCCAGGATCATATGCTATTAAATTGATTGAAATGCACACCCTAAGGGGAGAGAGGAGAGGTCAGAAACTTATTCGAAAAATCTCACGAGCCCGTCAAGTAGCAAGATGAAACTTGGTATATAAATTCCTCATTAAAATTAAAGAGAAACATATAGCATTTTTTAAGATTTCCGTTTTAAAAGGGAGAAGGGAGCATCTGTCTATCTAGATATATAAAAATGTGTGTTTGTATTAAAGCACAACATCTGGAACACCTGGGGCAATTTCAACCAAATTTGATACATATATAATTGGGCAGGAAGGCGTGTAAAAATAACCGGAAACGACCTCTATTAGTATCGAGTCTATATTTTCGGGATTGTCAAGATGATTAGTGAAATTCGTGGAAGACATTTAACTCTCAACGGGTGGGAGAGGTGTACATGTAAAAACGATCTAAAACGACAGATATTAGTGTTGAATCTGCAGTTTTCGAGATTGCAGAGATGGTTAGTGATACTCTCGATTACATTTAAGACTAAGTTTAGGCAAGGGGACTTACCAAGCATCTCTTTATTTTCAAAGTAGCAACTGACTTCACTAATTAACAACACCTATCTGAGGGAGAATGACCAAAAGATTTTCTTGGTGTTACAATGATTGCATTATCCAAGAAAAAGCAAGCAAAGAAGGGTAGCGATCACAGAACCATTAGCCTTATTTCCCTTACTGGAAAGATAATTGAGCGTGTACTGAATGGACGGTGGAAAATAAGATAAAAGAGATGTTGGAGGTGATCGGTTTGGATTCCGGAAAGGGAAAGGCACCAGAGATGTCATTGGGTTGATGAGAATTATATCAGAACGAGTTCTTGGCGTAAAGGAAAAGTTGTATTTGTGCTTCATCGACTGGCAAAAACTTTTCGTCCAGGCCAATTGGACGAAACTTCTGAAAATATTTAAAGAACTCAGGGTCAACTGGAGAGAGCGACGGCTTATTCGCAACTTGTACATAGGACAAAGATTGAAGTTGCACTTGAATGAGGAGAAACCAATAGTGTGGAGTAGGGATGGCCTTTTTCGAAAAATCTGTTTTTCGATTTTCGGAAATTTCATTTTTCGTTTTTTCGTTTTTCGCTTTTTCGAAAAATTTTTCGTTTTTCGTTTTTCCGAAAAAATTTTCGTTTTTCGTTTTTCGAAAAATTTTTCATTTTTCGTTTTTCGAAAAATTTTTCGTTTTTCGTTTTTCGAAAAAATTTTCGTTTTTCGTTTTTCGAAAAAATTTTCGTTTTTCGTTTTTCGAAAAATTTTTCGTTTTTCGAATAAAATTTCGTTTTTCGTTTTTAGTTTTCGAAAAAGTATTTTTCGAAAAAATGTGGCCATCCCTAATCTCAAGATTAAAGAGATTCGCAGTCACGTCCGGATGTGTCCAACACTGGCACTAGTACCCGTAGAGTATATTTCTGATGGTTTGTTGATCAACATGGAGGCTGTACGATTAGACGAAGAGTCGAAGTCTTCAATGATTAGGAGCAATCGCTGGAAAATCGAAATTTTTCTCCGGAAAGTTGGAATTGTAGCAGTCACAGGAATCGAACAAATAAAGCAGTAGAAGACTGACACAAATGCTTAAACAAAATATTATCCAGAACCCCTGCACATTTCCAATCTTGTGAAGACTATTGAGGGAAGATTCTATATGTAATCATGTTTTCAGAAGAATGGAAATGCTGAGCATTACTCAAAAGAACGGAAAAGCCATGTATATGAAAGTTGACGATAGGATACAGTCAATACTTCATAATTTGAGAGAACATGTTGACCTGAGAAAATGTCTCAGTCGCTTGAGCTTTGTATGTACATAACCTTGAACAATTTCCTATGGGGGCGCGGTGGCTCAGTGGTAGAGCGTTCACCTCCGGTGCTTGGGGTCCCTGCTTCGATCCCAGCTCGCACCGTGTGGACCTTGTGGTGGACAAACACCGTGCTCGTGGGTTTTCTCGGGGTTCTCCCGTTTCCTCATTTCATAGCGTTGCACCATTTCATCCATTATTTTGCTCATCAGCATCTCCCTTAGTTACGCAGCCCCATTCGAGGTCCCTCGTGACTATATGTTTAGCGTATGCGTTTTCGGTTCGGGAGACCGGGTTCGATTCCAGCCTGGAGCTTAAGTGGTTTGTATCTCATGTTATGCTGAGTTCACGTCTCTATAGCTGAGTAGGACGCTAAACTAAAACCAATATCCTCATCATCATCGGAACACATTTGCAAGGTGTTGAGCTTAAAATAAAAACTAGATTGCGAATCTTCTATTTATATGTTTTCTTTTCACTTGAAAAATATTTTGAGTCTCTTTAAAAAAAGAAAACACAACAATCATTTGAGATTTTACATTTAAAGAAAGAAAAAAATGATTAATTAGGCTTATATTATATGGAACTTCTCCACTTTATAGTATAAAAATTTGAGATGGGCCATTTATCTTGATACGCCCATGTAATTTTGAAACTAATTGACAAAAATGGCTGGAATTTTGTAAGATGCAAATAACGACAAGGGAACTCTGTCTAATAAACTCTGCAGTACCAACAAATTAATAGTGTTGCCAACATAATATAAAGTTATATTTTTAACGCCACTATGCCATGTTATTACATATCTCAAATCTAAATATTAAACGAAACCTTACAACACAAATTTGTTATTCAGTGTTGCAAATTAAGGACGCTGCAATATGACAAGCATCTAAACTTTAGAAACCTGATAATAGTATTAATAAAAGCAGAGGCGGATTCAGGACGAATTCAACGGTGAGGAAAGAAGGTAGTGAAAGATTCTGTTTTCTCTCTCACCGACTTTTGCAGCACTGGTGATTGTGAAACTCAGGGAGGTGAATAACCTTTCCCCCCCTGGATCTGTCTATGAATAGAAGTGAGACGGACAGTGAAATGCAAACCCGAAATACCTTAGTGTCGAATACTATGACCACGGCTTATTTCGAATGAATACAAGAAATTAAAAATTAGACTTTTTTCGAAAAATTTCTTACATAAACAGAACGTCTAATCACGTAGGTGATTCTCAAAAGACGTAAACTTCTCGGAGCCGTTACAGCAATTTGATATCTCAAATCGTTCAGGAGATATGAAAAACGTGAATACTGATAGTGATACTCCTAAAAATGACGTATTTGGGGATTGTTCGTAATGTATCTTGATTCTCTTTGCTTTTATAACATTACAGAAACAGATTTTGGTACTTGTAATTACAATAAATTCTTGCAATTACATAATTTTAACCAGTGTTGCAAACTTTACCAATGTGTATCACATCTCCAGATCAGTTTGAGATATCAAATTGCTGTAAACTGCATTATGATCTTTACGTCCGTTGAAAACCTTCTATGTTGTTGGATATGATACTCATCCAAGCAGTTATCGAAATAAAATCTTTCTGGAAAAAAAGTCAAATTTTCAATCCCTTACGTGAAGACTAAGGAGCATGGAAGCTTCTCAGTTGCGGCAAGTGACTTGCCAATAATGGCAGAATACCTATGATGACAACTTTGTACCTATTTATTTGAAATAAATCATATCATGATCATAGTATGTAATGTGCTAATGTGCTGTGGATGTGCATGTCCCGTCCAAGTTATTATTTATTACTATTATAGAAGCCTAAAACATTTGGATCTTTGAAGGCCCGTGCTGGCCCACCGGGACACCGGGACATGTCCCGGTGCGCCCTCCCAAACATCTCATTATAAATAAAGGTACAACTTTTTTATATATATAGATCTAATAAATTCTTACATTTATTATTGCTAAAGAACTGGTGGTGAATACAGCGCGTTCTTTACATAAGACGCCCTCGCGAACTACATCAAAAATAAACAGTTTTATTTATTCTTCTGTATGGCACAATTTTGTACAATGAATACATACTGTTACTGTTGGTAAAAAACCCATGAAGGTTACAGTGCGCCCTCTATATAAGGCGCCCTTGCGGAACCGCACCAAAGATAAACGGTTTTATTTATTCTTCTGTATGGCATAGTTCTGTACAATGAATGCATACTATTACTGTTGGTAAAGAACCCGTGAAAGGTACAATGCGCCCTTTATGTAAGGCGCCCTTGTGAAACCAAATCAAAGATAAACGGTTTAATTTATTCTGCAGTATGACACAGTTCTATACAATAAATACTTACTGTTACTGTGGGTAAAGAAACCGTGAAGAGTACAGTGCGCCTTTTACGTAAGGCACCCTTGCAAAACAACATCAAAGATAAAAGTTTAATTTATTCTTCTGTATATTGGTGGATCCACGACCACGTGGGGGCAGAGGGGGCGACCGCTCCCCCAAAGGTATTTTACTTCCAGTTTACTTTCGGAAATAAAAATATTGTCTTTTCAATCTGGCCGATCCAATCTGTGTGACAAGCCTAGCAGAGTCTAATCAAAATGTATGGTACTTAATACAGACATATTTGAATTGTGAATACTTCTGTCCCTAGTTCCTTGAGACTGTCACCATAAGCCGCAAACGAGCGAGAATGATTTATTCGTTGAACTAACAGCTGTAGGAAGAAGGAAAGATGGATCACTCTTTGAACTAAAAATGTATATTTTAAAACTATATCCTAGAAAAAAATGATGTGTGATTCAAAACCCGAATCTTCAATTACGTTTACTTTGAATAAAGAGAAATATAGAATATTCAGCGCTCCTTACCGAAAAGCTCTCTGAATCTAAAAGGAGACTTTTCGGTTGGTTGATTGATTGATATGTATTTATGTCGTTTGTCAAAAGCGATGCTTTACAGAACGAGAACTAGAGTTTAAAGTTGGATCTGAACCACTGCAGTGCGTTCTATGTTCACTTACCTTGTATCAAACCACAGAACCTCATGCATCAATTATCAAAGGTATGTCCGCTAGCTACTACATCAACAAAGAACTGAGACTTTTGGGGTTCAACACGGAAACATTCATTGTGACTTTTAATGGCATTTCATCTTTTCTTAGGAAATAATACAAGCTACAAGCTGTTATTGTAATCATATATAAAGAAGTCGTCCTGATCTTCGCACAGGCCAAACCGCTTAAGCTAGAAACTTGAAATTCGGACAGTAGATAAGATTTTCGATCTAAGGTATCACTAAGGAAGGATTTTTGGGAAATTCAAAGAAAGGAAGGGGGAATGGGGTGGGAATTATTTTAATAAGATGATCATCTCTCCGAATCCCTTAAGGTTAGAAAACTGAAATTTTGATTTTGATTTCTCATTTAAAATAATGCGTTTCAACATTTTTTGATACTTCAGTAAAATGGGGAAAAGAGGTGTAAAGAAAAGGGGGCGGGGATTGCAATTATCATAATAAGATATCAATATCTAAGAATCTTTGAAGGTTAGAAACATGGAATTAGATATATGGACTTCTCACTTAAAACAATTCAATATATATTTCAGCGTTTTGTATTATTATTATTATTATTATTATTATTATTATTATTATTATTATTATTATTATTATTATTATTATTATTATTATTATAAGATGCCTATATTTCGGGATTCCTTACGGCTAGAGACATGAAAGTTGCTAATTTGATTATTCATTTAAAATAATGAAACATGTATTTGAGCAATTTTTGCCACTTAACGTACAGTAGAAAGGCAAAAAAAAATAGGTGAGGGTTGACTAAAATGCCTTTCGAGGTGTTTGAATTTCGTGACAGCGTTTTAGCTCGAATCAATTATATGTATATGAAAGACACAGAAGGGAGAACGCAAAATATTGTGCCACAATACACGTAGAAGCATTTTCTACATTGTACAGGGCCGTATTCCGAAAAAATTGGGGGTCTGGGAGCGAAATCCCACCTAGGTAAAGGCTACTATAATATAATTTTATTGTTGTTGTAGGTATACATGTTTCTAAATGCTGCTTTTAAGAAATTAATTAATAGAGCCAATTTCCAACACCCTCTTCCTCGTCTGGTCTTTTTTTTTTTACATACTCAATTATACCACTGCAAAAGCAGAGTATTCGGACAAAATACCCTATACGGTGTTTAAAGTCCCCAGTTTGATTTCCGTTGAGGGTACATTTCAACGAAAAATGTGGTTCGGATTCCATTACAATCAATAAGTGCACGTCTCCTTTAGCCGTCATGTCACTACCATGGAACGTTAAGCTCAAGCAACAAATCAAAATACCCTATGTATAGAGGTCTACACTTTTGTAATAGTATCCTATATTTGTCTTCTTGCTGCTTAAGTTAAAAATTCCTGAATGTACCAGAAATTGAATTCCTTACACATTCATCTTTAAATGCATCAATTGAGTATAGTTGGGAGCTTTTCTTGAGAAATGAACTATTCCATGCACACATAACGTCAAGGCTTATCAATGACTCCCCAACTCCTCGTGAATCCTGGGTTCTATACCAATCATAGAAATGTTTTCTTCATCTTTGATACATCAGAAGATTTTGGTACGACTTATGTAGCCGCAATCTTAACGCGCACTTAAGAAAATGTCAATAATGTTGATAAACTGAAATCATGGTGAAATATTGAGTTTAGCAAAACGAAACGTAACGGAAATCCAACATCTTGCCCTCAGGAAATGTTCTTTCCATAGCGCCATAGATCAAAGATCAGATCAGAGAGACAGTGAAAAAAAAATGTCATGGATAGGGGTCGACGAACGTCAAGGCATTCTATTGGATAATGAAATTGATAGTTATATCAAACTTCATGTTTTCTTGCGATCACTTTAGTGAAACAAAGGGAAGCTATATTTATATACACAGAGGAGATATGGGAGAGGCTCGTGGCAGATAACAGGTGACATATAAATGCAATCGTCAATATAGTACTTTGTATAAGTACTGTGCAAGACAGTGCATCTGATATATTGTGGTGACTAAGTGTGAAGTGAATTATGATACCGCCACGCCTCCGAAACGGAAGTTCGTCCCGGATTCATATGTGTCCCATTTTTGCAAATTAAAATTCTGGTCACTTTTAGGCTATCTCATCTTCCAGAAAGCGAACCGCACCTCCAAACGATACCTCTGGATCCGCTAGTGCTTCTGTATGGCACAGTTCTATACAATATACATACTGTTATCGTTGGAAAAGAACCCGTCAAGGCACCCTTGCAAAACAACATCAAAGATAAACGGTTTTATTTATTTTTCTGTGTGGCTTAGTTCTATAAAATGAATACATGCTGTTACTGTGGGTGAAGAACCCGTGAAGGGTGCAGTGCGTCCCGCGCATACAGCACCCTGCGAAACACCACGTTAGAGGGAAGTGGTTTTAATTGTCCTTCTGTATATCAGTTCTATATAGTAGATTCATATAGTCATTGGCGCAAATCCCGAGAGGATGAGGGGGACATGTCCCCAACCTTGGAACTACGGGGGACTGTCCCCTCAATAATTCGATTTGAAATGTGTTTTTGGGGGAGAAATGTGATGATTTGTGTCCGACTGCCACAAAGGAAAGTGAGATGAAATTAATGTCTCTTGGCTTGTTTCATTTTTAAAAAAGAATCGTATTCTTTCATATTTCAAACTGAACTTCGTATCCTGGCGTATTTACGTCACACCAATCTGTATTAATTCAGCTCCCGTTACTTGGACACAAATTGCAATAAGTGTCAGAAAAGGATATGTGCCTCTCCTCATGCTGGAAAATTGTATCAGCTGTAGATAGGGCATAAATCCCGAGGAAATGGGGAGCCTGCCCCCCAATTTCAATACATTAAATTCGTCTTTAATTATTGTTAGTCTATTTATTTAATTCCTGTAACGATTCCTATAATGCTATTGAGATCATCATCATTTTTCTCAAATAATAGTATTCTTGCGTCATACATAATTTATTTTCTTTCTTCATAGTTTTGGGAAAGTCATTATTTAAGTTATTATAAAATAAGTGTCCTAAAATTTAATGCGGTCTAAGTAGAAGCATACCAATTACAAATATGCATGTATTCAGATTTCAGAATAAGTTCATGGCACTGATTTGTAATACTGATATTTACCACTATTTCATCTACATCGCCTGATATATAATATACATGTTCACCTCAGAAAGCAGATTCATCTGAGTCTCATCTGCCCCTTCGCCACCAAAAAAAAGCCTTAAATCTGCCCGTCTCCCAATATTGAAGACAACTGTGCTCCCCCAGTTTCTTTGGGAGCCACCCTTGCACCGCCACTGCACTTTATCCGATTGTACACTAATGGAATCTATGACTAACAATAATGGACATTCACTTTTGCCCAATTTCAATCCGACATTTTGTTCTGGAGTATGTCTGTTTTTGCATTTTTCCGAAAATTTTCGGATGGTCATCGCTCCGAGGCATTTCTACACCCAGGTTGGTCTATACTTTTCTTTTTATCTTGGAGACAGGAATTAAATCTTCCAAAAGACACAGACACACACACACACACATATATTATATATATATATATATATATATATATATATATATATATATATATATATGTAATCACGTTTGTATGAGCGCCCTCATTAGTAAGCCAGCACGGGCCTGGATCTTTGTGGATGTTTGTGATACTGTAGCATCCTTAGTTTGTAACAAAATTTCAGCCTTTTTTTATATTATTCTAAAAGTTACAAGAGTGTAAAGATAAATAGTCCACTAAGTGTGTTCGTGTCACGTTATTTTTTTTATTTTTACTCTAAGAGTGTCAAACACGAGTATCCTCTAAATAAATCTTATCTACCCCACTCGGGGAGGGGGCTAGAAGATTCAAATGACACCAATGTACAATCACTTACATCTGTTTCTTTTGTGGCTCCATCTCTGGATCACCCTCGGCCTCAATAATCTCTTCCAGTGACTGCTATCTTGATGTTTCCTGTATAACACCAACGTGTCGTGATCTTAAATGGTACCACAAGCCAGTCGTTGAATTTCGATTGTGGATAATACTTCGACAGTAATTGCATTTTGAAGAAACACCATCATTTTCACGAGTGAAATGTTCCCATATATTCGACTTTCCCATTGTAAATACTTCCCGAAAATATCTCTTCTTGCAGTTATCTTATATAGTTCGAAACAAGCTCTGCGTTGGTAACTGATATAATGAACTCAGTTGGGTATTCCTCATAACAAACTAATGCTTCTCCCACTAGGCCAATAAACATATCAGAAGTGTTGATATCGTAGGACACGTGTCCTTTCTCTAAACAACGATCTTTTATTGTTACCAAAATATTCAGTCACAGCGAATACGAAACCACGTACCGTATCAACAAAGGCGAGTACGAGATAGCTAGCTAAAAGCAGTCTCAAATAGCTATTACGATTAGAAAACGCCGCATCAGCGAAATAAGATACTATTCAATTTCAGTCAGGGAGTAAAGCTTATCTGTATGTAATGATGCGTTTCTTTTCTTTTGTTTATAACTTCAATCAAACCAGGCAGGGAAGGAAATGTTGCTCTTTCGCAACTTCAAATTTCTCATCAGTTTCGTTTCGTCCCTTCGTGTTCCATCTCCTTCTGTTTCGATTTTTTTCGTTTTTCGTTTTCCGAAAAATTTTTCGTTTTTCGTTTTCCGAAAAATTTTTCGTTTTTCGTTTTCCGAAAAATTTTTCGTTTTTCGTTTTTCGTTTTTCGAAAAATTTTTCGTTTTTCGTTTTTCGTTTTTCGAAAAATTTTTCGTTTTTGGTTTTTCGAAAAATTTTTCGTTTTTCGTTTTTCGAAAAATTTTTCGTTTTTCGAAAAATTTTTCGTTTTTCGTTTTTCGTTTTTCGAAAAATTTTTCGTTTTTCGAAAAATTTTTCGTTTTTCGTTTTCGAAAAATCCATTTTTCGAGAAAGTATTTTTCGAAAAAATGTGGCCATCCCTAGTGTGGAGATTGGAAGAGGAAATGAAATGAAATGAAATCTTTCAGTTTTACGTCCCACGATTATGCCGGTTAGGCTAAAGGAGACTGTAATTATGAGAAATGAATGAAATGGTGGAATGAAGAAAGTGGGAGGAAACGGGAGAATCCCCAGAAAACCCACAAGCATGGTGTTTGTCCACCACAAAGTCCACACGGCGCGAGCTGGGATCGAACCAGGGACCCCAAGCACCGGAGGTGAACGCTCTACCACTGAGCCATCGCGCCCCTATGAGATTGGAAGAGGAGTCTTACAAGGATGTAGTATCTCGCGCCAATTATTCAACATTTACAGTGAATGTTTAATGAAGGAAGCATTAATGGGAATTGGAGATTTCGAGATTGGAGAACATATCAATAACAAGATCAGGTATGCAGATGATACGGCAATTATAGCTAATTACGGAGATGATTGACAAAATAGCTAACACTGGAAAACTATATGGAATGGAAATCAACATCTAAAAATCGAAAGTCATGAGATTATCCCGTGGAAACGTTCCTTTGGATCTAAGTAGAACAAAGAGAACTTGAATAGATCGATAATTTCAAGTATCTGGGAAGTATTTTGATGAGTGGCGCTTACTACACCAAAGAGATCAGATCAAGAATTTCCATATCGAAAGAAGCATTCAACAAGAAAAGATCAATCTTAACTAGCAGGCTTAATATTGGACTAAGGAAGAACTTAGTCAAGTCCTATTACACAGAGTATTGGACTGTATGGTTCAGAGACTTGGGCATTACGGAAGTTGGAGAAGAAATATTTAGAGAACCTCGAAATGTGATGTTGGGGGGGGGGGAGATGGAGAAGATAACGTGAACAGAGAGACTAAGAAACGAAGATATCTTTAAAAAGGATAGAGATAAGAGAATGCTTTTAGCCAGCATTCTTCCTTGGAAGGCCAATTGGATTGGACACACCTTGCGAAGAAATTGTCTTCTTCACACCACTGTAGAGGGAAAGATGGAAGAAAAACGAGGAATAGGAAGAAGAATACATGTGATTGATGAATTGAAGAATAGAAAAATATTGGGAGTTAAAAGAGAAAGTTGAAGATCGAGAACGTGGAAGAAATATTTCCAGGCCCAAACCTTAAAAAAAAAAAAAAAAAAAAAAAACATTAGTTGCTGGATATGCCGAATATTTAATAATAATAATAATAGTAATAATAATAATAATAATAATAATAATAGCTATTCATTTAACTCGGCGTTTCCCAGACGTTGACAAATTGCAACGCCGAAAACGTCAGTTGATCGGCAGACGTCGTACTGTCCATACCATTTTCTCGGCATATGTGCGCGTGGCAGTAGTGAGTACACTTGTTTTTTCTACTCATTTTGCTTCGTTCGTCAAGTGGAGTGTTTTCCACTCCAAATTACCTAGTGTTCTATATTTCTTATTGTCGTAGTCTAGTTTAGTGTAAAGTACTGCATTAACTTCTAAGTGTACAATTATTTAGACAGTCTAGACCAAGATGCATTTTCGTTAAGAAATTCTCAAAAAAAAATTATAGTATAAAAGTAACCAAGAAAATTCTGTCGCTTTTTGTGGAGGTCTGTGTTCAATTAGCCCTCACACCGTGAGTTGAATGCGAATGGAGATAAGGCGAAGGCCAGTTGTTGGTATGGATATATTCAACATACTACCTGGTTATGGCAGTTCAGTTACACCGTGAATCTGCGTAAGGACAGAGTGATCATTAGACCTCCACAGAGCGTCATAAGGGCGTGTAACAGCGGGGCAGAAGATATGCCAGGCCTTTGGTGAGAGTGTCGTGACTACGCGGACAGTGCAGCGGTGATTTAACAAGTTTAAGGACGAAGATGAAACACTCGAAGACGCACCACGTGCCAGAAAACCAACACATGTACAAAATGAAGGTCTTCAGGCAGCAATTGAGGTGAACAGTGGCCAGACATGTGAGAAACTGGGACTACAATTCAGCGTGAGTGGCGAAACCATTCGGTAGCACCTCCATCAACTTGGGAAGCACTACAAGTTGGGTCATGGGTCCCACATGATTTAATTCCGGGCCAGAAGGCATCGCGAACAGATACCTGTGTTTCTTTGCTGTTTCGTCTGAAGAAGGAGTCACTTCTGGACAAAGTGTTGTCATGTGATAAGAAGTGGTCCACAAGATTCTCTTGTGTGTTTGGTGAACTTATCGCGGCATCGTGCATCGGGAACTGCTACCAGCTGGTGAGAGCATCAATGCAACTGTATACTGTCAGCAGCTGATCCATGTTCAAGAAAAACCCAAAACTCTGGAGCCAGCACTTCTGAATCACAAAGGGACCCTCCTGTTAAAGGACAACGCTAAACTCCTGGCTAGGATGACCCGGGAAACCATTTTACGCCTTGGATTGAAAACACTATTGCATCCGCCATACTCCTCGGACATTGCACCATCCGATTATCACCTGTTCCTTTCCGTGGACAATATCCTTAGAGGACACCAGTTCAAATCCCTAGTAGAGGTTCAAAACGCACGTGATACCTTCTTCGCTTCACGGCCCGCCAAGTTCTACCGAATTGGAATCCATGGCCTTCCAGAACGTTAGCAAAAGGTTGTCGATGCTGATGGGGACTATTTCTGATCTTCCAGGTACGTCTTGGGTGACCTATCGATGTTCGAATTGGTGAGTAAAAAAGCGACAGAACTTTCTTGGTTACCTTTATAATATGAGTTGTTTAAGTAGGACTGAAATTTTATCAAAGATTCAATTTTACTCTGAACAAGTTTTATTTAAGGCACGATCTCGAGTGGCCATCATCTATGAATACAACCCTTATAGCTACACCTTTCACACCTCAATATAGCAAAACTTATTTTAAAATTTCTACAGCTTGTATGAATTTCGGCCTTTTAATTTATTACCAATATGTCATAACTGGCCCACTTCGATCATTTGCTAACTAAGAAAAATAATTAGAAAAGATTAAACTAATTTAAAATAATTAAAAATGCAAATTTAATTCGTCAGTTAACTGTTTAGTAGTTGTGCGCTGACATATTTTCCTTCCGTCAGCTGATACTGAAAGTGAACTTGGCCTTGATCCCAAAATACTCGAGTAGTGTTGCCAGATGTTGCAGTAAATATTTTTCCGTCCAAAGAATGCTGAAACAAACACGCTAAAATAAGTTTTGTATTGTACGTACATGGACATATTTTCCAATACTATTATTTAATGTGCATGCTTTCAAAGGTAAAATTTTCAACCCCATAAATGCATCATTACAAGAAACTTACAGTATGACAAACGAACTACTACTAACCTTTTATCTGTATTTCAGGTGTGATTTTAAGTTGTGCCGCTTTGTGGATAATTCACTCTTTCTTTTCGGTGAATAGGAAAGAAAATCAATATCCTATTTTGCTTAACGATCTATTGCTTATAAATGCGTATTTAAATGTATGGTCAAGTGATCGTGTTGTTAAGCTATTTTGATTACCGTTGAATCTAATTCCTTCTTACATTGTCAAAGAGAAAGAGTGAAGAACAAATATATATATATATATATATATATATATATATATATATATATATATATATATATTGTATATTGTATTGATTCCGTTGAAAATGAAAGAGAAATTTTGTACTTATGAGCCATATATATCATTAACCTATGTAGAAACTGGGATTTCCAAGTTCCTCGTGCTCAAGTGGGTAGGGTTCAGTTCCCGGTAGGTCCTCATGTAATTCGGATTATATATTAAGTTGTAACCCACGTAGGATGGGTAACAAGAAGTTCCGTTTATTACACGGATTGTTCCTTTTTCCGTAAAGTTATCTGGTGTTCCGAAAAAAAAGTAAATAAAGAGGCTCAAAATATTTTTTTAGAAGAAAAGTTCAGTTTTCTTGTTCTTGGTACAAAAGTACGCCCTATTTGTAAACCTTATACTTGTACTTAAGTCTTCGTTTCAGAATATTTCAAATTATTAAAAAAAAAAACTTTCAACTCATATTTGTTTTGAACAAGTGACACCATAGACAGTATGTCCATGTTCATTGAAAAAAATAATTACTGTAGCTAGGCAGATTGTCAAATGACGTCAGTTTGACTTAATTGTCCTTTATTTTGTCATCTGGTTACCATAAGTTACGCTTTCCAGACGTTCCAGATTTACATAATCTGCCCCCCCCCAAAAAAAAACTGTTCAAAATGCCTCGGTTTTTCTCCGAACGTAATTAATGTAATTCGTGCGATATTAAATAAATAACACTTTAACGTATTAGTAATTGATATTCAGCTAATGGGAATAGTCTACTCCCTGTAACTCGTCTTTGGAGAGTGTTGACACATTATTTAATTAATTCTGATATTTCAACAAAAAGCGTATAACTATGCCTATACTGGAAATTTTTCATAGGGCGTCCCGAATTTAAGTACAAAATTTCATATGATGACTCGGTTATTTTAGTCTGAAAATCTGGGAGCCCTACCTAAGCTCAAGTCTGATTAACCCTGATGCTGAAAGGGAGCGTTAAACTCAAAAGAGACCAGTCTCGTTATACAGTAAATTCAAAGAATATATTTTCTTATTATACTTATGTTTCATACAAGATAATTCAGAAAATTGATTGGTTGGTTTATTAAAGTTTAGCGTCTCTTTCAGCTCCGGAGGAGATATGACATGAGCACTTACTGCTTAACCTAATGACATGAGATCCTAACTACATAAGCTCCCATGAAAAATCGAACCCAGGTCTCCCACGCCAAAGATCCGTAGGCTATAACCAAACCCCGGGCTGGGATACTAACGAGGGCGGTGGACAAGGGTATCAAAAGGGCGCCCATTCAAATATGTGAATACGTAATATATATATGTGGTGTAACTTACTTAATGTTGGGAGGTGATTTATGTTCCCGAGATAAAACGATAAATATACCCCTTTCTGGTACCTGGGTTTTTGGGGTATTTTTTAGACTTTCAGTCAAGCAGCTACTGCATCGTCACTATTTACCCTATGATCATGGTTCATACCTCATTCTCTTCAGAATGGACCTGCCTTTCAAATGATACCACTTGCATGCTCATACCATATACCATGAGAGGGAAAAGTGATGTCAAAGGGAACATTCCGGGGGGGAAAATTTTCTTTTCACACTTTGGGCCCCTCTGGAACGGCCCTGTGTGAACGTAGAGATTTCAAAAAAATCTGATAAATAGTACTTGGTATACTGAATGCGTGTGCCAAATTTAAAATTTCTATCTTGAATACTAAGGGCGGGAGAAATATTATCCTGAGACATCTCTATTTACTCTAGGACTATAATCCGCCAATCATTCTCTTCAGAATAGAACTGCCTTTCAAGCGGTACCATTCACATGTCTCCATCATGTATCTAAGGCGGGAAAATCCCGAAAAAGGGATTTTTTGTTCTAAATATTCCTTTTTTAACTTTTAGCCCCTCTGAACTCCCCCTTGTTTTAACGCAGAAATTTGAAAAAAAATCTGGTAAATACTACTCGGTAGACTGAATGTTTATGCAAAATTCCAATCTTCTACGTGCAAAAATAAGCCTACCAAAAAATAATGACCATAGACTTAATAAAAGAAAATATATATTTTAGAATTATGACGTCATCACCTCCTATGTCTCGACGCACGAAGGTGTGAAACCATACGTAAGGTCTTCTACAATGCTTCTGGACCTGAAAAACAAAACAAAAAAAAACCCGGAGGAAAAAGCTCAAATAGCAGAGTTATAACGCAATGTACAATACGAAGCAAAAAACCTGCAACATGAAAGTTTAAGTTCATTGTGAAACTACGCCAACAACATAGGCAACCAACCTAACGTCTTTGTGGCACTGATCACGCCAGGATAACCTTCGGCTTCGTCCCCCTGCACACTTCGTTTGGAGCAAGAAATGCATAGACCACGTGACTACAAATCACAAATTTCTCACAAGATGGAGTAATAGATTGAGGTTCTTCTCATTTCTCTTCTCATTTTACATCCTCAGTTTTAAAGAGAGAGAAAGAGAAAAAGGTCAACGTGATAGAAACTAAATAAAGAGGAATATGCGAAATATAAAGGAAAAGAAAACGTGCGCATATATTGACAAATGACACATGCACTTCAAAGGAGACCACCTCAAATTTTGTTATGAACCATATATAATAACTGTGAGAATCAGCAAACCACAAAGACATAATTACACACAGTAAGTGTTATATAACACATATTTATTTAAACAAATAAAAATGATTGCAGAAAGCTGAAAATGCCTTTAAAATCTCAAACATAACTGAAACAAGAGATTATTTCTCTATTGTTTTTCTTCGTAGCATCCATCTACATGGAGAAATGAGAAAGAGAGAACATCTTAAGAGATTCGCACGTATACAATATCGGAAACTGCTAAATGGAAAAAATTACAGTCTTTGGATGGGATTCGAACCCAGAACCATAGTATTAGAAATCCCACACTCTACCGATGTAGCTAGTCTGACAGTAATACCCTGTTCCTCCATCATTACCTATGAAAGATGGAATGGAGTCTGCAGAAAACTACGTCTAACATGTCCACGACAGACCGCCTATAACCTATGTCTAATTGGTACTTAAAAAAGCTAGTTCTACACGTGCATAGAAAAGTAAAATCAAATGAGTAGTTAGTACACATCACTTTGTCTGTCTCACTCTATCTCTGACTATAGAAATCGAGGAAGAAGAAAAAAGTATAGAGGTGAGAACATAGGAAGAACAAGCAAAAATATAAGTTGCAGGAAACTGAATATCAAGGGGAGAGAGAGAGACATAGAGACAGAGAGAAAAATAGAGGAACGGAGCAAATGATTTAATATACATCGGAAAAGAAGGTTCACAACTGTGCTATACATTTAATGTATTGAATACTCTGCAAGCCCGTATCCACGGGGGGGCTAGGGGGCCGGGACCCCCCTCAACTTTGGCTGGCCCCAATAAAGGTTTCACGATAGGCTTGCAAATGAACTATAATATGGTGATGAAGTATAATATGATTGGGTCAGGCTCCCCCTAACTTCGCCCCCCCCCTATATTTTTGGGCTGGCTACGGGCCTGATACTCTATTTCTTCTAAATTGCTTGCTAGATGATAAATATTAATTTGTAAAAACGTAGCAAATGCCCGCGTTGTCTTGTTTTCTTACTGTTTCAGTAATAGTGGAAAACGTGGTTTATGCAACATAATAAATTACTAATTTTCCCACAACAATCATGTAGATGTTGTTGATGATTTTGAGTTTAACGTCCGTTCAGCAGCGAGACTATATGAGACGTGGACCTACTTATTAACGTGGAATCCGAACCATATGAGCTGCTGCCGGGAATCGAAGCAACCATGTACTGTTGGTAAGAAATTTCTAAGCAAAAGAAAAAACTGATCAGCAAAATACATAAAACGATAGTCCTGCAAACTATTACTTAAAGAGAATTTATTGTAAAATCAATACATCCATGTGGCGGTATATAGTCGTAAAGTGATTAGAAAACTTAATATTAAACTGTCGATCACATTGTTTTACTTATTTGAATTCAATGTCGTATAGATTCGGTTTTAGCTCTAGATTTCAGCGTTCTCACTTCGATTCTTAACTTGTTGGAAATATGCATTAATCGAAATTATAAAAGTATACGAAATTTAACTAGCTAAAAGAAGAGAATAACATAAAAATCCGGATTGGAGTACGTCGTCGCCAACATGTGCTTTTATTTCAGGGAGCATAAAGTCGAGAAGATCAACATTTTTTTTACCATTAAGTCGGCCTATAATTCGATGGATACCACCTCAACCTGCAGTCTCGCATATCCATCCCCAACAGTGAATCGTCACATGACCCATTCGCGCTGAACGGGCCATATATTGTGGATCAAACCGTCTTCCAGATGGGCGATACACACGTGTTGGCCCAAAGTTTCCAGTGGAAAATATTTTCTCATATGTAAAGACAAAAGTGCCCCAGTGACAAGTAATATTTAGCTCTGCAAACGCCAGTCTATCGACTTTGTGATCTTCTGTCAATCTCTCCTTAACAGCAGCCCGGAAGGACCTTAAGCCTGCGGCCCGAAGTCGCCGTTGGACTGTAGTTACATCACCTGGAAAGGCGGTAGACTGCAGCAGTTGTCGGGCACACATGAAAGGCTGTCGACAGCATTGATCAACTAATCGTTGGTCTTGTGTCGGTGAGGACACTCGTGGCCGACCACTTCCAGATTTTCGAGTTAGACTTCCAGTTTCCTCATATTTTTTTCCACCATCTGAACGCTGTTGCACGATGCACGCCTAATCGAGCGCCTGCTTCAGGAACACTCAATCCCGCATGTTCAATAAGAGCGATAACACTCTCACGTACAGAATGATCATATTGTGCCATTCTTACACAAAAGTAAAAGTGCTAAAAACGTCTTTGAATATACGATAATGCACAATATTGCTATACATGACGTCGTATTATGAAAAACATGCGCAGAAGAAGTAGATGTGCCTGTAATCAACTGTTGTTGCACGCAAAAATACTCACTCACTGTTAGTAACAAAATATTTTCCATTTTTTTTTTAAATCCAATACATTAGAATATAGTAGCAGTTACTATCTTTCAAGAACACAACTTCCATCGAGTGGTGGGCATAAACAAAAGCTCGTAACTATGCAACAGTTAACTTCCATCAAAACCCCCGAAGCACTTTACATATTTAATCTGATTTATTTGTGCAATTTAGATACATATAAGATTACAACTTGTCTGAGAAATTTGTTCATACTCGTCTAAAACAGTTCTATTCTATTATTCGCCACTCGTATACATTATATGACAAACAACGAAACAGAAACGAGTAAAGTGCAAATACTCTAGATAATATTTTTCAAAACGTACTAGAGAATTAAGATATAGCCGAGCGGTTTAGTAGAGTAGTCTACTACCTCCGTGTTCAAACCCACCTGAGGTTTGTGTCTATTCTCTGCTTTCTTTCTTGTGCTTTCACAACGAACGTTTTTTCTATAATTCCTATAAGCTATGACTTGCAAACCCTAAACAAAATACACATGTTTATTGTAATACTCTAATCCGGATTTTTATGTTATTCTCTTCTTTTAGCTAGTTAAATTTCGTATACTTTTATAATTTCGATTAATGCATATTTCCAACAAGTTAAGAATCGAAGTGAGAACGCTGAAATCTAGAGCTAAAACCGAATCTATACGACATTGAATTCAAATAAGTAAAACAATGTGATCGACAGTTTAATATTAAGTTTTCTAATCACTTTACGACTATATACCGCCACATGGATGTATTGATTTTACAATAAATTCTCTTTAAGTAATAGTTTGCAGGACTATCGTTTTATGTATTTTGCTGATCAGTTTTTTCTTTTGCTTAGAAATTTCTTACCAACAGTACATGGTTGCTTCGATTCCCGGCAGCAGCTCATATGGTTCGGATTCCACGTTAATAAGTAGGTCCACGTCTCATATAGTCTCGCTGCTGAACGGACGTTAAACTCAAAATCATCAACAACATCTACATGATTGTTGTGGGAAAATTAGTAATTTATTATGTTGCATAAACCACGTTTTCCACTATTACTGAAACAGTAAGAAAACAAGACAACGCGGGCATTTGCTACGTTTTTACAAATTAATATTTATCATCTAGCAAGCAATTTAGAAGAAATAGAGTATCAGGCCCGTAGCCAGCCCAAAAATATAGGGGGGGGCGAAGTTAGGGGGAGCCTGACCCAATCATATTATACTTCATCACCATATTATAGTTAATTTGCAAGCCTATCGTGAAACCTTTATTGGGGCCAGCCAAAGTTGAGGGGGGTCCCGGCCCCCTAGCCCCCCCGTGGATACGGGCCTGCAGAGTATTCAATACATTAAATGTATAGCACAGTTGTGAACCTTCTTTTCCGATGTATATTAAATCATTTGCTCCGTTCCTCTATTTTTCTCTCTGTCTCTATGTCTCTCTCTCTCTCCCCTTGATATTCAGTTTCCTGCAACTTATATTTTTGCTTGTTCTTCCTATGTTCTCACCTCTATACTTTTTTCTTCTTCCTCGATTTCTATAGTCAGAGATAGAGTGAGACAGACAAAGTGATGTGTACTAACTACTCATTTGATTTTACTTTTCTATGCACGTGTAGAACTAGCTTTTTTAAGTACCAATTAGACATAGGTTATAGGCGGTCTGTCGTGGACATGTTAGACGTAGTTTTCTGCAGACTCCATTCCATCTTTCATAGGTAATGATGGAGGAACAGGGTATTACTGTCAGACTAGCTACATCGGTAGAGTGTGGGATTTCTAATACTATGGTTCTGGGTTCGAATCCCATCCAAAGACTGTAATTTTTTCCATTTAGCAGTTTCCGATATTGTATACGTGCGAATCTCTTAAGATGTTCTCTCTTTCTCATTTCTCCATGTAGATGGATGCTACGAAGAAAAACAATAGAGAAGTAATCTCTTGTTTCAGTTATGTTTGAGATTTTAAAGACATTTTCAGCTTTCTGCGAGCATTTTTATTTATTTAAATAAATATGTGTTATATAACACTTACTGTGTGTAATTATGTCTTTGTGGTTTGCTGATTCTCACAGTTATTATATATGGTTCATAACAAAATTTGAGGTGGTCTCCTTTGAAGTGCATGTGTCATTTGTCATATATGCGCACGTTTTCTTTTCTTTTATATTTCGCATATTCCTCTTTATTTAGTTTTTATCACGTTGACCTTTTTTTCTTTCTCTCTCTTTAAAACTGAGGATGTAAAATGAGAAGAGAAATGAGAAGAACCTCAATCTATTACTCCATCTTGTGAGAAATTTGTGATTTGTAGTCACGTGGTCTATGCATTTCTTGCTCCAAACGAAGTGTGCAGGGGGACGAAGCCGAAGGTTATCCTGGCGTGATCAGTGCCACAAAGACGTTAGGTTGGTTGCCTATGTTGTTGGCGTAGTTTCACAATGAACTTAAACTTTCATGTTGCAGGTTTTTTGCTTCGTATTGTACCATGAAACACCCGTATGGTACAGTCCGCGGCATAAAATTTGTTACAAAAATTCTATGTAACAAAAATTCTGTTACAAAAATTCCAAATGAATAACAAACTCTTGCCCAGTTTTCTTATGCATTCCCGCAATACATGTATCAATCGATTAGTTGCTTCTAATATTTATTCCAACTCCTCTCCGTCCTCCACCTCTCCTTGTCGAAAGCAGTGTGTGTGACGTAGTACACTCTTTCCATTCAGCTGAAAAAGAAACACGAATCAAGTTTACAACGTTATAGCTTTAAAACAGTCTTTTCCATTCGTTTGTTCTGAAATATTTTGAAGAGCCTAAATTAAAGGAAAGTCACACAATCTTCCGAGAGCTTCAGAAATATCTTTAGTTTCATTCTTTTCTTTCTTTAAAGAGTGCAAGCTAGTAAGATGCTCCCTAAGAAATCTATGGAAATTGCCAAGAGCTCTAAAATATCTACGGACAGAAACGAGTTTTATTCAATGATTCATTGAATTTCTTTTCAGTAAGTGCAAGCAAATGTTTCAGGGGCGTCATTTGGGCAGGACAGCAGGGTGTAATTCCCCCTCTCTTGAGCTTCTTAAATACTTATTTTTTGATCAAATGTATAGTAATACACTAATAAAAAGTGAAAATCTTATGTCGCCGGAGAATCTCTTCCTTCCCCCCCCCCCCGAATAAAGTCTTAAAAAGACACTGGTTTTAACAACAAACCTATAGAGCTACGATAGCACATTGCTAAAGAGCTTACATTTGGTTTCAAGAGTCGAAGGTTTGATCTCAAGCCATATGACTTCCTGGGTGACATTGAGAGAGAGAGATAGGGATTCAAGTATGGAGACAGAGAGGGATGATTTGTATACACAGATTTAGAATTGGGGAAAAATGATCGGACAGCATTCGTATTATGACGAAAATTCTGATTTTGTGAAAGATAAGAAGGGAAGTTTTCGAACTGCGAGGATCACATTAGGCAGTTGTCAAATTAATGTGGAGAACTCTTTTTAGAGCATCAGATGATTACGAAAGGAGAGAAAGATCTTCAGAACTGAGGAATTAAGATTTTAAGAAATCTGATTTCGGTGACGGGTTTCGAACCACGAACCTTGTGGTCATCGAGCCATGACTTTATCCATTCTACTACGGAGGATTCTATTACTCGTTCACATACGTTTCCCTTAGCGGCGTTGAATGCTACCTTAAGGGGATATTCCAAAAGTTGACTCGGTAGATGCGCCGTTCAGTTAGGACGTAAACCTCATGTAACTTAGTTACAATGAGCAAAATGAACTTCCTCTTCTTCAGGACACTTTTTAAAGCTTTAAAATTTGTTAGTATTGTTTTAATTAAGTTACATTTGATAGAACCATCTGATAAAGTAGTGCCAAGGCCTGTGCGTCATTGTCTGTTAGGTGAATGGTTAATGTAAGTTACTTTTACGTGGATGGTCCGAGCTTCCAATCAAGACCATTCTTATTGATTATGTTATTTGAGCTACGCTTATACTGTATATTCCACAAGTTCAAATTTGAAGTAATGTAGTCACAGCTAGTTTAATTCGAAATAATTTTCCAATATTATATTTGTTACTAAATTTACATGGCACTCCTCACTTGTGTGTAGCTCTGCATAAATGCAAAATTGTTTTAAAAGTATATTTTACTTGCAAGTATTATTGATTTTTTAAAAAATTGTCCTTCAAATTTATTTTATAATTATTTTCTATTTCTTAATTATAACATATTTTCTATTTATATTGTATTCTATGTTATACGTTTATTATTTACATTTTATGTCTTACCTTTGAAGAGGACCTTTTGACAATTCAGAGCAGCAGGGACATACACAGGATGCAGGCCTTTGCAATCAAGAGCTTTTGCCCCCACGAAATCACTACTTTTTTGTTTGTATATATATCTAATTTTATAGATGGTGATAGCAGGGGCGGATTCAGGGGAGTGTGTTTGGGGTGATCGCATCCCCCAGAATAGGGAACTTTTTATACTTTTTATTTTAAAAATAAAACATATCCTAAGTATTTTTCATCTTTGTATTATAAACTTAAATTAAAACCTAAAGTAGATAGGCCTTACTTTCTTAAGAAAGTTAATTCTACAGAAGAGCTCTTTCTCATGTTCTATTTTTCTTTTCTTTCTTTTCTTTTCTTGCGTTCTTTCTTTTTCTTTTCTTTTTTTTGCAATCCGCTCTTACCTTGATTTGACTTCGAACGACCGCCCCTCCCAAACAATCATCCTGGATCCGCCCCTGGATGATAGACATTTTAGTAAAATATGCTCTCAATCGCTGAAATAAATTCCTGTCAAGCTCTCGATCGCTGAAATAAATTTCTGTCTACGGCCCTGCAAAACAGTGACGATTTTAGGGAGTGATCAGTTAGTAATGCCTCCCTGGAGCAACGACACTTCCCCAGAAGTCATATCTCCGATAATTCAGAATGTGATTTGTGCATTATCACTTTTCACTCTCAGTGTCTTGAAACGCACCAAAAAGGAACTGTTCTGAAGTATTTACTGGTTCTCCCTATGACCCCATTTTAATATGGCCAACCTTGGACATATACACATCTGAAATATCACCTTTTATGTCAGTGATCCCGAAAACTATCCATTCGACACAAATATAGGATATTTTCGATTCTTTATTCCTGTCACCCTCCCATTGTCAACTCGGAGCCAACCAAGGCTTATTTTGGACTTACGCAGCATCCACAGTGTCACTTTTCATCTTTACATATGAATTCGACACTAATTTCGTTCGTATTTGACTACTTTTACATGTCACCTTCACCTCTTGGTAGGGATTTTTTCAGTATCTCCCCCCACAACTATGGAGAAATTTCAACCAACTAAGTATAATTATAAATTATAATCTGAAACACAACAGTACGGGTGATCTTTTTCGCAGAGGAGTTCGTTAACTACTGTTTCAATATCAATGTATTGGCTTTTTTTGCTGTCCATGCTGAAGATTGCCAAAGGGCTAAACTTCATCTGCTCTATTGTGCAATGAATATAGGTTTTAGTGGTTTAATTTACTGAATACTCGCTTAGATGATGCTCTCGTCACAGAAAAAGTGATATACAGTTATAAAAGAAAAATGAAATGAAATATCTAATTTTTACGTCCCATGATTATGCCGACTATGCTAATGGAGAGAGTAATGGTGAGAAATAAATGAAATTGTTTAATGAAAAAAGTGGGAGGAAACTGGAGAAACCCGAGGACACTAATGCACACGGTGTTTGTCCATAATAAAGTTCATTCGGCGTGAGCTGGGATCGAACCAAGAACCCCATGCACTATAGGTAAAGTTATAAAAGAATAGGCGTCTAAACAAATACGGAACACTACTATCAATGAGAGTTATATAAGATTAGATTTTTAGTTATTTCATTCTAAGTTAAAATTTCAATCAATGTTGTTCTTCATTACTGTTCAAAAACTTAAAGTTGTTGCTGCAAGGACGTGATAAATCTTTTCAGTAGACTTCGCAGTCCCCTCCACAGCTTCTTTTTCATATAAGGCTAAAGTAGTCTCATTTTAGACATCGAGGAAAAATGGTGGAATTACGAATTTTCAATGGGCCCCGTTTTACTCTGGGCTCCCTCAGCGCACTGCCGTTAGTTACGTCACTGTTCAGGGTGCATGATGCAGCTTCAGCTTTTAGGAATACTTTCTAAGGCAGTACGAGTTTTTTTTTTAACTGCTGTGTGAATTAAGCTGTATTTGCTAGAAGTGTCGGTTAAAGGAGACTAAAGACCCTACACTCAAACACAAATAATCTCTTTCGAAACTCTAATGGAAAACGAAACGAATCGTCCTAAACATGTTACGCTTTTGAAGAGAAAAAGAGCAAAGCAGTAGTTGCACATACGCTTAATGGTGTTTCTTGGATACAAATTTATAACTTACAAAAGTCATGTTCACGTCATGGTTTGATAGATGAAGGGTTAGTAAAAGGAATTCTTACGCTGGTGGTCGTGGGTTCGAATCTCTGCTCTTCTTGTTACTTTCTTCTCTTAGCTACACTTAGTTTGTGCATTCCAAACCTCGAAGTTTGGTGTGGATTATTTATGAACGCAGGTGGAGAATTAATTGTAGTCGAAATTAGTTTCAAATATGAGATTATAATTACATATTTTGTCTTTAACTTATTACGTATCAATTTTATATCAAATTTTCCAGTCTTTATTTAATTCATCTTCCGGTGTAATACAATGAACATTTGCAGAGCGACGTCAGTCGGACGAAAGTACTATATTCCATTGTTACTCTAATATACCTAGGTATTTGTTCATATATTTATAAATTGTTTACTAAGTAAAAACTTATGGCGGTCCACATTATGTGTCATATAATAGACCATACGAAGGCGGACATAGCAGAAGGCGTATTGCAAATATCCCTGGTGATAAAAAGTAGGGGTCTTCTTCACTAGATTCGAACCACTGTTACAGGCGGTTTTGGTTTACATAGCAAGCATAATACCACTCGGCCACCAAGTCTCGCACGTTAGCCTCTTTATTAATGCAGAACATACTGAGACACTTACATTCACTGGTGTCGCGTAATGTATTTCATAAAATTTTGTTAATAAGTGGGTCGAATTAGGTAGCCCTCGAGAGGGCTGATGGTGTTGTGGGCGAGCATTTATTAATAGTGTGTATAGTCCCCTTAGGACTTGATTACAGCTGCCATACGCCGTGGCATTGAATCCACCAGGCGAGAGATATAGCGTTGGGTGCAACAGATCGACCACGCATCTTCAACACGCTCCCAAAGATCATTAGATGTTCTTGGAGGATTGTTCGACCAGGTTTCCCGCAATGTACTTGCAACAGAGGCCCACATATTTTCAATAGGGTTCAGATCTGCTCCATGAGGAACCCAGTCAACTATTTCGACGTCAGGTTGCCTCTGCAACCATGTCTGAACCACATTTGAATTATGTATCGAGCTATTGTCCTGTTGCAAATATAATATGCCGTCACCTACATGAGCTTTTATTTCCGGAAGCGTTTCATCCAGATGTTCCACATACTTGTGGGCGTTTAGGCGACCAGGAATCCTGTAGATTCCTCCGAAATTTGCAGCCTTGCATATCCATGCCCAACAGTGGACAGTTACATGTCCCATTCGACCAGAACGGGAAACGTATTCAGAGGCATACCTTTTTCCAGGGGGCGGTAAACACGCTTCGGCCCGAAGTTTGCACTGGAAAATATTTTTTCGTCTGTGGAAACGACCTCGTCCCACACACGTGCAATATTTAACTGTGCAAACGCCAGACGGTCAACCATGTGGTCTTTTGCTAGTCGCTCCTTAACAGCTGCCCTGTATGATCTCAAACCAAAGGATTTGAGTCTACGACGTACAGTCGTAACATCGCCTGGGAAATTGGTTTCCTCTCGTAACTGTCGGGCAGACATGAAAGGGTGCTCACGGCTTTGGGCCATTACACTCTGGTCTTCTTCGGCAGAGGAAACTCTTTGTCGCCCACTTCCTCTTTTACGTCTTACATCTCCTGTTTCCTCATATCTCCTCCACCACCTTCGTGCTGTAGCACGGTTAACGCCATATCTCGCGCCTGCCTTGCTATAGTTCATGCCCGCATGCTCAATTAAAGCAATCACGCTGCTTTTAACAGAAGCTTCGTAGTGAGCCATTTTCACACCAGAAGCAAAATGATAGCTTTGCTTAGGTGTTTGAACGGAACGTGCTTCATGTGACGTCACGTAACAAGGCGGAGTTTCCTCTCATTGCTGTAGACGATATCGTACGCCCTCTGCTGGGTGTTTCGTGACGGAAAAAGTGCTTTTAAGCAGTTCATGGCGACCGCTTTGAAATCAAATGTAAAGTATGAGAATTAAATTTGTCATATCTGTAGTTTGGTGTAGAGACAAAACAAAATTGGAAACCAAAGGTTTAAGAACAACTCAGATTATTAATATAAAACAAGTCAAAGATTATTAACTTGTATTATCATACAAGAAATGCGAGAATTTTGAAACAAAGAAAAATAACTTAGAAATTTGCAACTGAAGACAAAAAAAAAAAAAAAACTAACTTAAACACACTAAAGGGTATGAGTAGGGGGATTAATGGGGACTTCAGCAATGAGGCTATATGTCCCCGTCTCGATTAACGCGAGGGATGGATTTTACCATTTCACTTTGACGGAATAACGTAGAGGATGGAGAGGAGGGGGAAGATACATAACAGCTATAAATATAAAAATAAAAGTGACAATGTTCGGTGGTGAATAACTCTTGAACTACCCGATCGTTCTCAATCACATTTTGAACATAGATGAAATTCGAACCTGGGAAGCTTTTTGTTATTTCATTTTGATATTAGAACTTGCGGAAGAGGAGGGGAGGGTAAATATATGAAAATGAATAAAACGTAATAACTCTTGAACAATCCGACTGATCCCAATCAATCAAACATTCAATATAGATAAGGTTCGGACCTGGGATGTTTTCATTTTTTGCCTTCACGGCACAATGTAGGGGAGGGGAAGGGGGGACTATGTAAAAAAATAAAAATAAAAATGCTGTCTTGGTGACTTCATCACGCTTAAACCACCGAACTGATCTTAATCAAATTATCAACATAGATGAGGTTCGGACCTGGGGTGGTTTTTATCATATCCCTTTGATGGTAGAACGTAGGGTAGGGGGAGGGGAGGGGAGATATCTATAAAAATGAATAAAACTTAAGAACTCTTGAACCACCTGACCGATCTCGATCTAATTTTCAACATAGACGACGTTCGGGCCTAGAAACTTTTGTTTTAATATTTTCACTTTGACGGTAGAACATAGGAGACGATAAGAGAAGGGGAGATTAATATATAAAAATAAATAGAACAACTCTTGAACCATCCAACAGATTTCGATCAAATTTTCAACGTACATGACATTCGGGCCTGGGATAATTTTTGTCATACCGTGCCCCCAACATGGAGAGGGGAGAGGGATACATAAAATCATCGAAAATGACCAATATCAAAGAGTGCTTTAGTAATAGTAAAACCATAACATATTACTATTTTTCTTTAATTTAGCCCAGTGAAATCGGGGTGCGACTTAGATTCGAGGACGTCTTAAGTTCGAGTAGTTATCGAGAAATAATTAAAGATATTAACGTGTTATTGAATTACTTTGCTAATAATAATAATAATAATAATAATAATAATAATAATAATAATAATAATAATAATAATAATAATAATTATTATTATTATTATTATTATTATTATTATTATTATTATTATTAGTAGTAGTAGTAGTAGTAGTAGTAGTAGTAGTAGTATTATTATTATTATTGAAGATTTGATCATTCAAATATTGAAAGATCAAAATATTCAAATACCTTAAGACAATTAAACGTGTGTCATCGCCGACTAATGATCACCAAACATTCTAAATTTAAACAAAATATTCACACATGGTTCCGACTTAAGAACCTCCAGATTATTAGCTAGCGCCTTGAGCACAGATCCACGCTCTATATGCGCTAAATGGTATGTTTTAGTATGTTTAAATTAGATTTCCTTGCCCCCAGTTACAAAATTCTAAGTTAGTATTATTCGTTCTTTCAAAATTTCTCTCGATTTTTTTTAATCATATGAGTCAATAATCTTTGGCATAGTTTATATTAATAACGTGGTTGTTCTTAAACCTTTCGTTCGCTATTTGGTTTCTTCTCCACACCAAACTACAGATATGATACGTTTAATTCTCATACCTGTCATTTGGTTTCAAAGCAGTCACCATTATCTGTAAAGCAATTTTGTTCGCCACGATTCATGAGTTTTGTAACAGAACACGTCAAAAAATGAGTTAAATGAAGGCTGCAAGAGTTTATATCAAAGTTGAGTATTGTGAGCTAGTGACAAGCATGTAATAACGTCTCGTATTTGAAAATAATGTTAGCTACTTTTAATTCACTAACTGGTATTAGATTTAATTCAAGCTTAAAGAATTGGAATGAAAAAACTCAGTGTAGCTTAACGAAACAAAACGTAAGAAGAACGGACGAGATTCGAACCCTGGACCACCAGTACAAAAATCCTGTTCACTAACCCCTCACCTAACAAGCCATCAACTTCTATTAGTTTTAAATTTGCAAGCAAATGATACCATTATACGTTTTTGCAATCAATGTTTTGCTGTTTTCCTCTTCAAGAACGTAACACGTGTTTACGACGGTTCCTTTCGTTTTCCATTAGAGCTTCCAGAGAGATGATTTGTGTTTGAGTATAGGATCTTTTGTTTCCTTTAACCGACAGTTCTAGCAAATACAACTCAATTGAAACAGCTTAAAAAAAAAAAAAAAAAAAAAACTAGTACTGTCTTAGAAAGTATTCCTAAAAGGGAGAAACTCCATCGTGCACCCTGAACAGTGACGGGAGTGCGTTGAGCGAGGCCAACAGCAAAATGGGGTCCATTAAAGATTCGTAACTCCACTTTGAAGGGTTTTAATTAATTTCACACTTTTTCCTCAATGTTTAAAATGTAACTACTTAGCCTTAGATGAAAAGGAAGTTGTGAAGGAGCTATAGACTGTGAAGTCTACCGAAAAGATTTATCACGTCCTTGCAGCAACTATTTCCAGCAAAAGGGAATAAGTACATCAGATAAGTTTTCAGAAACGCTAAAAAACCTTCCCGAGGCGTATTTGTATTTGTTTCAACACGTGTATAACTGATTAATTGTAGCAAAAGAACTGACAAACTCTAAGACAAGAAGAAGAATCTTGTATTTTAGCACTGCAATTGGTGAGAAAAGCTTAAAAGTGGAAAAAAATATTTTTATGTACTTATTCCCTTTTTCCAATCAGTGGTTCAATTATGAGCCTATATTTTTGATGTGTTAAAAATAATAATAATAATAACAAAACTTATTAACTGGTAGGTTACGCTGGACTCTTAATTGTGTATATGGAATAATGGAACGTGCGGTTATACAGAGGATTTTGGATTTCTGTTGGCGATCAATTAATCTTTACCCTAGTAGGGAATACTGGTTGGTCCGGATTTCGAACAGTAATGAAGATCAAGATTGATTGAAATTTCAACTTAGAATGAAATAAATAAAAATCTAATCTTATATAACTCTCATTGATAGTAGTGTTCCGTATTTGTTTAGACGCCTATTCTTTTATAACTTTACCTATGGTGCATGGAGTTGATGGTTAGATCCCAGCTCGCGCTGAATGAACTTTATTATGGACAAACACCGTGTGCATGAGTTTCCTCGGGTATCTCCAGTTTCCTCCCACTTTCTTCATTAAACGATTTCATTCGTTTCTCACCATCACTGTCTCCATTAGCGTAGTCGGCATAACGTGGGACGTAAAACTTAAATATTTCGTTTCGTTTTTCTTTTATAACTGTATCTCACTTTTCCTGTGACGAGAGCATCATCTAAGCGAGTATTCAGTGAATTAAACCACTATATTCATAGCACAATAGTACAGAATGAACTTTAGCTCTTTGGCAATTTCCAGCATGCAGAGCAAAAAAAGCCAATACATTGATATTGAAACAGTAGTTAACGAATTCCTCTGCGAAAAAGATCACCCGTACTGTTGTGTTTCAGATTATAATTTATAATTATACTTAGTTGGTTGAAATTTCTCCATAGTTGTAGGGGGAGATACTGAAAAAAATCCCTACCAAGAGGTGAAGGTGACATGTAAAAGTAGTCAAATACGAACGAAATTAGTGTCGAATTCATGTGCAAAGATGAAAAGTGACACTGTGGATGCTGCGTAAGTCCAAAATAAGCCTTGGTTGGCTCCGAGTTGACAATGGGAGGGTGACAGGAATAAAGAATCGAAAATATCCTATATTTGTGTCGAATGGATAGTTTTCGGGATCACTGACATAAAAGGTGATATTTCAGATGTGTATATGTCCAAGGTTGGCCATATTAAAATGGGGTCATAGGGAGAACCAGTAAATACTTCAGAACAGTTCCTTTTTGGTGCGTTTCAAGACACTGAGAGTGAAAAGTGATAATGCACAAATCACATTCTGAATTATCGGAGATATGACTTCTGGGGAAGTGTCGTTGCTCCAGGGAGGCATTACTAACTGATCACTCCCTAAAATTGTCACTGTTTTGCAGGGCCGTAGACAGAAATTTATTTCAGCGATCGAAAGCTTGACAGGAATTTATTTCAGCGATTGAGGGCATGTTTTACTAAAATGTCTATCCTCCAGGGGCGGATCCAGGATGATTGTTTGGGAGGGGCGGTCGTTCGAAGTCAAATCAAGGTAAGAGCGGATTGCAAAAAAAAAAAAAAACAAAAGAAAAAAGAAAGAACGAAAGAAAAGAAAAGAAAGAAAAGAAAAGAATAGAACATGAGAAAGAGCTCTTCTGTAGAATTAACTTTCTTAAGAAAGTAAGGCCTATCTACTTTAGGTTTTAATTTAAGTTTATAATACAAAGATGAAAAATACTTAGGATATGTTTTATTTTTAAAATAAAAAGTATAAAAAGTTCCCTATTCTGGGGGATGCGATCACCCCAAACACACTCCCCTGAATCCGCCCCTGCTATCACCATCTATAAAATTAGATATATATACAAACAAAAAAGTAGTGATTTCGTGGGGGCAAAAGCTCTTGATTGCAAAGGCCTGCATCCTGTGTATGTCCCTGCTGCTCTGAATTGTCAAAAGGTCCTCTTCAAAGGTAAGACATAAAATGTAAATAATAAACGTATAACATAGAATACAATATAAATAGAAAATATGTTATAATTAAGAAATAGAAAATAATTATAAAATAAAGTTGAAGGACAATTTAAAAAACAATAAAACTTGAAAGTAAAATATACTTTTAAAACAATTTTGCATTTATGCAGAGCAGTGGTGCCCACCCCCCTCATGTCCATGACGCACCCCCCCTCAATTATCTATCTGTAGGTGTTCTTCCATGAAAAAAAATATTTTCGATTAATTTTTACACACCCTCAAGCATATTTATATAGATTTTTAACCCCCCCAAATATTTCAATGACGCAGTTTGCGTCATAGCCCCCCCTTGTGGGCACCCCTGATGCAGAAATACACACAAGTGAGGAGTGCCATGTAAATTTAGTAACAAATATAATATTGGAAAATTATTTCGAATTAAACTAGCTGTGACTACATTACTTCAAATTTGAACTTGTGGAATATACAGTATAAGCGTAGCTCAAATAAAATAATCAATAAGAATGGTCTTGATGGAAGCTCGGACCATCCACGTAAAAGTAACTTACATTAACCATTCATCTAACAGACAATGACGCACAGGGGTTGGCACTACTTTATCAGATGGTTCTATCAAATGTAACTTAATTAAGACAATAGTAACAAATTTTAAAGTTTTAAAAAGTGTCCTGAAGAAGAGGAAGTTCATTTTGCACATTGTAACTAAGTTACAAGAGGTTTACGTCCTATCTGAACGGCGCATCCACCGAGTCAACTTTTGGAATATTCCCTTAAGGTAGCTTTCAACGCCGCTAAGGGAAACGTATGTGAACGAGTAATAGAATCCTCCGTAGTAGAATGGATAAAGTCATGGTTTGATAACCACAAGGTTCGTGGTTCGAAACCCGTCACCGAAATCAGATTTTTTAAAATCTTAATTCCTCAGTTCTGAAGATCTTTCTCTCCTTTCGAAATCATCTAATGCTCTAAAAAGAGTTCTCCACATTAATTCGACAACTGCCTAATGTAATCCTCGCAGTTCGAAAACTTCCCTTCTTATCTTTCACAAAATCAGAATTTTCGTCATAATACGAATGCTGTCCGATCATTTTTTCCCCAATTCTAAATCTGTGTATACAAATCATCCCTCTCTGTCTCCATACTTGAATCCCTATCTCTCTCTCTCAATGTCACCCAGGAAGTCATATGGCTTGAGATCAAACCTTCGACTCTTGAAACCAAATGTAAGCTCTTTAGCAATGTGCTATCGTAGCTCTATAGGTTTGTTGTTAAAACCAGTGTCTTTTTAAGACTTTATTTGGGGGGGGGGGGAAGGAAGAGATTCTCCGGCGACATAAGATTTTCACTTTTTATTAGTGTATTACTATACATTTGATCAAAAAATACGTATTTAAGCTCAAAAGAGGGGGAATTACACCCTCCTGTCCTGCCCAAATGACGCCCCTGAAACATTTGCTTGCACTTACTGAAAAGAAATTCAATGAATCATTGAATAAAACTCGTTTCTGTCCGTAGATATTTTAGAGCTCTTGGCAATTTCCATAGATTTTTTAGGGAGCATCTTACTAGCTTGCACTCTTTAAAGAAAGAAAAGAATGAAACTAAAGATATTTCTGAAGCTCTCGGAAGATTGTGTGACTTTCCTTTAATTTAGGCTCTTCAAAATATTTCAGAACAAACGAATGGAAAAGACTGTTTTAAAGCTATAACGTTGTAAACTTGATTCGTGTTTCTTTTTCAGCTGAATGGAAAGAGTGTACTACGTCACACACACTGCTTTAGACAAGGAGAGGTGGAGGACGGGGAGGAGTTGGAATAAATATTAGAAGCAACTAATCGATTGATACATGTATTGCGGGAATGCATAAGAAAACTGGGCAAGAGTTTGTTATTCATTTGGACTTAGAATTTTTGTAACTAATTTTATGCCGCGGACTGTACAATGGTGTATGTGTACACGAGACTGCTGTAAAGAATAACAATTCGCAGTCTGATATTGTCGACCATTGACAGCACTGAAAATATGACATCGGCGAAGAAAATTTTCCGCGTGTGGTCAAACACATTTGAAATTTCGGAGATGAATTGCCGTAGCTATATTAACTCTAGCAACAAGTTCTTAGGCTGTCGTGGCTGGTGTTGCATACAAAAGGCGTTTCACACACACAACAAATAAAATAAATCTAGGTGCATGAGGTAAGGTGAACGAGATGGTCATAACATAGGTTCTGCTCTTCCAGTCGAACGATCTGGGAATGTTTCATTTAGGCAGATTTGCATATTCTGTCAGAATATGCAGATGCACTGTCATGCTGGGATCACATCTGCTGTCTTATGTTCAAGGGCACATGTTCTAACAATTTTGGGAGAACATTACGTAAAAATAAAAGATACGTAATCCCACACAGGCGGGCCGGTAATAAATAAGGTCCTTATACAAAATTATCCTCCACACAGCACCACATGCTCACACTAAATCTCTGCTGCTGATCGTTTACTAGAGTTGCATGTGGATTTTAACGCCCTAACTGCTAGTTTCAGGACGGTTTCTGATCATTCCCAGTTTGCTGTCTTCAAATTCAACTGTCCACATGGTGCGATTTCCTCCGATTTCACGTAGGGGAAATTGAAGAGACCCTATCTCTAAGGCGAATATGGAGGCGTGGAAAAAAAAAAAAAACATGGAAAGGTATTATCCTTTGAGGGCGACGGTCACGATATAAACGCCTTGCCTCTGGGCTATTTCAGATTAACACAACTAACACAGTACGTACAGGTTAACACAATTAAGTTTAGTTAAACACCAACGTCTACATTTTTACAACACCGTGAATACTGAACACAATCTTCTACCGTTGAACGCAACACTTCCTATACTGGTATTCACGTACCATCAGAGCATCGGGCAACGTATACCACTTACAAGTTGTATAGGTGCCTACTCCAACACAACCACGCTCTCTAACGCCATTCCACGACAGAACTGCGAGACACCCTTCTACGAACCACTTGCAGAGGACGATAGTTCCATAGTATGCGATCAAAGATGCCCTTAGTGAAAGTACTATGAGCCAGTACGTGCTACTACGTATACGCAAAAGTAGTTCTTCGGTTATGACTGTTTTTACATTTTTCCGACAAATTTTCGGGTGATCAAGTCACCGAAAGGAGGCATTTTTACACCCAGGTCGGTATACTTTTCGTTTTATCTTGGTGTCAGGAATTTCCTCCCGACCTTTGTTATATTAAGTTACACCATGTATATATACGGGCAAGGTCGCCCATGTTGTGGTTTCCAAGGGGGGGCAAGTATAAGCGACGTTTCAAAAATAGTTTCAAATTTTGCGGTTACTAATGTAAAAATTCTATTGGATTTTCGATATTCTGAAGTACAATTTCTTCTAGGGGGCGAGCACCCCACCTTTCCCCTCCTGATGAGCGCCCTTATATAGGGCGCCATTTTATGTATTAAAACCACCAAATTTGTTTAGTAACGTAAATAGCTAAACTGTGAAAATCTCTTCACTAGAGCATTTTTTAGCACTTGTAATATTTTTTGTCAAACAAAATGAACCTATATATTTACCAATAAATCAATATACCTATAATTTGGAAATACAATAGGCACTGATTATTCGAACACTGCTCTAAAACACACACAAGAACAATCAAATTTGTCAATAAAGAGCTTTAAAAAACTTGAGTTGTTTAAACTGCGCTTTATCGATTGCGCTTAGCTTCTGATTTTTTTTTTTTTTTTTTTTTTTTGCAATACATGAGTATTCCTACCAAATAGACCTACAAGTTAATTGCTTTACTGGCCTTATACATTTTTTAAAGGTGATTGTACTCTTTACCTGCTCTCTACCAATAGCAACTGTATGAATGTATAACACAAAACTGGTATACAGAAGAATTTTAAAAATATTTATAATGTGATATTTCGCAGGCCGTCTTTTATAAGAGTGCACTGTACACCTCACATGTTCTTTACTAACAGCCACTGTATGAATTTACTATATAGAACTGGTATACAGAAGAACAACTAAAACCACTTATCTATAATGTAATGTTCGCAGTGCGCACTGTATCCCTCCCACTGTCTTCATTTCACTCATCTCTCATAATCACCGTCTCCTTTAGCCTAAGCGGCATAACCGTGGGACGTAAAATTAAAGATTTCATTTCATTTTTTTTTTCGAAAATGCAGGGGGATAGGTAATTCCCACTTTTCCTTTTTTTCATCTTATGAATGAGTGGCCGCTTTGGGATAAGAAACAAAAGTTTTACAAGGCAGGGTACCCAGGTGTAACACGCCGATTGTGATAAGATTGCACAGACATAAAGAACATCGAAAATGAAGCGACACGTATTTTTTTATATCGGCCAACAAGCACATTGAAAGGGTCAAATAGGGGCATAAAAATGGGGTCAAAATGAGATTATGTGGAATATAGCGAGAACGAGAAGAGATATCGGAAAAGGTTAAATGTACGAAATATTACCCATAGTCGACGCAATTCAATGAGGTAGAACGCGCCCATAAGAAGAGATTAGAACATCCGGAAATGGACCAATTATGTGTACAACGTTGTCACAATGTGTTACGGAAATGAGCGAAAAGGGTGATAAGGAGCAGGAAGAAAGAAGAAACGAAAACAGAAAATACGTGTTTTTGCTTTGGGTGCATACATCACCCATATGCGAAAAAAACTCAGATTTATCTCAATGCACGAAGATGGGATAACACGCAGGAAGGATGCAAACGCCGTTCGTATAGGCAGTCAGCGATACAGTACTGCGCAGTGGGTTGCATATATCGGATAATGGGAACAAAAATTCATAGCACAGTAGAATGTAATAGCAGGTGGTCCACATACGTAAGATAAATAGCAACATTAATATCAGTACCACACATGAGTATCAACATTATATCACTACAAAAATACGCGTACAACATAACAGTATTAGTAACAATTTTGTTTTTGTGTTGCTACTGCTTACACACATTTTCGTTTCCAACATCCATTTCATCGCTGATCTCATTACGCGATATATGCAACCTACTGCGCAGTGCTGTCTCGCTGGCTGTCTATATAAACGGCGTTTGAATCCTTCCTGCGTGTTATCCCATCTTGGGGCATTGAGATAAATCTGCCTCCCTTTCGCATATGGGCAACATATGCATCCAAAACAAAAATACGTAATTTCTGTTTTCGTTTCTTCTTTCTTCCTGCTCCTTATCATCCTTTTCGCTCATTTCCGTAACATATTGTGACCATGTTGTACACGTGATTGGTCCATTTCCGGATGTTCTGCTCTCTTCTCATGGGCGCGTTCTACCTCGTTTAATTGCGTCGACTATGGGTAGTATTTCGTACATTTAACATTTTCCGATATCTCTTCTCGTTCTCGCTATATTCCACATAATCTCATTTTGACCCCATTTTTATGCCCCTATTTGACCCTTTCAATGTGCTTGTTGGCCGATATAAAAAAATACGTGTCGCTTCATTTTCGATGTTCTTTATGTCTGTGCAATCTTATCACAATCGGCGTGTTACACCTGGGTACCCTGCCTTGTTAGTCTAAAACAGTGATTCTGAACCGGTATGTCGCAACACCTTGATGTATCGCGCAGTCTCATAAAGTGGGTCGCGGAACTGTAAAATTTTAAAATCATGAAGCAATTAATAAATTAAGATCGATATTGAGATAGACTGTATTAATGGCTCCAATGGTAACAACAATATGCAATAGTACATAGAGTTACTATTTTATACAAACTTATTGTGTTAACTATTATTATTATTATTATTATTATTATTAATAATAATAATAATAATAATAATAATAATAATAATAATAATAATAATAATAATAATAATAATAATAATAATAATAATAATAATAATAATAATTCAAACAAGTGTGTCGCGATTTCAGCAATTTCATGACCATTGAGTAAAATGTGTCGTCAGCTAAAAAAGATTGAGAATTACTGGTCTAAAATACTAAAATTTCTACAGCGCTTCCCATGTATCCAGAGGAGCAAATTTGTCTTCAACATTAAAAGGGACGTTTTTTTTTCTACGTTGCTGCAAAATGATACTGTGGAGAATCTGGGAAGTACAGTTGTCTTTAACATTGGGAGGCGGGCAGATTTCAGGCTTATTCTGAGGAGGATATAAGTTTAATCTTACTTTGCTTTATGGCAATGGGACACAAATCATCACATTTCTTCCCCCCCCCAAAAAAAACACATTTCAAATAGGATTATTAGAGGGTCACCCCCCCAGTTCCAAGATTGGAGGGGACCTGTTCCCCTCATCGCCCTGGGATTTGTGCCAGTGCCTGTATCTGTTAATTAATTCCGGCACTATTGCTCGAATCTTCCATACTACACTCAATTATTTTGTATGTGCTTGCAACATTGATTTTCTCTCTCCCCCCCTCTCTGTCTCTCACACACACACAATTTTTTCTCTCTGTGTGTATATGTGCATGTCCGCGCTTTCGTAACTACAAGTTGTTATTGCTGCACTGCGAACATAGAAACCATCAAAACAATTTGTCAGCGGGAAATTCCCGAATGATACTCTGCACGGGATTGTATCTATTATACTTATTATTACAATTAAAGAACTTTTATCAAAACTGCAAGGTAGACTATTCTTACAATCTTAATTCAGGCCTATATTTTCTTCTTCTAAAATAACGTAGAAAATGTTATGAACATAACTTTGGAGTGGAAAATAAAAAAAGTATCTTATGACTTGGAAGCACTAAGCAAGATAATGAGAGTAGATGCAAAGTTGCCAACTGCACACAAATGAACGTGCATACACGATACTTTCATCCTCCACATGTACGGACGGTACAAATAGTAGATCATATGCGAAGTACGCAGTTTAGAATGAAATTGAAAAGAAATTAGCCTTTTTCTTACATCTCTTCCAGTACCAGCAATTAGAAAATAGCAGATAATCTACATATTTCTATATCATTTACACCAAGAACTATCAGATATTCTAACGTAAGCTTCCTCGTTATAATTCCAAATAGGATACATAGACGACATAGGCTACATAGGATTATTATGAAACACACGTGGACAAGTGCCTGTTAGATGTAGCGTCGGATTTCCAAATAGGTAGCCGTTGAATTCAGAGGGGCCGCAAAAGTAATACTACCATTTGGAACAGTTTTTCCCTAAATTATTATTGTAGCGTTCTACTTTTTGATTGTTTTGCCTGTTGCTTTATTGTATATGCATATGTATTGCATATACGGGTAATATAGTGGCGGACGAAGGGTCTCCGATGCCTAGGGCCGCAAGATGTCTAAATCCAGTAGCGGGCGCAAGAATTTATTTCGGGGGGGTCCAAACTCAATATGAGGGTATTTTATATTAAAATTCCCAAAATTGCCCCTAAAATAGGCTAAATTTACACAAAAGTCCAAATTTCGGGGGGGTTCCGGACCCCCAGGACCCACCCCCTCCGTACGTCCCTGTCTAAATCCGCCACTGGTTAGATGATAACATCGTCATTGTCATCAACTGTACATTGGTGTTCATATGACGATTCCAAGAAGGGCAGTGATTTTTATGATGCATATTTACGAATTGGGCGGCACGGGTTTGAATCGAATCCCGGAGGTGATGGGAATTTTTTCTCTCTTTAACGTAGTTTCAATGAGGCTCGGAGGTTGACCGCACTATCATTGAAGTGGGACCTGAGGTAACCTGAGGATAATTTCTAGCATTACTACACTACTACATCACCTCCATGTTGTTAGTGCCTAAGTAGCGTCCCCGAGGGCCAAAACCAAGAAAATGTGCAGTCTTTACTTTCATGACAGCCCTTGGGCCTTCATGGCCTGTTCCGAAAGAAATAGGAACATCCATTACGACCATGTATGCCTATATAAGTTCTATGAAATAGGCAACCGGGAAAACACGTCTTTCATTCTTGGATTGGAATGAAGTATAATACTACTATGGCGCACAAGTAGCTAGTTTATAAACTTGAACTCAATACATAAATAAATCCTTGAATATGGAATTATGATAGATCAAGAGAGTGCGATTTGTCACTAAATTAAGTACAATAAGACTCCTGCTATAGCATACAAATATACAAGGATAGATAAAAAGAAAATGTAAAGACGTGCAATGTAGCCCTTCTCTGTGGTCTAGTAGTAGACAATAACAAAAGTTGCTAGCGCACGCGCGGTTCCGGATTCCACTCCTGATGGGAGAGGATTGAACATATAGTGTTTGGGATTAAACCTTAAATTGTAGTCCTACGTCTTATAGAAGCACATTACTGAAAAGGGACGCTGAACTTCAACAATCGGCCAAACAAACAAAAGTACAACGTAATAGGATTCAGATTTTTCGGTGTTGTTTTCTTAGCCTGTAATAGAGAAAATCCGAACTATTGCAGGAGTAAAAAAGTAAATAGTTATTTTATTCGTTAAAGGAAGGGGGATAGGTAATTGCTCACTTTTGCCCACCATATGGACGGCCAGTGATAGAACTCCCATTTCTGGTGCGTGGAGTTCCTAATTCTATCCCAGTTCTCGCCAAATTAGCTGTGTGGTGGATAGACACCGTGTGCGTAGGTTTTGTTGGAGCAATTCTGTTTCCTCCCGCTTTCGTTATTCCACTTGTATCGTTCATCTGTTCATCTTTCAGCCTCGGTGCATAATACATGTGACATGAATAATAATAATAATAATAGTAATAATAATGGACACCCATCTAATCTCTTTTGAGCTATCTTCAGATCTCAGGCTATTGGTTTAGTATTGATAAATGCTTCGTTCATATATTTTAATCTATTATTTGTAATTGAGCTGTAGGTTAAAATAAGAAAATTACTGCTCAAAAGTAGTGGCGGATCCAGCCCGTTGCCGCGGGTCTAGGCCTCCCCAGATTTTTTTAGTGACAAACGTAATTGAAGCTATTATTTAAACATATTTGAAGGTTTATAGTAAACTCATAATATACCTATCTAGTCTGGCTTCTGGCTACCTCCTCCAGTTTTTACCCTCTAGATCCGCCACTGCTCAAAAGCTCAATAAAATTTTGTTTGGAAGTGTGGAAGAAGAGTTAATAACAAAGTGATTGTCTCTTCATGAGACGTAGGGGTGCCCATCACCCCCAAGGGCTTGGGCGCAACTCCGCAATTTTACCATTCCCAATACCAAAATTTATCATTCTACACCCCAAATGTACACTCATGTCCAAAATGATTGTCGCATACTATCTATAAATGTCTTTTTGTAAGAATAAAATGTGATAATGATTTTGCAGGGTACTTTTAAAACTGATACTATGTGTATAATCGGGAAATGTATATTTGTGGTAAATTTCATAGGAAAAGAATCATAAATACAAAAATTAGAATGAGTAAAACAAAATGTTGCTAAATGGACAAGAAAGGTTTGTTTATGTTTTATTGTTCTTATTTACTGTTTTTTTCTTTTCTTTCTTTCTTTCTTTGTTTCTTTTTTTTTGCCATGAAATTTGCCACATGCATGTCTTTGCCGATTATACACACACTAACATTATAAGAAATACCGGGCGAATTCGTTATCAAATTATAATCCTACAACAACATATTTAAAGACATGCGACAATAATTTTGGACATGAGTGTAGCTCTATTCTACCCAAATTTACAATTCTCATTTCATTTGATCATTTCCAATGAAAAACTGACTCCCCTTACCCTTAAAAAAAAAAAAAAAAATACTCCCATGGACGCAAGTTGCTCCCTAAAACCCCCTTGTGAAGCATTCCGTTTTTTCCCCCTAGTTTATCTGAGTTGACTTGAGAAACTATGTTTGTGGGGTAAATATGGATTCTTTCGTTTCGTCTTGCCTTCTCGTTCTACCACACACTTTTCTGTTATCAGTAAGCTTAACATGATGGCATTATGTAGCATGTAGGCCTATATTATATTTTTCTTTCCATATCTGACTTAAACATTAATAATAGTACATCGTCTTCGATATTAGAATTAACAATCAGGTTATGATCTTGTAAACTATAAAATACGATCCATTTCGTAGTCGAGGTATGGTTATTGTACGTACAGTAATTGGCAACCCTGAATGGTGAGAAACTACAAACAAGCAGTTGCTCGATTGCTGTGTTGAGTGTACGTAGTATTTCTGGAAAGTGATTTTTATTTGGGGAAAATCATATGTTAAGACTATTTTGTGCCAGTACGCATTGTTTCTAGCAAGCAAGCTTGATTCGATTTATAGGGAAGAAGTCAATATGCAATGTCTAGAACTAGAAGTTATGCTGTAGCATCAATTTTGTAGGTAAGTACTCATAAAACTAACTAAACAGCTTGTAATGTAAAGGGTTTCCTGTTGATAATTTGTGCACCTGACAACCTACTTTTAGAATCATCATACGATGCAGCACGCAGTTCTGACCAAGGTCATATCCAATGTAATGAAACACATTGCTGTTACGTTCATCGTTGGGTCCTGTAGGCCGGACGGCAAGTGACCCCCCCCCTCTTGAGAGAAAGGGAGTAAAATCACCTTCACTTTTACTAAATTAATATATCTCTAAAATTAAATATATTTTTAAAGGAAGATTCATCTAAAAGGATGAAGTCAAGAAATTACTGTTGCTTATTTCGTCGCAAGCAAAATAATAACTGAAACTAAATAAAGTGTGGAACGGAATAGAGAACTATAGTCACGGCCCATTTTCCCTCGAAGGAAAGCAAAAGTTTATTATTATTATTATTATTATTATTATTATTATTATTATAACGTGGCAGCTATGTTATTGTGGAGGTTTATGTGCTTAATGACTTTGAAGAAGAGATGGATTTAGCCATTTTTTTGTTTTCGGAAATTCAAGTGTTTTCACGGAAGAATTTTCATAAGCTGTTAAAATCATATTTAACTGTGGTAATTGTTTAATGCAGCGGTTCTCAACCTAATTCCTATCACGATCCACATTTTATCACATCCTCTTGCCAACGAACACTATAATTTTTGGTTTGTAATAAATTTGTGAGAGATTTTTAATGTAACCTCGTCGCCAAAAGTGCCTTTACATCGCCGTGACGGGTATGTGACCACGCAGTACTCTAAGGAAGAGATGGTTGCATAAGAAATTGTGATTAATTTTGAAGAGTTTCTATTTTGACTAGAGAAATAACGTAGGTATAGGGAGTAAAGGCATAGATTAGAAACATCAGCGCACTGTCCTCTCTGAAAAGATTCCTATTCTCAGTTTTTCAATTTACTGTCTTATATGTTAAGTTAATAACTGCTAACAACTGCTACTAGCGCTTTTCACTCTTCAGGACTTTACTACGACATGTTCGCAGGACACTTTTCTAAGTCCTAAATGTGTGCATGAATTATTTCATTCCTCTCACTGTAATTATTTGAGAATGGAAACTGATTACGCTGAACGTGAATATGTTTCGCTGTCGTAAAGCAAGGACCATAATAAATGTAGATAAGGTTCTTATCATTATACAAAACACAGAATTATTTATTCCGTATATAGAACAATATAATATAGTAACTAGAAACATCATAATCACCTACGCCCGCAGGATTTTTTCAACGGGGGAGGGCAAAATACCGATATAGAGTTTTTCATTTTATTGCCCTATATATGTTAAGTTAAAATCCATAACATTAATATTGATAGCGTATATCGTCTTTCGCCGCTGTAGCTCATTAGTCAGAACATTCATCTCCAGACATGATGTCGAGAGAATAGAAAGAAAGAGATATGAACACTGGCGTAATTAATTTTACTGCGCCCTGGATCGATCGATTATTGATTTACTCATACTCCACCAGGCCCCGTCCCAGGTATTTCAGTTGCTGCCTTATATATAGGGTTCCATGTCAGAAGGCCAGACAAAAGGGCAAACACAGAAAGGCCCGAGTCAAAACGGCCCGCGACAAAAGGAACCCGCTACAAAAGGGCCAGACCGAAAAGGCCCCGCGTCAAATGTGCCCGGGTGAAAAGGTCTCCACAACAAAATGGCCTGAGTCATAAGGGCCCGAATCAAAACGTCTCTCATAAAAAGGGCCCTGGCCAAAAGGATCACACAAAAAAGAACCCGAGTCAAAAAGCTCTGCGTCAAAAGGGCCATGTCAAAAAGGGGACCCGCTACAAAAGAGCCCAAGTCAGCCATGCATCAAAAGGGACCGAGTTAAACAGTCTCAGCAAAAAGGGCCAGAGTCAAAAGGGGTCGAATCAAAACGCCCCTTGTAAAAAGGGTCTCGCCAAAAGGGTCCCACAACAAAAGGACCCGAGTCAAAAGGTCGTATGTCAAATGAGCCTGGGTCAAAAATGGGCGTCGCTGCATAAGGGCTCAGTCAAACGGCTCTGCATCAAAGGGACCCGGTTGAAAATGTATCCGCAAAAGAGGGCCCGAGTTAGATCACCTTTCATCAAAAGGACCTGGGTCAAAAGGGTCCCGCGACAATCGGGCCCTGCGTCAAACAGTCTCTGGTCAAAATTGCCCCGCTACAAAAGACCTGAGTCAAAACGGCCCCACGTCAAAAGGGTCTGGGTCAAAAGGTCTCCGCAACAAAAGGTCACAAGTCAAAAGTGGCCCCGATAAAAAGGACACGAGTCAAAACGGACCCGCGACAAAAGGACTAGGGTCAAACGTCTCAGCAACAAAAGGGCAGGAGTCAAAAAGGCTCGGGTCAAACATCTCAGCAACGAAAGGGCAGGAGTCAAAAGGGCCCAAATCAAAACAACCCTCATTAAAACAGCCGGCTCAAAAGGGCCTCATGACCAATGAGCCCAAGTCAAAAGGAACCTTACTTAAACGAGCCCGGGTCAAAAGGGATCCCGCTACAAAAGGGCTCGAGTCAAAACTTCCCCGCGTCAAAAGGTCCCGGGTCAAAAGATCTCGGCAACTAAAGGACCTGAGTCAAAAGGGTCCGAATCAAAACGCCCTTTATAAAAAGGGGTCGGGTTAAAATAGTCCCACGACAAAAGGACCCGAGTCAAAAGGCCCTGCGTCAAACAGGCCCGTGTCAAAAAGGGGCCCCGCTACAAAAGGGTAAGAGTCAATCGGGCCTGCGTGAAATGGGCCGCGTTAAATGTCTTCGCAACAAAAGGGCCGGAGTCAAAAGACCCGAATCAAAACGCCCCAAATCAAAAGAGCCCGGGTCAAAAGAGTCCCACGACAAAAGGTCTTGAATCGCAAGGGCTCAGCGTAAAACGGGCCGGGGTGAAATGGGGCTCCAATACAAAAAGCCTAAGTCAAATGGCCCCGTGTCAAAAGGGCCTGGACCAAAAGTCTACGCAACAAAAGGATCCGAGTCAAAAGGGGCCGAATCAAAACTCCCCTCATCAAAAGGACCCGGATCAAAAGAGTCCCACGACAAAAGGGCCCGAGTCAAAAGGACCCTGCGTCAAACGGACCCGGGTCAAAAGCGGTCCCGCTACAAAATATCCGAGTCAAAACAACCCCACGTCGAAAGGGCCCATGTAAAAGGTCTGCGCGGAAAAAGGGCCCGAATCATAAGGGCGCTGCGTGAAAAGAGCCTGGGTCAAAAGGGTTTTGCGACAAAATGGCCCGAGTCAACAGGGAACTATGTCAAACGGGCCCTGATCAAAGGAGCACCGCTACAAAGTGCACGGGTTAAAACGTCCAGGCGTCAGCTGGGCCTGAGTCAAAAGGCCTCGCTTCAAAGTGGCACAAGTCAGGAAGGTCCCGCGTCAAAAGTACCCGGTTTCACGGGTAAAAAAGCTTTAGATCAAAGCAAGATTGGAGATCAAGAATGCACAAGGGTTTTGTGTCCTGTTAGTAAATTGAAGTGTTTGTGCAAAAGAAGGAAATATATCTGTGGTTGTTAGTAACAAATAGGAAATTTGAATGGTGATATTAGTTTTGTTTGCTTGTTGATTGGTTTGCAACAATCGCTTTCGCTTAAGTCGTTCTCCATGAAAATTTGCTTGCATTCCCGTCATAGGCGGACTGGGTGTATTAGGGCCTAGGCCGCGGTTATCATGGAGGGCCCTCAGACTATAACACCAATTTCTAAAATATCGTACAATCAGTGGCGCAACCAGCTATGCGCTCGGGGGCTCATGTCTCCCCGAAACAAACCTGGTCTATCTTATACAGCCGCGCTGCAGACAAATTTCGGTGAAATTTCAAAATAGATCAATGCATAAATGAATATTGAATTAAGTCAAAGCACTGTCGAAAGAGAAATACACAGAGAAAAACCCTACATTAATTTCTTAGAATAATAAATGTTAGTAAAGAGTGCGTCATTTTATGCAAAAACATAGATGAACAAAATAATAATTATAGTGAAAATTTTAAAACTTGTAACCGTTAATAATAGGGAATTTGTGAATTGGAATTTTCATTTTAAAGTTTTTTAGCAAGTTAATAATAAGGATAACTAAATTGCTTGTAATGATAATTCAAACTCGATTTTGTCCATATCAAATGGTGCAGCACGTCGTTTGCGGACTACTGTATTGGATATTCTTGTCCCTCCCGAAATAAATTCCTGGTTGCGCCAGTGCGTACAATGAACATATGCGATGAGCCATCGCGTTAAGTAGTGGTAAATTATTACATGATAGTTTTTGCAAGCTATGATTTTTTATTGGTCATTGGAAATTTGATGTCATAGCAAGCACAGGATTTCCAGAAACAAATGTTCAAGAGGATATTTTATAATAATTATTGTATTGCCACACGGGGTGTCTAAAAAGTCCCCTGACTTAGGATAACTGTTATTATCAGAGTTACAACAACATGTAAGAGGAGATACCGTCTTCAAATAAAGCTTTTAATAGACAGTAACTTCATTCATTTATGTTCTGGGTCCAGGTAAATGGTAACATTGCATTTTCATGTAACATTATGCGCATATAGAGCGTACAGCCCGAACGGCTTGTCCGATTTGAAAAATTCTTGCACTTTAGATTGAAAACATTATATTTGGAGACGCTTTCCCCTCCTACATTTTGTTGTAGCTCTGATAATAAGAGAGTTACCGTATGTCATGGAACTTTTGAGGCACACTGTATAGTAGCTGAAACACTAAACAAATAATAGCCAATAGCTTTTTACTATGGAAAGAACAGAACAGCTTACTGAAAATTGTAACAAACAACTAATAATAACTTTTGACTCTGGAATGAACACGACGTTTTACTGAAAATGAAAAACACTGCTGAACCACTAAACAACTAATAATTTTACAACATTAAGATTCCTCTCAGTTCAGATTATGAATGGCAGAGTTCCTGAATAACTTCGTTCACAGACACTAAATTTAACATATCTCTTTCCATTTTCATTAGTAAAAATGTGTTCAAAATGTCTTAACACAAATTAGCTCTGAGATTTGTTTACTCTCTAACTTTAACTTTGAGAAGCACCTTTCACATGTCACTTGTGTGCATGGTAGAGTCAACGCATGTTTGTATGCAATGTATAAATTATTAAAACAACTAGACTGACAGAAATTGGTACAAAATTTTCGCTGCACAAGACAAAAAATTTTTACACAATGTGTTTGCAGCATCATTATTACTCTTGCCGTGAATCCCGTCCAAAATGTTCCATCTCCCATAGCATGCTCAGATGCATAATCATCATCGTCGTCTTCTACGGATTCAGGGGCATCATTCTCTTCAGGATCATCAAAAACCAGAACGTTTTGTGACAGAATACACGACAAAGAACTGCTGGAGCTCTTTGTATATTTCCTCCTATTTTATATTTAGTTTTTTCGCAAGAACTCTGAAAGTTCCTGCAGACACACCATTCTTCCTGATTTCCGAAAAGTGCTTGGGATCCAGCATTTGGAATTCATTTGGCTGCTGAAATCTATCACTAACTCATGTAACAACTGCATTCAGAATTTTCGTTGAAGTTTTTTTATTCTGAATAAATCATTTTCACTTATATTTAAGTTCTTTTCCAGTTCAACTGCCGCAAGCTCTTCTAACATTTTGTTCTTCTTTAAGATTCTTCTGGGCGGAAAGTCTTTTTCCATTGCAATCTCTACACCAGATTGCACAAGCTGTTTTTTTCACACAAAATATTTTTGTATTTTCGTAAAGCTTAAACAGACATCTTTTGCCTCTATTTTCTTCTGAAGCTGCTGCAGCAAATTGTCTACATATGTCTCCAGGTTGTACGATAGTCCAATCCGTGAGGCTGCAGGTATTTTGAAACATGCTTCGTTTCTGTAAACAAGTCTTGAAACACAGAGCACATCATTACAGTGTTAAATTCTGTCAATTTATTCAGCAAAGTTTAGCTTGAAATGTTGATTTCGCATTAAAACTCCTGTCCTGTACATCATCATTGAGGAACAATAAAAATGAAAGAAATCTTGATGATGATAGACAGTCGTCTCGTCTTGGCTTCATGTTTCGTAGCGAAACTCGTTAGTGTCGACTACCGCATTCAGTGCCTTGTTTTTGCTACACAATCGTGTTGCACCAACTTGTTGAACTTTTCGTAGTTTGTCATGTCCCTCGTGGCTTGCACCAATGATTTTCTTCCAAACATTCTTTCTTTTGTAGTATTCAGACAGAACACGGCACTGGTTTCAACCACACCAAATAAATTTGCAGCTTCAGGGATCTACTCAGTCAAATTCGTCATAACCAAATTAAGAGCATGAGCCATGCATTGGGTGTAAATGATTTCAGGATTATCCTTCTCCAGTAATGCTTTAACTCCTTTATAGCATGCACTCAAGTTAGTAGCTCCATCAAAAGAGCAACTTACAATATCAGAGATCAAAACATTGTTGGCACAAAATACTCTTTTGTTTTCATTTTAAGTTACTTGTCTTATACTGTCACTCTTTACAACAACTGCTAACAGCCGCCCAAATACTTGATCGCCTATAAAGCAGGGAATTACTATAGTAAGCTGATTCAGCACTGAAACATCTTAAACAGAATCAACCATTATGCTGAAAATGCCCGCTTTCTTGCCGTCTTCCACTGTTTTCTCGTGCAATTTTGCAACGTTTTTGATAGAAAATATTTTTTAAAAATACGCTGTTTTTCCATTTTTGAGTTATCAAATATAGACCTACAAGATGTATTAACATCCATAAAGAACCAATCAGCCTGTGGTTAAATGTGGACCCAGCTAATTAGGCATGGGCGCGAGACCAAACGAGACGAGAACTGAAACAAGTCTCGTCTCGTCTCGCAAAATCAAAAGCTGTTCTCGTCTCGCGTCTCGTCTCGTCTCGCAGACCTAAGTTCTCGTCTCGCGTCTCGCAAAATTTTGGAAGTCTCGTCTCGCGGTCTCGCGCGAGACTTCTCGCGTTGGTCTCGCGGTCTCGCAAATCAATACTGGAATAATGTAGTCTTCATTCGACCCTTTTAAAATAATGTATACTCAAAGTTTACATAGTTTTGTTTCATAGTTGCATTGTTACACAATGCTTATCCACTCATTCCTATTCACAATGCTTGATTTTACACCCCACATTCTTGGTATTAAAAAATGCCAGTTTTCTGTAGTCTCTGTCTATGTGAAGTATGAATGAAATCGGCATGTTACATTTGAGAAACCTTACTTGCAAGATAAAAGCTTTCAAATAACTTGGTAAGAACGGTAACTCAAATAGCCGTATTTATAGTAAACATGCAGCGTTATTAACATATATTTCACAACTTAAATGCACTTTCATCTAAACGTTTTCTTAACAATTGAGAGTTAAGAGATTAATCTTTAATAACTACAAGAAAGACTACAATGAGGTTAAATAAAAATTTATTTTTATTATTATTATTATTATTATTATTATTATTATTATTATTATTATTATTATTATTATTATTATTATTATTATTTAGTCTAACCGAATTACATACAAGATTTCTAATACTTGGAATTATTGTCACATGGAATTAAACAGTTACAATTTTAGATCTAACTCTGTTACAAGTAACACACGTTGGAGATACAGAAAGCAACAATGCAGAATCGATAGTCACCTTGAACAACTAACATAAATCTGAATCTTACTTACATACTCTACAAAGACAATCACAAATGTTACCTAAGAAATTGAAATTTCACATTAATTCGTCTTCAATAAGAAATGAATTCATTTTCTACAAAACACCCTTCCCCCTCACACACACACCAAAACAATTGGTGAGAGGATCCGTCTTGCAGCCATAAATCCATTTATCCTAAATTTATGTTTACGGAAAGAAACAACTGTTTTATTTTGACTAAAAAAAACTCCTTCTTAAACAAGCCAATAGGCCCTTTTTCTGCCTTCATAAAACGTTACCGTAAGAAAACAATTTGGTGGGCAGGGGAAACAAATCTGTTCTAAACCCAGAGGCTTTACATCACATTGGAACTAAACACGTGTCTTTTTCCCTCATATATATATAATGAATTGAAAATAGGAAGAAGAAAGTCAGTGTCAGAGACAGACAGAAACAGAGAGAGAGAGAGAGAGAAGATATGGTATCATCTGACCGACGCCTCGAATTTCTGCACTGAAGGAAAAATCAAAGCAATCCGTATATTTTTGAACTAGGATATTTTTACCGAGGGTGCAATAACAGAAGACCGGAAACCGCAGCCGCGAATATGCAATGTTACCTAAGTTCATTGTTTCCGTCTACAAAATTTTCCGAAAAGACAGCTTCCAAATATGTCCTCAATAAAGGAATTTAAAAAAATGTATTGTACTGGTGTTTGCTATCCTGCTTTTATGATTTGTCAAGATGTTGTCTCATCATCAGGAGGAGGGTGAATACACAAGACAAAACGTGTCGTTTTTTCCCCCTATTTGCCTCCCCCTCCTCAAGAACTTTATGACCAAAGATCTTGGCTCACGGCCCCAAAGAGAAAATAAAGAAAACAGTGTAGATAATGGAAGGATCTATTTTATTGCATTTTGGGAAAGTAGTGACAAAAAAAAAAAAAAAACAATATTTCTTGAATCTTTTGTCATGAGGAAATCTCCTAAAATAACTAGATTTTGATTAACCTTGTTAACTTAAACCTATCATGAAATCAGTAATTGTGACAACCTGACCAAACCATTTCAAGAAACAAGAACAGCTAACTAAGCAACTATCAGTGTTGCCGAAAAGTCACAAGACTTACCCCGTTAACTAGATACTTTGAAACTACCAAAATAACAGTAAAACATAAAAAAATCAATACAAATTTCATAATACAAAGGAAAATTGTATTTTTTTTATTTCCACTAGTCGACATAATTTATAGTAAATGTTCAAATAAATGCTAGCCCAAAAGTTTAGAAATAAACTATTAGTTACTGACTTGCCTTCGTCTGCGATTGTCTCTACGATTTCAGGTGATGATGTTGTGTAGAAGGGATGTTTCGATGAGAACCATGCACTTCTAAGGTATCAATTTTGTAGAACATTAACATCTTTGGGGAGTTCATAATTATGACAGCATTGTTCCCTACTGCAAAGTACAGCACGAACGCACAATATTGATTTACCTTTTCTGGACCCATTCTGTTCGAGGGTTGGGGACGAGCAAGTTCAAACAAATTTTCTTTAAATATTGGCTTCACTCGAAATAAAAGTATTTTATATCCACTCGAGAACTCGGTTCAAAAAGTCTCCAATTCGACTCGATATTTGCTCAAGTTTCAAGTAGTGTCGGGTCTAAACGAATTTAATTCTATAGTATTAGTAGTTTTTATATTAACTAGTGATGCTCACGAGATGCGACAAGAGGAAAAATTAGTCTATCTTGAGATGTCGTTAATGTATTATCTCGAAACAAATGTGAACTGTTTCTTGAATATCACCAGCCCTGGTCACGAGGCGAGACAGATTTGATTTTGTCTTGCCCAGTCTCTATCTCTCGCCTCAAAAACAAAAATGAAATCTAGTTTTACGTCCCACGGTTATGCCGGTTAGGCCAAAGGAGACGGTGATGATGAGTGATGAATGAAATGGTGGAATGAAGAAAGTGGGAGGAAACGAGAGAACCCCGAGGAAACCCACGCGGTGTTTGTCCACCAGAAAGTTCACTTGGCGGGAGCTGGGATCGAACCCGGGACCCCAAGCACCAGACGCCTCAAAAACAAGATTAAACAAAACAAAATACGGAAATTTAGCTGTTTGTTTAGGCAAATAGTAAATATTTTAACTTTCGGTATGACCAGGCCTGAATTCAATTAATTTTTGGTGTTTATTTAGCGTGGTAATGGTACAGGAGGAGTTATATAAAGAATAAACACGCGAAATCAGTGGACAATTTACTGAAGATATTTTCAGCGAAACAATTGTTGTTGTTCTCCTTCTTTTGCGAAAGCTTCATCCTCAACCATATAAGTGTCTACACGTTCAGCCGAATCTTTATCGAATTCATCGTCTGAACCGTCTGAATTCTTGTCAGCTTGTCAGAATTTCTCTCGAAACTGTTTTCGTATTGAAAACATGGATGATAAGTTCCGAAGGCTTTTGGCAACAACAGATCCTTTCATTTCTTCTTCGGGCAAATCATTTCATAAGAAAATGAAGAATTTGTCATCTGAAGCTGTAAACCTTTTAATTATTTCCAACACGGAAGCTGACAAAAATTTAGACGACTCAAACGAAGGTGATGAAGGGAGTAACTTCCATGGAGATTCGGCTGAACATGTAGACAATACCTATAGAGTTATTCCATGTGGAAACAACAAATTATGCCAAAATCTTCGTGCGGTCGCATTCGAGATTTGAGTGTTTGTCTGAACATTTATCAATGGAATGGTGATAGGAAGGAAAATGGAATGGTTTGTAATGCACGCCATTCATGTTGAAGATACGGCCATAGTTGAATCTTAAGTTATGTTCATTTTCTTGGAGCTCTATCGAAAATGAAAAAATAAATAAATAAATAAATAAATTCAAAATTGCACTATAGATATGTGGACAGTCCTTTTTTTTTTTTTTTTTACCGCGTAGTAGTGACTTTTTAGTCCAAGTCGATGAATTAAACCAAAATTATATTTTCGGAAGAAATATTGAAAAAATTGTTGTGTCAAAGGGAACGTAATTTTGAGAGAATAATAAGTATCATCTGTACTTTCTATAGAAAAAAAAAAATCATCTTTTGTGTTTCTAATTCCTATTAGTGCTAGTGGTATAAAGTATATAGTGCATAGAGAACGGATGCTGAGCTATGCCCCCTCTAACTTCTGATCGGAAATGACTAAAACGCTCAAATTTGTGTTTCTGAGCCTCACTAAAGTATCTGTTTTCATGTTGTCACTTTATATTGTTGTTGTTGCTCCAAAATTCAAAAAAAGTAAGAGAAGAAGAAAGAAAGAAAGAAAGAAAGAGAGAAAGAAAGAAAGAAAGAAAGAAAAGAAAGAAGAAAGAAAAGAAAGCAATACATATCAATCTCCAAAACAGATGTGACCATTACAGCCTTTTGAAGCTCCAACGCTACATCAAGATTGTTGTGTTGTCTGCATTCCAGGGTCTGAAACCGCTATAAACAGAATCAAATTTTGCAAGCAATTACAAACAATCGTGAACTGAGTCTACTAAAAGGAGTGAAAACAGAAAAACACGACTCTCGTTTGTGATGGCATTCCTTTTTACACCCGGACTTTGTTTACAAGAATGTTTTTGTGGAATTTTACAGTTGCTAAGGAACGTGAAACAGCAAGGAACGTGCAGCCACGTAAACACATGCCGGGACAGAAGTAAGTCGAAATACAAATTGAAATTATCACCACTTGTGGAGGAAGCATATTTCTTGCTGGAATCAAAATATTGTTAATATTCCACTGTGCCTTTTTGTTCCACACGGTTTAGAACTTTATATATATTTCTGGTTATTATCATTCACATAATCGACCGTCTTGCTCGATTTTTCGCTTTCAGGTGGAATGACTCTATATAGTTGAGGATTAAGCTTTCGAAAAATAAGGGGGAGAATAACAATTGTTTAACTGAAAAATTAAAATGACTTCATTAAGTTATATTTTAATTAATAAATGACTGGTAGATTGACTCTGTCCTAGCTATTGAAGTAGACAAAGTATCTTTCCCTCTCGAATCTCAAACTTCCGCTATATGGATCCGCCATTTTGAATTTTTAAATTTTAATGTCAAATTAGTAAGTTTGTAATCAACAAAGTCAAATGCACCAATGTACCAAGTCCAGTTCGCCAATTTTACTTTCTCCAAATTTGGTCCTCCATTTTTTTTATTTGATGTTAAATTGATAATTAACAAGATCAAAAGCCTCATTAGAGCAATTTTTTGTCCATTTTTACTGATTTTGAATTATGACCACGTTTCAAGCATTTGATCCATAGTTTATCGATCTCTGTGCGTCGCCCTTTTGGCCCGTCGCTCTCCTGGCTGTTGCTTTCTTTGTGCGTCGCCTTTTGACCCGTCGATCTCTTGGCTAACTCTCTCCTGGTCGTCGCTCTTTTGCCATCACTCTCTTTGCTGGCGCTCTACTGTCGGTACACCCATGATTATTACAAAACTCGATCCTGACATTATTAACTATCTTCTCTTCAATATGTATGATGGTACTTGCAAAAGAATACCATATCAATATCATAAATGTAAACTATGCGAGACCGCGAGAAGTCTCGCGAGACTTCTCGCGCGATACTTGCTGAAGTCTCGTCTCGCGTTCTCGTCTCGCAAAAAATATCAGGTCTCGTCTCGCGTTCTCGTCTCGCAAAATATTATAAGTCTCGTCTCGCGTTCTCGTCTCGTTTGCGAGACGAGACGAGACGAGACTTCTCGCGTTCTCGCGTCTCGCGCCCATGCCTACAGCTAATAACCAGACCCCAGTCTTCAACGATGAAAGGGCCCCAACTGCCAACATAATGAAAGAAGTTCCAGGTCCCAACAGCTCGACATGATGAAGACAGTGCCTAGAGGCCCAACTGCTCAATGAAATGAAAGAAGTTCCCCAACTGCCCAATATAATGAATAAAGGACTCAGGGCCACAATTGCTCAATGTAATGAAAAAAGGCCCCAACTGTCCAATATATTGAAAGAAGGGTCCAAGGCCCCAGGTACAAACTAAATCACAGTTTCTGACAATAAAAGACCATAGTGAAAGATGGACCTAGCCACAAATCCAGTTACAAAAGGACCTTATTGAAAAAGATAACTTACTGATTGATGAAAGGATGGAAGAGTGTGTGTTGGCAGCATAATAACAGTGATCTACCGAATTATTTAGCTTTCTTCTGTTTTAGCTTTTCTCTCTTTCTCTTTCTTTCTTTATTGTTTCTTAATTTTTTTCTGAGAGGGCCTAGGCCGCGATTGCGGCCTGACGGCTCTGGCCAGTCTGCCCCTGACTCCCGTCTTTCTGAGTTGGTATTCTCGTGACATAGCCAAAACTTTATCTATTGCTGATTTTCCCCTTACTTGTAAAATTCCATTTCTACCCCCTGGATCAAAGTATAGTATGAAAAATATTCTGTGGAAAAGCTTAGTTTAATTTTACTGTGAGAATACATATGTGGATCTGTATACAGGGCTAGTAAAAAGTATTGGTACAGAACAATAATAACGACATGCGCGGACGGAGGAAAAAGAAATGTTACAAATGGTATTATTGCAAAAACTGCATTGATTTGGAGTGTGGTCAACATGGAAGGCATCTTGAATTCCGCCATATTGCATATCACACAATATTGTTTTAAATGTAAAAGGTTATGATTTTACGCTTCAACTTAGGCTTGAATATTCCCACAAATGAGAATGTGAACTCATTTATTACACATCATTTGTTTGAGACAGAGTGTGCTATGTTTCATATATGTATCTAATAGAAAAATGTATCATGATAGGGCAGTAACAAAGAGATGCATAGATGGAGGAAAAGCAAATGATACAATTTGGCATTGGTGTAGAAACTGCTTTAAATGATTAATATACATCATAGTAGCCATCTTGAATTCCGCATATTGTATACCACACAATATTTTTAAATAAAAAGAGATATGTGTTGAGTTTTGATTTTGAGTTTAACGCAGTGGCAAGGCCTGAGGGGAGACAGGGTAGACAGCGTCTACCCTTTAGAATGTTATATGTATTAAGCCATTAAGCCTAAATTACTAACTTGAAATTTTGCAATTTAGATTCTGAACTTAAAATTTCCTATAATTTATTCTCAGCTTTTTTAATGCTTCCGTATGAAAGACAGAAAGCAATGGGTCTCCCGAAACCTTGAACATTATTCCTATAGAAGCGTAGGAGAAACAAACAGCTACTTGAGAAGTTAAAGTCCAAAGACTCGTGCTATGTAGTACAATCAAACCTCTCTAAAGCGGACAGTCATGGGGAATCACAAATTGTCCGCTATAGAGAGGTGTCCGCCTTAGAGAGGTTTCAATATTTTATGACGTAAATTAGTAAACAAGGTAATACGCAATTAGAAAACAAATATTTTTGCATGAATCATGTATTTACGAATATTACAAAAATGCCTGAATTATCCTCCGCCACCCAATACTTTATGTTCGAGGCACAACATGGAAATAAGATGATTTAGTTCTCTGCTCTTTACACTTGCTACTACTTACTACATTGTCGGTATGTTGTTTTAATTTGTGAGTTAATTGCAGTCCAGTAGTGTCTTTTTTTCAGACAATATGTGTACCCGCGGGCCACAAATACCAAACTTGTCTTCTGCTTGCTTACAGATTCTAACGGAACAGTACCATAACGTGTCATCCCAAATGGTGAGTAACTGTCAAACACTTTTCTGTCTAAAACAGTTTGGGTGGGAGTGGATGCAAGCGAAGGACATGAGAGTGTTGTTAAACAGAGACTTTGTCTGGGTTGCTGAGCAGCCAGTCGAGGAGGCAAAATGTCACAATGCTTCCTTGATGACACATGTATGAATTACTAAAAATGTATTTTTACTGCACTTTCCAACTTGTTTCTAGAGAAAGTGTCCGTAATACGGAGGTAAATAATACCTATAAAAGACAGGAAAGACTGTCAGTGTCCGTACTAGAGTGTCCGCTTTAGAGAGGTTTATCAATTTGTTTTTTCCTATTACAGTGTTTGGGGATTACAAAATATGTCCGTTACGGGAGGTGTCCGTTGATAGAGGTTTCACTGTAGTACTTGCGAAAAGACAGTTGCTGTTCTGACTATGTTTACAGGGCTACCTATCTTCATTTTAAGCTGGATTTGTAAGTGACAGAAACAGACCGCTATTTCTTCTTATTTGTTTTTATTTTAAACCATCTTTCGAGCTCCCTCTACAAAATATTAAATTGTTGTAACGTACCCTTGAAGAACATTAGTATATATATATATATTGTCCCTATATGTCTCCAACATCAGAATAAAAAAAAAAAAAAAGACTCCCTAACGAAAAGTTTAGATGTATTGGCAATTCTATCACTTTTATGTTTTCGAGAGTGACAAGTACTTTTACATGTCCCGGTAAATGCCCCCCCCCCCCTCGGCCTTAACGAATAGCATGACAAACTTTCTGAATTACGGACACTTACAATAAAGAACTTGGTATGGAAGCTTTGTAGGATATTTGAATTCAAAGAAATAGCTATTAATATTTTCGCCGAAATGAAGAATAAGGTATGGAGCTCATTTTCAAGACTGTAAGGTATTAATTAGGTAAGGTATTTGGTATTAGGTATTAAGTTAGGTGTTGTAAGGTGTTTGGTTTTTTTTTATTTCTATCGTTTTTTTTTTTTGTTTACTTTACAGTTCATTTCTAAGGTATTTAGAAATGACTATCCCTAAGAAGGGTATGGGGAAGTAATGCCCCCATTTCTTGCAAATGAGGTACCATTCAGAAATCTATGCTTCGAAAAAAATACTATTCACCAAATTTCACTACTTATTAATTTTATACTTAAAGGAAGAGGATTTCTAGTATTACTTGATTGTTAATAAGCAATGGCACGACAGCTACTTTAAAATAATGCATATAGATCAATCATTTAACTACTTTTTGTTAATGAGCTACAAGTGTTTCCCTCGGAGCAAAAGATGTTTTGAGAAATGTTAAGGGAATTCATATTTCAAAACCTCCACTACCTTTTGACAAGAAGTCATGTGCCAATAGTTGAGAATTGATATGGTTAGCTTTAGCCTTGAGAATTTTCCGGAATTACTAAAGCTCCCCATTGACGAACGGAGCTGATAGGCTATAGCTAATGATTTTACCAAAACAGATAGGGTAAACAAATACGTGCAATCATTTCCGGAATTCCTGTACGTGCTTTTTCTTATTCATGTCTTCCTTCCCCAACCCTTTATCAGGGTAGTGTTCTGGCCTTTGACCTCCAAGAACAAATCTTAGGAATCTATGCTTCTTTGTCTCCACTTACAAATACAGAACATCTGCCTCGCGTATGGGAATACGAAAGAGTTAGGAAAAACAACAAAATGGTACTTTGCGTGGCCAAGATATGCAGGTAAATTTATCATTATCATCATAGGGTAAACATTGTTTCAATGTGGCCAACTTCCAAGATAGACAGGTGGCCAAGTTGACAGGTTTTTCTCTCTCTCTCTCTCTCTCTCTCTCTCTCTCTCTCTATATATATATATATATATATATATATATCTATATATATATATATATATATATATATATATATATATATATATATATATACACTGGCGGCGGTTGGACGTTAAAAGTGAGGGGGCAAGACATGATCTGAATATTTGTATATAAATGTTAGTTTTCCTGGTTGTTTCTAACATTTTGTTTGACGAAAGGTTGTATAACTAATAGGATACTATATTTTCAGTTAAAATACCGTATATCGTATATAATAGTTTATTAAGTAAATTGAGAAGAACAAAGCAAGTAGATACTAGCCCTTTGTACTCTTAAACAACGAAAGTGTAAGAAGAGATTTGCTTCCTTGCTCATGAACATCTTAAAATTCTGTCTGGAAAATTGTGTGATCAGATTATTTAATAAATTTGCAAAACAAATAAATAGAAAGGATAATATTAATCATAGTAATGAATAATAATGCTTGTTTTGCTAAAGTTATATTGAAACTGAGGATTAATGAAAAACTTAATATTTAATTCCACACATGCTATTAAATGTATGTTATTACTCTTAGAAAATGAAAGGCAGTAAATACTACAAGCATATGCTACGACATTTAAAGAAATATTTGCTTTTGCAACTTCTTGAAATATGTTCGTTGCCATTAGGTGCAGTTTTCACTTTCTTGGAACACATCAAAACACAACAATACTTAGAATCAATCCACACTTCAGTTATACAAAATAAACTTAAAACCTAGAATTATGTTCAATTTACTAAATTTTATTGTATATACACTCGTACATCCTTAAACACAACACTTCACTCGTATATTACACTACAAAACAATGGAAAAGGTAGAAGTTGTTTCTTATCACGCTCTTTTTAATCGATATTCCTTACTTTAGAAAGAAGAAAAGACATTTTAGGAACTGTCAATTTTTGTGCAATTAAAGAATAACTTGTGAAATAGGCCCTACTTTTTTGCATAATGTTCTTTCGATTAGCTTCAAAGCGGCTCACTAACATATCGAGCCCTTGTAAGAAGAAATGAAAGTATGCTGAAATTGTGCTCCAATAGGTTATTTTTTGGGGTTATTTTCTGTGGCGATTAAAACGCAATTACTGTAGCTTTCTTTACTCCACGGGAAAACAACCAATACGTATTCACGCAACAGCAAATATTATATGGCAGCATTTTTTCCTATTAATCAGTAACACATACAAAATCGTTACATTTCCAAATGAAACTATATATATTAATTGGTTACTTCAAAAAAGTGCGGGGGCAACTGCCCCCCTTTGCCCCCCCTGATCGCCGCCCATGTATATATATATATATATATATATATATATATATATATATATATATATATATATATATATATATATACATTGTGGCCCACTTTAATCTTTCCACGGAAATATCTCAAGAATGGTTGAACATAAATGAACTGAACAAAAACTCAAGTAAGAAATACCATGGGGCAAATCGAATGATGATATCGGGGTGCCCCCAGGGCCGCTCTTCAAGTGGGCCTGAGGCCAACTTAAAAATTTTAAATGGAAACATGGGGCGAGTGACACTTCATTCGATAGATCTTTAAAAACTGAAAAGCGATGTGGCAAACGGTTTTTCATATAGGTCACCGTATTCAAAATGGCCGCCAAAATATGTTACCTATATCAGATAAACGTCCAGTGACACTAATATGAAAACGGTTGAACATAAATGAACCAAACCAAAACTCAAATAGGAAAGTCATGGGGCAAATCGAATAGTGTTATCGCGGTGCGCCCAGGGTCGCCTTCCATGGGGGCCCAGGCCCAACTTAGAATTTTTAAACGAAAATATGGGTTACGTGATACATCGTTCGATAGATCTTCATACACTTAACAGCGTTGTGGCAAAAGATTGTTCATATGGGTCACCGTTTTCAAAATGGGCGCCAAGACATGTTGCCTGTATCAGAGAAAACGTCCAGTATCACTAATATGAAAACAGTTGAAAATAATAGCGGATGAACAGAATAGAACTCCTATAGGAAATCACAGAGGGTATTATTCATTCCACGCCTCGAGAATGATCCAATGGAGAAAAAGATTATTAAAGTATAAGTGATAATGCTAAAGAGGAAATCTAATTCTTAGAAAATTATCTTTCCGATCTCCTTCCGTAAGGGGTTAAGCGGAAATGAATGGTAAAAATTCAAATGAGAACCCCCACATTTACTTGCAATAGGTATGGTTTGTCTGAAACACTTGGTTGAGTTGATTTGATTTTGGGTTTAACGTCTTATTCAGCAGCAAGGCTATATGAGACGTGGACCTACTGATTAACGTGCAATCCTAACTACACGTGCTCCCGCCGGGAATCGAACTCGGATCTCCTACGCCAAAGGCGGTACGCTAACCGCTTAGCCAAGGAGGAGCTCCTGAAACACTTGGGGTGTACAAGTGACTGGTACTGTAATGAACTAATATTCTGCAGACGACTTTTGAGAAAACCAACGTTTCTACAGATTGTTCTGAAATTCCATCGTTCGACAAATTGGTTTCGCATTTCAGTTGATTCATTTTGCACAAATTATTTCATGCAATCAAAATGGAAGGTACCGTTTAACAAGAATTTTACCTACTTTTTTCCATTACAAACTTATATCTCATAAAAAACGTGTATCAGATAATGTTGTTGTGTAGATACAATTTCAAAAACTAAGGTTCTCGTTTGGAATTTCACCGTTCCTTCCCGTCCCCTTCACCCACTTATCATTGGACCGTTTTCAAGGAATTAGATTTCCTCCTTTGCATTATGGCACCTTTACTCTAATCATCTTCTCCTCCGTTGCAACATTTTCGAGCCGTGGAATGATAAATACCCTCTGTGATTTCCTGTAGAAGTTTTATTCTGTTCATCCATTATTATCTTCAACCGTTTTCATATTAGTGGTACTGGTCGTTTTATCTGATACAGGCAACATGTCTTGGCGGCCATTTTCAAAACGGTGGCCCATATAAACAATCTTTTGTCACAACGCTGTTTACTGTATGAAGACCTATCGAATGAGGTATCACGTGACCCATATTTTCATATAAAACTTCTAAGTTGGGCCTGGGCAAAGATGAAAGTCAGCCCTGGGGGCACCGCGACAACATTATTCGATTTGCCCCACGATTTTCCTATTTGAGTTTTTGTTTGGTTCATTTATGTTCAACCGTTTCCATATCAGTGCTATTGGACGTTTATGTGATGCAGGTAACATATTTTGGCGGTCATTTCGAACACGGTGACCGATATAAAAAATCTTTTGCCACATCGCTTTTTAGTTTTTAAAGATCTATCGAATGAAGTCTCACTCGCCTCATTTTTAATTTAGCCCCGGGCCCCCTTGAAGAACGACCCTGGGGGCATCGCGACAGCGCCGTTCGATTTGCCCCATGGTATTTCCTATTTGAGTTTTTGTTCAGTTTATTTATGCTCAAACGTTTTCCAGATATTTCCGTGGAAAGATTAAAATGGGCTACCCTGTTTATATAATGTGTGTGTCTACTTCGCCACTGGTTTAACGTTCCGTTCAACAGCGAGGCTATATGAAAAAAGGCGTGTGTGTCACAAATTCATGCTAGAATATTTCTACAAACTACGTGTATCGTCCGTTCTAAAAACATCGTAGTCTACATTATTTATTATTTCCGTAATTTCTCGGGGCGAAAATACGCCACTATCATAAGAACCACGACTTGTCGCGGTGGTATTCATAGCCAAAAGCTCAACTAAAAAGAAGAAGGAATAGTAAGCAAACTACAAGAAGGATGTGAAACAACCATACACACTTCCACTGGCTAATAGAAAAGGGGGAAAAATAGCTACGTTTTTTTGCCTTTTGAGTACTCATATCTTTTTGGAAATATATACTTGACACATGTCATTTAAATCTCGCAATACGCATGAAGGTAAAAAGTATTCGTGAAAAGTAAACAGAAGGGACTAGTGGTTGCTGCTGTTGTATTCTAACAGTCAACTCAATGTTCAATTAACGGAACTGACCTTCATAGGTACTGACTAAACGCCTTGTAACAAGAGGGCAACTAATTACCCATGGGTCTCTTGCAGCTACACAGCGACCTGTGTGCGTTTTGAGTTACTCCCTCTCTAAGCCTCGCTGTGTTTGCGAAAATATTGTTCGCTTTTCTTGCCTTGGGGCAAGGATTAAGAAGGCACCCTTCCACACCTTGAAGAGTGGGACGGAGTAACATAAAATGATCGAAAGACGACCGATGTTAATATAGAGTTAACAGTTTCGAGCAGTGGCGTACACTGGTTTGAAAGCATGGGCTACCACTGACCTGGTATATTATTATTATTATTATTATTATTATTATTATTATTATTATTATTATTATTATTATTAATGATAATAATAGAAAAAATAATAATAATAATAATAATAATCATTAAATTTGCATAACAATGAAGAAAAAGTGGTTGTTTTTTCTCTTTTTTGAACGTTTGTTTTGAGACCATTAATGTTTTCCACCGTAAATGAAATTCCACCATACATTTACGCAGTTCTCGTAGATTACATTCGTAAAATGTAAATTTTTAAAAGTGTAACTTCCAACAAAAGCTGCCTCTGTTACTGACGTTGGTTGTCATTCCTTAACAGTCTTCGCAAAAATTCTGATTTTGTAACGTAATGCAAAAATGCAGACAGTCATTATAATTGTTATGTTTATTATCGCTACCTAAATCCCAAATTTTTGCGTTAACAAACTATTCTCGGGCCCTTTTGTTGCGGAGTTCTTTTGACCGGGGCCCTTTTGATGAGGGGCGTTTTGATTCGGGCCCTTTTGTTGTGGAGACATTTTGACCCGGGCCCTCTTGTCGCGGGGCCGTTTGACTTGGGCCCTTTTATAGCGGGACCATTTTTGACAAAGGCCCGTTTGACGCAGGTCCTTTTGAGTTGGGTCATTTTGTCATGGGACCCGTTTGACCGGGCTCTATTTATGAAGGGCGTTTTGATTGGCCTCCTTTCGATTCAGGCCCTTTTAACCCGGGGCCGTTTGACTCGGCCCTTTTGCAACGGGCCCCTTTTTTACCTGGGCCCGTTTGAGCAGGGCCTTTTGACTTGGGTCATTTTGTCGAGGGACCCTTTTGACCCGGGCACTTTTTATGAGGGGCATTTTGATTCCGGCCCTTTTGACCAGGGCCCGTTAGATGAGAGGCGTTTTGATTCGGAACTTCACTCGCGCCCTTTTGTTGCGGAGACCATTTGACCCGGGATCATTGAAGCGGGGCCGCTTGACTAAGGAGCCGCGGTGGCTCAGTGGTAGAACATTTACCTCTGCTGCTTGGGACCCCGGGTTCGATCCCGGTCCATTCCAATTGAACTTCAAGTTAGACAATCACCGTGTGCGTGGATTTTCTCGAGTTTCTCCCGTTTTCTTTCAACTTTCTTCATTCCACCATTTCATTCATTACTCATCATCACCGTCTCCCTTAGCCTAACCTGCATAATCGTGGGACGTAAAACTCAAAGATTTTTCTATATTGGTCTTTTGCCTGCCCCCCCATTGGAAAAAATCGTGCGAGCGTTAGTGATTATGATGTTGCTTAGTTACTGTATTATATTGTTCTATACACGGAATAATATAGAGTTAATAGTTTCGAGCAGTGGCGTATACTGGTTTGAAAGCATGGTCTACCACTGACCTTGTATATTATTATTATTAATGATAATAATAGAAAAAGTAATAATAATAATAATAATAATAATAATAATAATAATAATCATTAAATTTGCATAACAATGAACAAAAACTGGTTATTTTTCTTTTTTTGAACGTTTGTTTTGAGACCATTAATGTTTTCCACCGTAAATGAAATTCCACCATACATTTGCGCAGTTCTCGTGGATTACATTCGTAAAATGTAAATTTTTAAAATTGAAACTTCCATCAAAAGTCGCCTCTGTAACTGACGTTGGTTGTCATTCCTTAACAGTCTTTGCAAAAATTCTGATTTTGTAACGTAATGCAAAAATGCAGACAGTCATTATAATTGTTATGTTTATTATCGCTACCTAAATCCCAAATTTTTGCGTTAACAAACTATTCTCGGGCCCTTTTGTTGCGGAGTTCTTTTGACCGGGGCCCTTTTGATGAGGGGCGTTTTGAATCGGGCCTTTTGACTCAGGCCCTTTTGTTGTGGAGACATTTTGACCCGGTCCCTCTTGACGCGGGGCCGTTTGACTTGGACCCTTTTATAGCAGGCCCATTTTTGACAAAAGCCCGTTTGACGCAGGCCGTTTTGATTTGGGTCATTTTGTCATGGTACCCATTGGACCGGGCTCTATTTATGAGGGGCGTTTTAATTCGGCTCCTTTCAATTCGGGCCCTTTTAACCAGGGGCCATTTGACTCGGGCCCTTTTGCAGCGGACCCCATTTTCACCTGGGCCCGTTTGACGTAGGGCTTTTGACTTGGGTCATTTTGTTGTGGAACCCTTTTGACCCGGGCTCTGTTTATGAGGGGCGTTTTGATTCGGCCCCTTTTGACCAGGGCCCGTTTGATGAGAGGCGTTTTGATTCGGGACTTCACTCGCGCCCTATTGTTGCGGAGACCATTTGACCCGGGCTCTTTGACGCGGGGCCGCTTGACTAAGGAGCCGCGGTGGCTCAGTGGTAGAACATTTACCTCTGCTGCTTGGGACCCCGGGTTCGATCCCGGTCCATTCCAATTGAACTTCAAGTTAGACAATCACCGTGTGCGTGGATTTTCTCGAGTTTCTCCCGTTTTCTTTCAACTTTCTTCATTCCACCATTTCATTCATTACTCATCATCACCGTCTCCCTTAGCCTAACCTGCATAATCGTGGGACGTAAAACTCAAAGATTTTTCTATATTGGTCTTTTGCCTGCCCCCCCATTGGAAAAAATCGTGCGAGCGTTAGTGATTATGATGTTGCTTAGTTACTGTATTATATTGTTCTATACACGGAATAAATACTTCTGTGTTTTATATAATAATGAGAATCTTATTTACATTTATTACTGTTCTTGCTTTATGACAGCGAAACATATTCACGTTAAGCGTAATCAGTTTCCATTTCCAAATAATTAGTGAGGCGAATGATATAATTCATGCACAGATTTAGGACTTAGGAAACATGTCGTAGTAAATTCCTGAAGAGTGAAAATCGCTAGTAGCAGTAATTAGCTCAGTCGGTCCCTATAGTTCCTTAGTGAATTACATAAATCTTACAGATGTTGTATCTCTTTCATTCTCTTCTCTCTACATCATGTCTGGAGATTAATGTTTGCACAAATAAGCTAAGTGGAAATTTTAAAAAGTAAGATGATCTACGCTATCAGTGACAGATGTTGTGGTTTAACTTAACATATAAGGCAATAAATTGAAAAACAGAGATGACAGTGCACTGATGCTTGAAATCTGTGCCTTTACTATCTATACCTACGTTATTTCCCTAGTCAAAATAAAAACTCTTCAAAATTAATCACAAATTCTTATGCAACCATCCCTTCCTTAGAGTACTGCGCGGTCACATACCTGTCACGGCGATGTAAAGGCACTTTTGGCGACGAGGATACGTAGTGGGTGGATATCGCGATATCCATCTACACAGAATCAATTCTTGTATATAGTGGATAGGGCCTACAGTAACTTCCCTAAAAGTGAATGGATTAAAACAGAATGCAAATAAGGAACAAAATTTTACTAGCCCAAGAAAAAAAAAGCTACAAGCCCACATCCCACAACAGAAATCATTTACCTACTTTCGGTATGATATTAAATACTCGCCCGCGCCGATGAATTACTCGCCCCGGGCGAATGATTATTTGCATCCCCTGGATTAAAACCAAATTTGGTCAGTTCATTCACGTTACAAATATCGAATCCAATCCGTCATACTGTTTCAAAACCGAGGTCGTTTGAAAATTTTACAACTTCATAACCCTTTAATTAGCTCATTACGGAATGTCGTATTGCATAATTGGATTTACATATTTTGAACTTGGATGTAAAATGAATTAGAGATGTAGTAGATTCCTGAAAATTGTATCGGGCACTATCCTGTCTATCAGCTGTAGATCTATTGATATGCATTGTGTCATGTTGGAGGTATGGAAAAACAGCAGTATCGAATTCAAATCCCATAACCAGCTAGATGAGAAGGTTGTAAAATGTGGTGCATGATTTTTTTTTAAACATTACTGGAACTTCATGAAATGATATCTTTGTTTTACGTCCCACGGTTATGTCGGTTAGGCTAAAGGAGACGATGACGATGAGTGATGAATGAAATGGTGGAATGAAGAAAGTGGGAGGAAACGGGAGAACCCCGAGAAAACCCACGCACACGGTGTTTGTCCACCACAAAGTTCACTTGGCGGGGGCTGGGATCGAACCCGGGACCCCAAGCACCAGAGGTGAACGCCCTACCAATGAGCCACCGCGGCCCCCTATGGAACTTCAGGATGTGTTAACTATTGGTTCTCAAAAGTTCATTTCTTCTGATTTTTTTTTTTAAATACAGATTTGGGTTTCGATGTAATAAAAGTTCCCAAAGACTCATAAATGGTATATTTTTGTGACTTACAAGGGAAGTATGAATGAGCTCGTATCGAAACCTACCGTAAAATTTCACTCAGAGGAAGTAAGTTTCACAGAAAAACCACACACAAAAAAACAGCTGCGTTTTCGAAGTGGAATTAACCAAATTGGCAGATTGAAATGTCGCGTATCCATGTCGACAATTGCACGATACGTTCAGTACCACCCTTTGTAAACAGCCTGTTAATAATAAAAAGTCAATAACAACAATGTGGATACATACTATACCTAAAGGGAAGTCGTACAGTAAGGTGAACCTTGACAGCAGCCATCTTTAATTCAGGTCAAGTTTTGTAAATGAGAATAGGGTAATATGATACATGATTTTGGGCTAGAAATTAAGCAGAAAAACAATGGTAGCAATAGTTTTAAGATACGTGCATTTGGTAAAAAGTTACAGGCATACTTATTGTGTATGTTTCCATGTGCACAACTCCCGAATGAAACAGCTGTCCAAAAATAAGCTGTCGCTGTTGAAATGTAACTTCTACTTGATAGTTCCGCAATACATTTCAATGAGGGACGAAAGAAAAGCAGAAATGACACAGATCAGAGGAAAATTGCATATACAGTATTTAATATAACGATTTTGTTATCAGCGATTTTGGCTAAATTTTCGTATTATCTGGTCTATCTCCGCCCCTATTCAACCAATTTTGACCAAATTTGCAGACTAATCTCCTACAAGTGTTAGCTTTGCTCAACAACATTTGGAACAAATTGAGAAAATATAGAGGGTGTTTCCTATATTTTTGTATTTTACAAATTGTTGGACAGCTGCTTCATTCGGGAGTTGTGCACATGGAAACATACCAGGGTTTGCCCAAGTGGGCCCAGCCCGAAAAAAACCACCGGTTTTTTTGAAGTTGGACCCACCTGAAAAAACCCACCTTAAAACCCACCTGGGTTTTTGAGCTTTTTGTTAATATATTATTGCTACAACTAAGTTGATCACATTGAAAGTGATTTTTATCAAATTTTGGACTTTCCTCGGGCGAATTAAATGCTTTCACGTTAACGTATACAACAACATTCTGCATAAGACCTTTATATAGTTCTGAATGCACTGAATAAATGAAAAAACCTTACCTTAGCTTGAGATAATTATACAACAAATTAATGTATTGATTATGCTTATAGCCTATTTGAAAAAATGCAATTTTATATTTTAGAAAATACTTTCCGTAAATAGTGTGCTCGCCGACTCGGCTATACCGAGGGACGTTATACCTCATAGGGGACACCGGGGCACATTGTCACAATTTTCACGTTTTATTTTCTTGTGATGCTCGTCTAAGGCCGAAAATTATAATTTTTAGTATACACATACTTTATTATCTTGTGCATAACATATATTTCTCTGTCCAATGTAACTCGCTCTGAACTGGACATATGTACTATGTTTTATGATCAATACAGTTGTGACAATGTACCCTATGTGCGGGGTAAGTTGTCACAATATACGGGGCAAATTGTCACATGTTATTCTTGTGGCACTTTCCAGAAATTGGTAGATATTATTAATGCAACTATTACTTCTGCAAAAAGACTGTAAATGTTACCAGCATTAAATACTTAGCGTCTGAAAGAGAATCAAAACATAATTAAATGAAAGGGGAAACTATATTAGTTAAATAGGTAAAAAAAAATAGAAGGAACTTGTGATTGTTGAATCAATATTGAACCACTCTTAAAACTGTCATATATGCCTTGGGCTCCATAGCTTATATTTTCTCAACCTAAAAGATTTATTGTTACATCAAGCTTTGTAGGAAAACCAAAACGGCCATGAAAACAGAACTAACTCATAGCTAAGGAATCAAAACTACAAACTGAAAGGTCATAACAAAATGACGAAATTATCAACTCATAGCCTACTTCTCCAATAAGCCAACACAAAATTAACCAATTGCATTTAAGTTGTTTCTGATTGTAGTTTATGAATTGCAAAGAATTCCTCTGATAGAACTACTGTATAGCTAAAAGAGGAGTAAATATTATTACGAAGTTTAGTTGCGTTTTATTAGTACGCACCGCAAACTAGTTTGAAAATGTTTATCCTTTTGCTTCTACAAAGTACCATACCTGGAGGTCATCGTCAGAATCACAGTTAATACACACGTAAAACAAGTTATGCTACCCTCAGTTTTCGTAGGCCGATTCCGTACATCGAATGCACTGAATCCACTTCTCGCTACATGTACTCGCACTATATGGATCGCCATAAACTGAACACAATGTATCGTCGTCCTCTGAGGAAGAATCATAATCTTCTTTGGACCTTCGTTGACATTGTTTATAGGTGCAAAACTGTTTCCTTGGGGAGTTCTTATAGCAAGATCACCATGTCTTTTCAGAAATACCGGATACCAGTCTGGGCCAGCAATGGACTTTTCATTCCACGACTATGGCCATTTCAATCCTAGCGCTTTTGCATAGTTGTAAGCGAAATCGCGAACCTCTTTTGTAGTGAGTCCAAATTATATGTGTGAAATTGTTTTGGTAAGATACTAGTAATTCTTCCTAGTATTACGAAGAGTAACCTAATGTAAATGAGCATTCTAGCCGAACTGTAGTTTGCCATCTGTAACACGTGCACAGAATCTTACCAATGTTCTGTAGTGGACATGAAATTCTTTAGCAGCTTTAGGCCTACGTATTGATATGGGGTTGTTATTTCTTTTCATAGCTCTTGCTGCAACCAGCAGATCTTCCATTGGTGGTGCTTTCCTCTCTGTCTTTCTTTAGTATATTCTCACTGTCTGCGAAACAGAGTGGGGCACATTGTCACAGTGACAACATGCCCCGTCTTATTTGTGACAACTTGCCCCACGCGTCGCCATTACTCTTTTTACAAAATATCTATACCAAACGACAAGAGGCTAAGCGGTTAGCGTACGCGCCTTTGGCGTGTGAGACCCGGGTTGGACTCCCGGCGGGAGCTCATGTGGTTCGGATTCCACGTTAATCAGTAGGTCCACGTCTCATATAGCCTTGCTACTGAAAGGGACGCTAAACTAAAATCAACTCAACTCAACTCAAACGACAAAATTAGGTGCATTCAAAGTAGCACACTATGAAGATCTAATTGTAACCTACATAACACACACAAAAATATTTGCTTCTACCGCTTTCACGAACACACAAAACAGCAATTTTAGGACTCGGAAAATTTACATTCCGGCACTGAAAACACACAAAGTTCAACTGACGCAGCACCGTTGTTCCCGCGCATCTCCAAACGAGTACAGTTAGTAGTGACATCTAGTAAGTAAACAAGAAAGCAGCACCGGCGCGCTAATGTTTTCGCTTGTTTCAGAATTGCTACTGTGACAACGTGCCCCTTGTGACAATGTGCCCCGGTCTCCCCTACGTTTGACGAGTTTAAAGCCATATGTGCCGGTATTACCAGTAAATATGTAGTACATTAGTAAAACTATTAGTATTATTTCTTACCTTTGATGGTAGCACAAGTATTCTTCAGTAAAATTTAGTTTTCCAACAATAACAGTTTAGTTCAGTTATTTGTTGGTATTCTTCAAATAAGCATTCTTTAGGATCAACACCAACAATAGCGTAAAAATTTTTGTCCAATTTAAGAAGCTTAATGCTCAGAGTTCCGAAAACTACGTAACACTTACTACTTTAAGTGCTGAATTCAAACTTCCGTACTAGTGGAAGTTTCGATGTACAGTAAAGAAAGCTGCATTTTCGAGGGGGGGGGAGAAGTCGCGAAAGAAATGCTCGGGAAATTCCCGCAATTGAATGCACAAAGCATCGGAACTGAATACTTCAACAATAAAACTATTTATTTTACGCTGGAAGATATTTAATTTCATTTAAGACATTTTGAAACCTTTACTTTATAAAATATGAATTATATCTTTGTTAATCGTCTAAATTAACTTTCTGGAAAGAAACGTCTTGCAACAAATGCTCTGGAATTTCACCTAATTGAACGCACAAAATATCGAAAGTGACTTTCAAATAAAACCATTTATTTTACGCTGTTAAATTAATATATTTGGTGTTCATATTTGGCAAACGTCACTGAGGCTTCTGGGATGATTCGATCTACATTTGTTCGTTCGTCTGCCTGTACCATACATACTGCAGGGTACCACCTTCGATGTTTTAAGTTCAAATTTCCAGGGCACAAGCACGAGACACACTAAATTTCCAGTATAGATTTTGGCGGTATACCAGCGTACAATTTCAAAATGGTGGCTTTAAAAAAATAGCGGGTATCCACGCTACAAAGTGCAATTTTCGGTCTTTTAAGTTGAAATTTTTTAGAATATAAGCACGATACACACTAAATTAGATGTATATATTTTGGCGGCGATCTAACGTAAAATTTCAAAATGGCGGCCAATTTTTCAAAACAGCAGTGAATAGAAAATTGTTGCAAGTTGTGACAATGATAATCTTGAAATATAAATCACATTTTAACACTTTTACCCCAAAGACATTGAAATATTTTGAAAAAACCCAATTAAACCCGAAAAACCCGATTAAACCCGAAAATACCCGAAAAAGCCACATGGGCCCAGGTGGGTTGGGCGTTTTCAAAAAAAACTCGGGTTTTTTCAAACCCTGAAACATACACAATAAATATCCCTGTAACATTTTACCAAATGCACGTATCTTAAAACTATTGCTACCATTCTTTTTCTGCTTAAATTCTAGCCCAAAATCATGTATCATATTGCCCTATTCTTATTTACAAAACTTGACCTGAATTCAGATGGCGGATTTCAAGATGGCTGCTGTCAAGGTTCACCTTACCGTACGACTTCCCCTTATGTATAGTATGTACCCACATTGTTGTTATTGACTTTTTATTATTAACAGGCCGTTTACAAGGGGTGGTACTGAACGTATTGTGCAATTGTCGATATGGATACGCGACATTTCAATCTGTCATTTTGGTTAATACCACTTCGAAAACGCAGCTGCTTTTTTTGTGTGTGGTCTTTCTGTGGGACTTCCTTTCTCTGAGTGAAATTTTACGGTAGGTTTCGATATGAGCTCATTCATACTTCCCTTGTTAGTACGAAGCAAAAGCAACTGAGCAAAATATAGAGAAATAATAATTTAAATCAAGTATCCTGTAATACCAGAAAAATAAAAAAATCACATTATACATGGCAGACATTTCTCACTACTGTTTCTCGCCTCCAAGAGATGGCTTAGGCGAGAGTTACATAACTTCCATTTGAATATACGTATATAATTTGAATTTTCATTATTCAAATGGAAGTCTAGACAGATCAATTTAAATGGAATACCTATAAAAATACAGACTTAAAGGGTAAGAATATGAAACGGATTGTTCAAATGCAATCTAGAAGAAATTCAATAAAATGCATTACGATTTATGAAATTTTAAAAAAAGAGATGCTAATTTTTAACGTTAAAAATCGCAACGTTTGGAAGTGGTTCAGATTCCAGAAGTAGGTTGAAAAAACACAAGCGGATAATTCCAACCGTCCTGTCACAAATCAAACACTAAAATTTAGTAGTGTGTTTAAAGTTTTCTTTCCTTTTCTTGTTTTATTACAAAACTTTTGGATGCAAATAGTACACACGAGATCAAAAATAAACATTAATTATTTAATTATTTATTACTTCTCTCGTTACATATTGTACTCCATACTATATCTAGCTACTTACTGCAGGCATTTAGTGAGGGCATAGGAGTTGAAATCGAGGACCAGATTCCAGTGTCCCTAATTCGTATCAATTCCTAGAACTTAACTGATTTTCATGAAACATGGCATGTGTTTTGTTGCCGTTGATTCTGAGGAATTTTTCTCACGTGAATATGGACACACTGATGAAGATATTATAATGTTCTTTTAAAGAAAGACTCTATCTTCTATGCTTCCTCAGCAGAGATACACATAAATGATGGTGGTTCAGTGCGTCCGAACTATTTCAACAAACCTGAGAACCGTACATGCTTTTGAATAATATGTTTATACAGGTGAATAATAAACCTGTTTAATTTTCTTTTTACTTTTTATTTTACAATGAAACGTGTTCACTTTTTCAAACGATAATAATTAGTACTAATTAAGAAAAAAACGTTTTTCAAGCAACGTTTCAAAAGTTTGTCCTCGTAACTGCGGAAATAAATGTGCTTCAACTGAAAGTTGTGAGATTCAAGTTCAGGACTATTATAGTTGTAAATTACTTAAATTAATACTCAAGTCGTTATTGAATATATATCACTTACACCCTGCATATTCGATATTAAGGAGATAGATTTTCACTGGCGATTTTTTTAAAGCATAATATTGTGCAGTCCCCCCTTGTCAGTCTGAGAGCTCAGATAACGTGCTAATTAATTATGTAATTGGGGATGTCAGAACTGACAAGTTGAGCCCAGGATTTTGTGAACATAGAATTTGGTAGAGCATAAAGTACAGGATCGGACCTGGGTTGCATACAAATAAAATCGAGCATATACAAAAAAAAAAAAAAAAAAAAAAAAAGATTGTGATGTCAAAGGGGTTGAAAAGGGTGAGAAGGGAGTAACTTTTAGGATTGGGTAATATTACAAATTATACAACACATATTTTCAAATAATAAGTCCGTAATAATATTAATAATTTAAATAATGCATATGAAAATTTCCAATCTTCAATTTCAACATAATGTTTATTTTTAGATACAGTGATAAATTTATAAAATATTTTTGTACATACCAAAATACGCCCTGCATTATGGCATAGCATTTCCTAGTTGAAAGTAATATATTTCTTTTTCTTCAAAGATGCTTCGATTATTAAAACATGTTTCACAAACTAGGTTGCATGAAGGTATTTAGTTGATTATATATTTTAACACACACTGTTGATGTACGTTAAAAGAATCACAATCATGTTCACACACGTATACATTTTTATCTTTCTTTAAGAACACTTGCACCACTTCATCTATATATTTGTTATCATATCCATCAGTTTTGGTAAGGGTTGATTACAAGGGCTGAGTTTGTTAAAATTCTACATTCAGGTTTAAAATATTTTTTTTTTTATAAGTTGAATACATATGTAATTTCACATATTTCGTTCTTGTTTTAAAAAGTCAATCGTCTACATCTAAGTTCACTACTGAATTTTAGCACGCATGTATGTGACGCTGTCCTTTCTTCATGAAGAGAACAACCAAAATATAACACTGGACAACAATGTTCACATTTTTCACACAGTTCATTAACACAAAGAGCACTGATTTTCTTCCGATTGACCTTACCGTTTATTTTAGCAAGATCTTACCGTTTCTAAGAGTACGAACGAGAATGCGGCGTAGGATCCACACTGCGTAGGATCAAAAAATTCAGCTCGAAACCTGTTTGGATCCTACACAGTTTGGATGCTACACAGTGTGGATCCTACGCATGTAACCCGTACGAAACTTGCCGAAGAGACCTTGCGATCGACTTCGAGGTTTAAGTCACGGTCGCTACCTCGATGTCTAGGTCGCTGTGGATGAAAGGCGTACATAGCGAGGGGGTTGCACCCTTGCTGTAAGTTCTCACTTTGAGGAGAAACATTACTCTGACACGTGTGAAATTATTCCGTCAGTGCATAAAAATTACTGGGAAACCACAGGACAGGGAAATTGAAAGGACCAAACAGTTTATAAATAGAGATGAACGCGAGACGAGATTTGAGAAATGCTAACGTCTTTTCTCTTGTTTCGAAAAACAATATTTGAGCCTCATCGCTTGTCCATTTCTATCAATAAATTAAAGACGTTTACATTTTTTTTTCAATTTTCTGTGAAGAAATGCCCTCTTTCAGCACTCAGGCGAGAAATCATTTCCCAGTAAAATTACAACAACAACAACAACAAAAAAAGTATGTCTTCAGGTTTCGAGGTGGAGGGGGTATTAACTTTAGCAAGTGAAGTTTTGTCACTGCAATTCCATTATTCGACACTTCCTCCCTATCGACACGTGCCTGTCTTTACAAGTATTTTTTTACCTTATACCAGTAATGAATTTAGAAGAAACCCTTTTTATATTAATGTCGGAATTGGAAGGGGGGGCGTGGAGTTTTTAAGCATAGATATGATTAACAGTAGCTTCTTTTTTCTTTAGAAATCCCACAATTTACGAACTCAGTCCGAAAGTCCCCTCTCCTTAACCGCCACTGCCTTATATAATAATAAGCTACAATATAATTCTCAAATAAATATGAATAACTTATCTGAAATTCCCATTTCAGTTGCTATTTTCTTCCATTCTCTATTTAAAGCGTGCCTATTATGTTGTTGTTTGTGCTTTTTATCCTCTTTCATAATCAAGTTTAATAGTGTAGCAAAACCTCTCGAGCACAGACACCCACAATCATCTATAGACGAAATTCGAAACAAATGAAAACTTTGTTCCGTGCAGCGCTTCAGGGAGAACCAATGAGAACACGAGCCACAGCGATGCTTCCGCTGAACACCGATGTAAAACCAAACTCGGTTGTTTATCATCGCGACCACTAATTCACCCTCGCGGTCAATCTCTGGTCGTGATATAGCGTACATCTTCGGCATACGCTTACTTATTTGAATCCATGGATTTGTGCCAGTATCGAGGGTGCGACCGCAACTTAAACCTCGACCTCGATCGCGAGTACTCTTTGGCATGTTCGTACCCTAAGTTTTATTAGGGATTAACTTTTCAACAGAAATTTCATCTGATGTAAGGATTAAAATTCACTTCCTTATATATTAAAATCATAAAGTAAAATGTTAATTACTATTTCTCTTTTTTCTTACTGAAAGTACAGGCTGACATATGTACGCTTGTATTTACTTTAGATTTTCTATTTCCTTTCCCTCTGCGAAATGTATTTGGGTCAAATCTTGTTTTGATTAGGCATCTCAAGAAAGAGTGATTAACTATTTCTATTACAACTGTTTAGTAGCACGTGCATAGGTACAAGTATTTATGTTCATAGCCCTGCTCCAAAAATTCTCTAAATACGTGGTCGAGAATTCGTATTTGCAGAATTGATGCGTAATAAAATTTGTGTATACGTGACTGCTTACATCTTAACACTCATTCGAAGAAAATTGTGAAATATATCAGGGGCGGATCCAGAGGGGGGGGCGATCGCGCGATCGCCCCCCCCAGAAGAGGAAACTTTCTTATTTTATATATATAAATAAAACCCATCCCAAGTTTGGAGCCCTTAAAAGTAGCAGTATGACAACCCACCGCCCCCCCCCAGAAGTCGGTCCTGAATCCGCCCCTGCAATATATTCACTGAATACATTTGAAAAATGAAAAAAGTGAAATGAAATTTTTGAGTTTTACGTCCCACGTTTTTGCCAGTTAGGCTAAAGGAGACGGTGATGATGAGAGATGAATGAACCCCATAAGCAATTGTCCGCCGCACATCGTCGGGCCGATCGCTACTATGGCGGTATATAAGCGGATTTCGAGCGGGAACGAGGCGGAACATCGAGTCGGTTGAGTAACTGAAACCACTGGCGGACCGATGACGGTTTTGTCGGGTTACCCGCGAACGCGGTACTGCGACGGATGTAGCCTTCGGACCATAAGCTGATCGTGGCGGTTGACCCTGCTTACGGTCCTGTGGCGGGAACTGATCGGCTTTGCATTACCCACAATTCTTCACTCTTCGCGTGGTGAACGTCATTTGTTCTGGTTTTCATATGAAGAGAAGAGAACTCGGTAACGTCTGTTGGCCTAGGATATAAGAGCAACAGGTGGCAGCACTGTAGTCATGTAACTATTGTCAGACAGTTCGTTGGCTTACAAAACTATTTTCGTGACCGGTTACAGCTGAACATGTTACGTTATTTGCTACTTGGCAAAATGTCAAATATACTGCCTAAAGCTTTGCTCATTGCAAACAATCAACTCCAAAATTACAATTCTCACTAACAATTACGAGATAGTAGTTCAGATATGCTTGGAAGATATTGCCTTGTACTCACACACTGAATCAAGAGGCCTAACCTCTCTTGTGTTAGTTAATGTGCCAGCTACGATCAAGTGTTGTAATACGCATTTGGGAGCACAGCACACATACGATACTTAGAGGGCTGACGGAAGTTTTCACTTTCGGAGGGCAACTTGCTTTTTGAACCTCATTCTTTTTCATCATCTTTTCTTTCTTTTTCATCTACATTTGGGCTTCGGCCCTTGGCTACTTTATCACTATGACGGACTCTGGCAACACAAACGGTCAAGCTCACCTAGGACGACATATAGGATTACCACCTACACTTCAGACGAATCCAAGCACTTCCCGCGATCAACCTACATCTATTGCCTCTCGCAGCCGGACTCGCCACTTTTCTTGGGGAAGTCAACCGATAGGAAGCACATCTAGAGATAGGCATCCTTCTGCAGAATCTACACAATCTGCTAAACGTGTTCGATCAAGGTCTCCTATAACAGCAATGGATATCGAGGGCAATCCACAGCATACTAATAAAACAACGGGTTCTATAGATCATTCCTTACCAAGTTCAACTTTCGAGCCTGTTTATCACTTTCTACTGACAGAATATGACACTAAATTCACAAATTCCAAAATGATATTTCTGCAAATAATGAAATACGTTCCTAGGGTACGGGACACTCTAGTTCAAATCGTTTCCACTAGGAATGGCTTCATTTTGAAATCGAAAGATCCGAATTTTGGAATCACCATACGGAATAAAGCTTCCTACGAAATTTTCGGGAAAAATGCTAAACTGACGAAATTGACAGATAAGCGTCAAAAGCAGCCTCCACCACCTCGACAACCATCTTTTCTCTCTGTTGTCATTAGAGGAGTCTCACCTGAACTAACAGATGCAGAAATACACGAGGAACTAGCGCAAGAAGGGATATCAGTCGATAAATGTCTTCGCATTCGAAATAATAATGGTCCTACATACATGATCCGCGTTCTTTGTAAGCGACAGGACACTATTGACTATTTATTGCGGTATGGTGCGCCTATTTATAAGAAAATACACAGAGTTGAACCATCTAAAACTCAAGGACCGTTACCAATTCGTTGTGAAAAATGTCAGGTATACAACGATCATACTACCGCTAACTGTTTAAATCCTTCTAAATGCGGATACTGCTCAGGGCTCCACGAGACCAAGGCATGTCCCAATCTACAAGGACCACCGAAATGTAACACTTGCAGTGGGCTTCATCCTACTTACAGTTATCGCTGTAAAGCCAAACCAGCACCGACCCCTGAGCATCCAGAACTAACGGTACCGCTAAAAACGGCTGATAAGACAACTCAACCGACTCAACCCATATTACCTCCGCTAACCGTCGAAGATCTCCTTCGTTATATCAGTTTGGTGTTACAAAATATATTTCCATTTCAGCGAGCTCATATCTTACACCACATAATCTCTGCTGCAAAATCCATTTTTCACATCAATCTCCATGCAACTTACTCTAACAATTATGTTCATTTTCACGTTGGACCGCTGGAAACTGCTGTTTAAAGCCATGCATATGTTACTTTACATCATGGGGATTACTTTCCTATTCGTTAATATTCGATCCTTTTCACAACATAAGCTGCTATTCGAAACATTATTATATGAGGAACATATTAATGTATTTGCACTTAATGAAACCGCCTTAAGACCGAACATGTTAGCCCATATTTCTGGTTATCAACTGCAGCGTCACGATTATCCCAATCATATGGCACGTGCTCAAGGCGGAGTTGCAATAGGTTATTTTTCCAAATATCCAGTAAGAGCATACACTCCTCAAGTTTTTGCCGATATGCCGGAATACTTACTTTATTCTATATATTTTCCATCATTAATAGTTAATTTTAGCACTATCTATGTTCGACCACGCCAACCCATACCATTACAGTATTTTGAATACATAGCCCATAACTTTCGTAATATTATCATCATGGCGGATATTAATATCCATAGTCGTAGTGCTCGCGAAAAGGCAAATTTTCAGCAATTCTTAACTGAAAATCTACAGCTGCATCTTCATGTCCTTCCTAGTCACACTAGACCAATCAGTCAGACTACACCAGATGTCGTCATCACATCTATAAATCTTATTAATGACTGCCAGCTTGAAGTTCTCGATTCCATCGGAAGCGATCATCATCCAATTAAATTAACATTAACTCGAGGACAACCGCAACGACCGGTAATAGCCCCGCGAAGTGTTCCTAGATTTGACAAAGCGAATTGGCCTCATTTTCGGCAAGACATCGAACACTCTCTTTCAAGTGTAACAGCACCAGCTACCGAGCCTGAGTTGGCTTCGTGTCTTACTACTCTCACTGAGGCAATACGAACCAGTGCTCATCATAATATTCCAACTGTTCAAGTAACTCTCCATAAGCCAAAATTACCACCGACGTATGTCACTTTAATACACAAGGCTCGTCAACATCTCCGTGAATACTATCGAACAGGGATTGATGTCTATCTACATCAACATCGCCAATGGCAACGAGCGGTTCGCAACTATCTTGCTGCATATAAACGTCGCAGTTGGATTAAGACTTGTAATACCTTATCCGAAGAAGCACACCCATCTCGCTATTGGAAGAGGTTTAATCAACTAACTGGCAAGAATACGTCAACAACTTATCCTCTAATTGCAGATGGCACTCCTCTCTTCTCCGACGAAGAGAAAGCAAACGCATTTGCTAGTCAGCTACAGAGCGTTTTTACTCCAACAGCTGCCTCTAAGATCTCTGAACGGATAGACATCTCTTGCATCCCTGCTTTACAACCTTCTGCCGATCATGCCATTGATCTGGAACATCCACTCACCGCACCCATTACTACTGATGAACTCCACATAGCCCTCAAGCGGAAAAAGAACACAGCTCCTGGCGTTGATAACATATGTTATCGACATATAAAAGAAGCCCCGCAATCACTTCTACTACTACTGGTGGCGATATACAATTTTATTCTCAGAACTGGTTTCTATCCTCCAGATTGGAAAGTCTCAAAAATTTGCATGTTCCATAAACCAAACAAGCCAGTGCATTCTGTTTCCTCTTACAGACCAATTCAACTGACATCAGTATTCAGTAAAATATTTGAGAAAATTCTTGTCTGCCGCCTTCATAAGTATCTTGAGACAACTACTCTACTACCCATCCATCAAGCAGGCTTTCGGCCTAATTTCTCCATAAATGACCAGCTACTTCGTCTCAGCACCATAATTACTAACCAGTATAATAAAGCCTTCCCTTCTTGCCTCATTCTTATGGATTTAGAAAAGGCTTTCGATAAAGTTTGGCATTACGGCTTAATTTAAAAATTGCAATCATTTAAGTTTCCACTTTGCTATTTGAGGATAGTATATTCTTTCCTTACAAATCGCATTGCTTATGTTACAGTGGGTAATGCTCTATCTTGGCCTATCTTTCCGCTTACTGGAGTTCCTCAGGGTTCGGCTCTCAGCCCTCTATTATATATCCTTTATGCTTCTGACATCCCTGCAGTTCCACGTAATGTTTTTACGTTTCAATACGCCGACGACACAGCTTTTCTCGCTCTTGGTAAAACTATCCAACAACTTAATACTCTTTTACAACAAACTCTCGATAATTACATCAGGTGGTGCAAGAGATGGCATTTAACTATTAATATAGAAAAGACGCAAGCAATCGTGTTCTTACCTCCGAACAGGCGTTCCAGAGTTTACAGAAATCCAAATCTCTTGCAAGTAAATGTTGATGGGTACCGAGTACGCCCTTCACCTACTGCTACCTACTTAGGCGTGGTCTTTGACTCAAAGCTCACTTGGAAAGCTCACCTGAAAAAGTTAACAGCTAAGGCTAAAATTCGTTTAAATCTATTGCGTCGTCTCACAGGCACAACTTGGGGTCTGAAAGCTGAAGTGTTACTTCATACTTATAAGGCGTTTCTCCGTCCCATCCTCACTTTTGGACACACCGCCTGGAGCAATGCTTCTGCGTCATATTACGAAAAACTCTGCATAATGGAGCGACATGCTATTAGGCTGGCGTATCGTATTAAGCTTCCTTACCCTACATGGCTTACATATGAGTATATCGACTTCTCAAAACTCACGAAACACCTCGCAGAACTACGACTAAGGTATATAACTTCACGTAATCAAACAGGTCATCCGTTATTCTTGGACATTCTGCAGATTGATGCTCTTACTGATGCTACATTTCGGTATAAACACTCACCTTTAAACATCTTAGTATCACTGTTTGTTCAAAATGCACATCTGACTGCTGATGAACGGGAAATATATGATATTTACCTCATTAATGATCATCTTCCTCATATTTTTCCATATTAGCACGTAATCCTCATTATTAACAAGGGCTTCCCCCTGTCCTCATCAGTCCCGAGTCGCCCCGGGACAGAAGATTTAACACTGCATCTGTCTTGCTAATACAACTATGTTTGTGTCGTCTCTGCACTTCATCTCATACCTCATCATCATCGCTCTAAATTCTATTACTTTAGTGATACATTTTGTTTTCCATCATCTTAATACCTTAGCACCTCGTATACATATATATTTTTTTTGCACATATTTATTCTACTTTTCATTTATTGTTATTATTGTTCTTCTTATTATTATTATTTATCAGTATACCTAGTTTTATATGCTTACTTTTCCTCATGTTTATATAATTGCACTTTGACCATCCCACAATGTTTAACAATCCCTGTATATCTACTGACACCTATGCCAAAGAGAGGGCGTAACCCTCTAATGGCTGGGAGTAAGAGTACCATCTTTACCAAAGCAGTACATAATTGATGAATAAAGATTTATCCAGTTCACTTATTACCTTATTCCCATACCCCTAAAAAAAAATGCCTTGTACAGCCCACCCATCTCCGGATGGGAATGGAATTCTTAAAAAAAAAATAATAACTGTGTTAAATCTTTGTATTTTAACCATGTATTGGTATAAAGATTTTAGCGCTTAAGTGCCAATACGTTTCCAAAATTGGGAGTAGATGATTAAAGAGGGCATGAAGAGAAATTTTGGGGGGAAATCCGCCGTGATTTGCGGTAGATCCGATTACGTCTTGCACATTGGGAAATACGTGGAGGGATTTCAGCGGCTGGGTATCGGCTAAAGGCGGGGAAGCAGCGGGATTATGGCGGATACCCCACCGGCGGGACGAAGGCGTAATTAGTGTAATTGAGCAGGTGGCCCGGCGGTGGCGTCCGCCAGCGGCCCGCCATTCGCACGTCGATGGGCCTACGGCGGCCCGCTGGCGGAATGCTTATGGGGAAATGGTGGAATGAAGAAAGTGGGAGGAAACGGGAGAACCTCCGAGAAAATCCACGCACACGGTGTTTGTCCACCACAAGGTTCACTTGGCGGGAGCAGGGTTTGAACCCGGGACCCCAAGCACCAGAGGTGAACATTCTACCACTGAGCCACCGCGACCCCATTTGAAAAATGAATTGCTTTAAGAAACATGCCACAAGACGATTTAATTAAAGATCAAAGCCAATTAAATTTAATATTTACTGAAGTAGAAGCAATTACTCTGTTAGGGTAGAAGATCAAAAGCTAAGAATCGAGTTCCTTTTCAAACCGACACACAAGCCGGAAGTGGTAGAAATTTACCATTTCTGGTTTTAATGTTGATCACTATATGGCAAAACGATAATAGATACAGTAGAAGGAACCATTTTCCTGCGATTAAGCGTCCCAACAACACATAACAATTCCGTTTTAACTGTTTGCTAAAACCGGAAGTAGTACAAGGCAATTACAACGTCCGGTTTCAATATTGACCTATATTGAACAAAAACGATAACAAATAGCGGGAAGGATTTTTGGAATTAGTTAAAGCGTTCTATATATATCATCTTTTCTCTTGACCAGTGCTTTATCAAGTCTCCTCGAGTTTTTGGAGAATCTAAAATTCTAGTAAGAGAGACCATATTCGTAACTAGGGGGCGGAATTTCATGACCTAAGAAATATAGATAGGGCTATATGACCTATAAAATGCCCTGAAAACAAGGAAACTTTAGACTTTAAACTGAAACCTTAGAAGAATACAACAAACAAACCAAATGATCGGCATCCTGTCCGCGACACTCTCTCCCCCCAAAAAACGGTAGCTTCTTCAGGTGAAATAGGGGTAATTTTAAATGAAAATAACCAAATAAAATATAAGCTTAAACAATTTAATAACACATATACAGTAAATTATTCAGGGTAAAATGAACTAATTTCCAGCATCTCGGCCTACTATGAAGCACGACGTGTTTCCTTGTCTTGCGCGTCACTAAACGGGTAACAATAATAACGAAAATATTAAAAAAAAAAAAAAAGCAAATAACAAAACGACACTTTTCAGTGACAATTGTACAGCGGGGGACACTTCTAAATGGTACAGCCATATGGAGATTTACGGCTAAGGTGTACCATTTAGAAGTGTCCCCCGCTGTACAACAATGCACAGTCAGGAGATATTCTCCGTATAGCACCTGACACTACATGCGAAATTTCGTAGGTGAGATTAACGTTTGGAATACGCCGTCGCGTTCTGTTGGGTAGTGAAATCGGTACTTCAATGTCAAGCTTCACGACTGCTTGCGATCACTTTAATTCCAACGTCTCCTTATTTAGTCTTGCATCTGAGTTTTACCAAGACATAGATGCTTGGTACTTTCCATTTGACAATATAGGAACAAAGCCTATAATATTTGTAGTTCAGATTCTCTCTCTCTGTTTGTTTGTTTGTAATTGGTCATCCTATGAGAAAATGTGTTTACCTCGGTACAAAGTCTTGAGCATACTACCGAAATTAAAAGAATGAAAAAAAAATACCGGAGCTTGCGAAAAGATCACCGAAATAGGGAAAATGACTAAAGAAAAAAAAAGGACCTAAAATCGAAGAAAGCGAACTAAAAGCTGAAAATGGGCGAAATATACCAAAAAATGCACTCTAAAATTATCCTTTTCTGTTTCAGAACAAAGTGTAATATTGTGTATTTGATGGACATTTGTGTCCGCAATGTCAGAAAAATTACATTTCATCAACTTCCGCCCCTTATTTATAACCTTCATGTTACATCTTTCAAAAATTTTGAAGAGAAAATTCTTGCACTTGGTGGGGGAAGTTTTCCCCTAACGTGCCTGATAAAAACGCTACTCTTAATCCTATTTATTCACACTGCAGATTGCAGAAATCAACTACTTCCGGTTTTAACATTCATCGCCATAGATTAGGGGGCCGCGGTTACTCAGGGGTAGAGCATTCACCTCTGGTGCATGGGGTCCTTGGTTCGATCCCAGCTCGCGCCAAATGAACTTTGTGTTGGGCAAATACCGCGTGCGTAGGTTTTCTCGGGGTTCTCCCGTTTCTTTCCACTTTCTTCATTCATTTCTCATCTTCACCCTCTCCTTTAGCCTTGCCGGCATAATCGTGCGATGTAACAACTATGCTGTTATTGATACTACTTGTCCAAGGTGACCAGACGTCCCGTTTTAGGCGGGACAGCCCCTTATTTTCAACCGTTGTCCCGTTTTTGTCTGATTCTCAAACGGGACGCCTAAATGTCCCGTTTTTAAGCAAGCATGACCCAGATGTCCCGTAATTATTATTCAAAATATAAATGGTCAATGCTAATTCTACAGTCTTCCGTACCAACACTCATTGAGAAGGTTCAGCCGTGTCTAGAACTTCTGAATATTGAAATGAGAATTGAGTGTTCTGTGGTTCAAGTGGGAATTGAGTGTTCTGTGGTTCAAGTGGGAATTGAGTGGGAATTCTAAGTGTTGAAGTAGTTAAAAGTATTTTTGGGTAGTACTTAAGTTAGAAACGCTGTTATCATTCTTACTTGTGTATTTTGTAAATTGAAAACACTGCTGAGTCCCAAAATGCAATGTGGAAGTCACCCCCCCCCCCCCGTCACCAATTCGTATGCGTCACGTTTCTGAAAGTAAAAGTTCTGGTCACCTTGTACTTGTCCCTTCTGACAACTCGCTGCACGCACGTGGTACTCAATGCTGTGTTACCAGCTTTTGCGGCTGGTGTTGAAACATGAAATTATTCATTGCAAGAAAATCTCAGTTTTATAAAATTAAATGACACAAAAGAGAACTAAAAATAATTCTCTCAATAACCAGCAGGTCCGCTACTCAAGTTGACATTCGACTAAAACAATGTGCATTTGTTTATATTCAAAATGGCAACGTGCGGAAAGGATGGAATGTTTACCATTGCAGAGTGAGAGAAATGAGCCACTACAATTAGCTGAACGTGCTGTTGCCATAGAAACAGTTCTTCTTGCCTGATTGTTGTGACCACGTGCAGGAAGGAAAAAACAGAGGAAAGCAACTGTCAGATGGGACAAGTTGCATCAAATGGACTGTAAAGATGTCAGTAGCGGTTCGTGGTCTGTAGAAATACCGGTTGCAATGTTGCAATATCAAAGGTATGTAGTTACGCGCAAGTGTTCCCCTCCCCCCCAGCATTCTTGAGTCTTATCCAAAAAATATTCAGGAAATATGAAGAGGAAAGTCCTTATAAGCTCCATTTGTATATTTATTGATTAAAGTGTATTCTTTAATATTGATTTAATATATAAGTTATTTCCTTTTTTTCAAACAACCACTATCAATGTACGTTTATACACTGTTTATATACAAAAACTTCTACGTTCATGTTATTGAAGAAGAGATGAATCGAATATATAGCATGTGCTGTAAGCCATGAATGATATCGTTAACCCAAAAAGAAGAAAAAAAGCAAGAAAATTGCATATATTCATGCACACAGTTAAACAAAATTATTTAAGTAAACTATGCATTATTTTAGAATGGAAGGTCTTTCTTCGTTCTTTTCGAGCTTCAAATTCTTCTATGACTTCATTGAAATCTGAAATGCTGCTCGCCAAGTTTTTCTGAATAGAAAGCATCGCTACTGCAAATATTTTCAGCTTTATTTTCTTTAAGGAACAGAAACACCTCTCTCCTCCGACAATATGCATTTTGTTAGCATTTCTTTGTATGAATATAAGGGACAAAGAGTTCATTTTCAGTAACTACGTATTTTTGTCTGCTGTTCTATTATAAAGAAGCGTGAAATATAAGATTTTTTCCTTCGAAAATGAAAAAAAAATAATAGTTTAACATTCCAGCAATTTAGGCTAAAGAAGGCAGACGAGTATTGAAAGTGAATAATTTGAGATTAATTTTTTATGCTCTCCGCCGGAAATTGAACACGGAATCATGTGCACGAGTGACACACAGCTAGGAATTAGACCAGTGGTAAGACATTCTCTTCGAGTCTCGATCGCCCCCCTTCTCCCCAGAATAAGATATTTTTTATTTAAAAATAAAATTTATCCCAAGAATTTTTACCTTTGTATTATAAATGTAAAATAAAATTTGACTTCGAACGACTGCCCTCCCCAAATATTCAGCTTGGATCCGCCCCTGCTACCACCAGACGCGTATTTGCTCTTATGCGAGTTTCTGTTTGGTGACTAACTTCTTTCTTCCAAGCGTCTATATCTCACTCAACCTATCAATTGAGTCAAGCGCTGCCAAACGGAGGAATTCGTAACTACTACAGAAGCTGACTATATACCAGTTGCAACGAAATAGCAACTGGAAGCGCGTAATACGGGAGGATAGTAGCGATGCAAGAATAAATCCACTTCCTCATGTTAAAAGATAGGAGCTCGCTGCCATATGCTCAATGTTACTGCTTCCAGTGGCAACGCTTGCTGCCACTGGATTTGTATATCACTCTCTTTCTTTCAGTTTTTTTTAAATTATTTTTTTTAGAAATGCATCAATACTGTTTTGCGCTCAAGAGCAAAGGTTTATTTTTTACTGATACACTACTTTAGTACTTAAAAATATCTTTAGTATTAAAGAAATATCCGGTTGCACAACCATGCAACATATAGTACCAGCCGCCACTGAAAGATGTCATTTTTCGCCATAGATTAAAAACCTAATATATAGTGAGGAGCCTTTCTCTGTAATCAATTGAGCTTGCCAAGAATATATTGCACTTCCATTCTAATTTCTCTACTAAAACCGGAAGTGGTAGAAACCCACTTTGGTTTCAATATTACTGTATATAGAGCAGAAACAATAATATTCCGTCGATCGTCATAGCGTGAAAGTGGTAGCAGATAGCGACAAGCGGTTTTCTGCAATCGATTAAGCGTTCTAAGATTAGGTATATTCCATTTTCACTCTAATTTCTACTAAGAGCGGAAGTTGTATAGATCTACTACCACTTCCGGTTTCAAAAATAATTGAGGAAAGATGACGTCATAAAAACAAACTTCTTCATATGGTGAACATTTGGCATTGCTACTTGTTATAACTCGTGTCCACGACGTCATTGAGCCAACGTTCTATTAATTGCAATTCAAAGTACTGAAGAATGTAACCGAAAAGGTCATTTACACTGATATTGTGTGAGTTTCTTTCCGCCATTGTATCTACCGGTCTTTTTTAATTAAATTTTTTAAACAAGCTCCGCATTGATAGTTATCAGTATCACCATATGTGATTTACGAAAACACTATGGTCTTTAAGAGTAGTTTATACAATGCAATCATTTGCAATGCTTCTTATCAATTTGATTGTTACTGTTATCTTGCTGTTAAGGATTTTATTATTAAGGTTACTCTCTGATTGCAGGCTGTATGCTTTTAAAAAAATATTTCTGCACGTTTTAAAACGAGATAATGCGTATCAGATAATTATGATAATGGTCCAGACAGTGAACATAATTCCTACGTGATTTGTGAGTTATACTACGTTGTTACTGGTGCTCGATCAATAATATATTTTCTATTTTTCGAAAAATACTGGAGTGTATTAAAAATACTGGAGTACGTAACACGCATTAAATTCGTGAACTATGTCTATAAGAGGTGAGTTGTTTTAGTATCAACAATAAAGTACAGTACTTTCAAACTGACTATATATCTTCTGGAAATTTTAACAAGTTTATTTTATACACAGTACAGAATGGTGAAACAACCAATTCTATACATTATTATTAACGTTTAACAGGAAAACATTTGTCTACAAGTGTGACATATTACAAATTTATAGATTTCATTGAACTGAATAATGTCTAAATCCACATGCGTAGTTTTCGAAAAAAAATATTTTATTGTAAACCTAAAAATTAATGCTGTAATTTACAAGTAATCACGTCACTTATTTAAGATGAAATGAAACTGACATTGGAGTAGGTACACTAATCAAGCTTTTCATTGTGGCATTAGAAAGACACAGTATACATTATGTTTAGCCCCTTGGGGATCTTATGGTACATTTTGTACCATGCGGGTGTTTCATGGTACATTGCGTTATAACTCTTTTATTTGAGCTTTTTCGTCCGTTTTTTTTTTGTTTGTTTATTTTTCAAGTCCAGAGGCATTGTAGAAGACATTACGTATGGTTTCACACCTTCCTGCGTCGAGACATAGGAGGTGATGACGTCATAAGTCTAAAATTTATATTTTCGTGTAATACTTTTTTGGGGGGCGGGTTATGTAAAGTATTTTTGGCGGGCTTATTTTTGCACGTAGAAGATTGAAATTTTGCACAAACATGCAGTCCACCGAGTAGTATTTACCAGATTTTTTTTCAGATTTCTGCGTTAAAACAGGGGGGATCCAGAGGGTCAAAAAGTTGAAAAAAAGGATATTTTTACCCAAAAATCCCGTTTTTCCTCATTTTCCCGCCTTAGATGCATGATGGAGACAAGTGAATGGTACCTCCTGAAAGGCAGTTCTATTCTGAAGAGAATGATGTGCGACACATGGCCCTAGGGTAATCAGGGAAGTGTCAGGGGATTTTTACCAAAATATACTTCTGTATAGGGGAATTTTGGACATTTTCGGTATTATTTTTTGCGGGCTTATTTTTGCACGTAGAAGATTGAAATTGTGTACAAACATTCTGTCCACCAGGTAGTATCTACCAGATTTTTTATCAGATTTCTGCGTTAAAACAGGGGGATACAGAGGGGCTAAACCTTGAAAAACGGAAATTTTTACCAAAAAATCCCTTTTACGGGATTTTCCCGCCTTAGATACATGATGAGGACAAGTGAATGGTATTGCCTGAAAGGCAGTTTTATTCTGAAGAGAGTGATGGGCGAGACATGTCCCTAGGGTAGTTAGGGATGTCTCAGGGAATGTTTAAAAATTTCCCTCTGTATACGGGAATATGGGACATTGTCGGTATTTTTTTTTTTTTTGGCGGGCTTACTTTTGCACCTGGAAAATTGGAATTGTGCATAAACATACAGCCAACCCAGTAGTATTTACCACATTTTTTTCAGGTCTCTGCGTTAAAACAGGGGGGTTCAGGGGGGGCTAAAAGTTGAAAATAGTATATTCAGACCCCAAAAATCCCATTTTTCCTCATTTTCCCGCCTTAGATACATGATGGAGACACGTGAGTCATACCGCCTGAAAGGCAGTTCTATTCTGAAGAGAATGATGGGCGAAACATGACCCTAGGTTAATTAGGGATGTCTCAGGAATTTTTTACCTGAGATCATGGTCTTTTACGGTAATTTGGGACATGGTGGGAATTCCTGATAAAATTTCTCTCGTCCTTAGTATTCAAGATAGAAACTTGAAATTTGGCACACACATTCAGTATACCAAGTACTATTTCTCAGATTTTTTTAGATGGCTGCGTTCACACAGGGGGGTCCAGGGGGGCAAAGTTCGAGAAAGAAAATTTTCCCTCCGAAATTTTCACTTTGACATTTTTTCCCGCTTCTGGTATATGGTATGAGCATGCAAATGGTACCATTTGAAAGCCAGCTCTATTCTGAAGAGAATGAGGTATGAACCATGATCCTAGCATAAATAGTGACGATGCAGTAGCTGCTTGACTGAAAGTCTAAAAAATAGCCCAAAAACACAAGATCCCAAAAGGGTTAATGATATATAGTCTAAAATTATCACTAATTTTAAATTTTAATGTCTGTACAAACAAAATCCGCCAGAAAAATATATATACTCTTTGTCATTCTGTATCAGGATACTAGCATTGATAATTGTTCTGAAATTTAAGTATGGTTTTTCGCCCTACAGATGTCCGCTTATCAATTGTTTTCAGTTAAAATTGTTATAGAACAGTTTTTTGCTCAACAGATGTCAGTACTGTCAACACGGTTAATGAGATAAGAAAATGCCAGGAGCACTCTTGACGTTCGAGCAGCGTAAGTACGTTTTTGAAGTGTGAAGTGTTTCGGGAATGCCATCGAAGTGCAGCGTCAGTGGAAAGGGGAGTTTGGTATTAAACCACCAACCAACCTGACTAACAATCAAACGCATTGTTGTCGTTCGAGAATCTTCGCCAGAAGAATACAGAGGCATGTTCATCGGTTCCCATTGATACATTGACCGCTGCAGCTGCAGCGACCGTTCGTCGTTCTGTTAGATATTTGGCCGCCAACGGCCAACATTTTGAACATCTAATGTAAACATATGCTTACTTGAAGGTTTGTAACACATGTTTGAACAATACCTAAATGTAATTAAGAAATATGATATGTAGGGTTTTTTTTTCTTAAACAGTGTACATTTTTCTGGCGGACTCTGTATAGGCCTACTATTGTCTAAAGACAAGACACATATCAATCGATAAATCACATTGAGCTAAACAGAATAACGTTCCTGAGGGTAAATTCTGATGCGCAGTTTTTGAGAAAATTGAGATAAATGAATTTATATTATGTTTAAAAATTATGGTTTGTTCCCAGTTTTATGCAGTTGATAGTTCTTACTCTGCTTGAATAAATTATATATGCAATTACATTTATATGAGAAGTATACACTGTTAGTAGTAGATTGAATCTGTTGTTCTTCTAACAGAGAGACATAGTCTCCTAACAGTGACATATATTCATAGGGGACATATACTACTTGTAATAATAATAATAATAATAATAATAATAATAATAATAATAATAATAATAATAATAATAATAATAATAATAATAATAATCCAGTAAAAGCGACATGAAAATTGTTTTATCAAAATTAATTTAGAAATATTCTCTATGCGTACAGCAGTGGTAGCCAAACTTATGGAGCTTCTGAACTACGGTGCCGTTTTTAAATCGTTGGCACTGTGAGCTACCAACCAAAACAACTACCAACTTTTCAAAAAATCTTACTTTTGTTTATTGCCTATTAGCTAGGCATAACCGGAACGTTAATGCGCTCTACGGAAAATGTCCCCGCGAGCTACTAGTAGCTCGCGATCGATGGTTTGGCGATCACTGGCATACAATATGTGCTATCAGAATACCTACAATATCTAATCGTTATCCACAAAATGATAGCGATAAGGGCCGTGCTTACAAAAGATATAGCCTAGGAAGGAGAAGCGAAAATGGAATACCCGGTGCATAACCAATAAACTACACACATTGCTGAAACTCTTTAGCATTATTTTCGACAAGTAAAAGGACTGTTGTTTGTGAAAATCGCAACACCAAGAAGGAATGATGAAGCTGCATCCAAACTCTCACGATGTATGTGCAGAATATGGTTACATTGGTATAATTAGTGCAAACGCTATTGTAGAAGAGACAACTTGAATCAATATGGAACATTTTTTTTTTAACTTGGAGGGAGTTTTTTTTTTAATATTGCTGCTATTTCTTTTACCATGTATTATACAGGTAGTAATAAGAAATTGACATAAGGAGTGATTGAAGTTAAAATATACATAAACATTATGATTTCAAACCTTTCATGAACTGCAAACCAAATGAGTTTGTATTTTTAAGTAGATGTTAGGGACACTACCATAAAATGTGATTATTATAATCGCCACTTTGTGTCTTTCTCTAAATCAGAAGTTTCCAAATTGAACGGCTCATCTCCTTCCGGTGCGTGAGAAACCAAAACAAATGGGCACAAGTTACTGAAAAATAATTCAGTACAGACAAAAGGAAATTATAAATAATTATTCAATGCACCTCACCGGAAGTAGAACCCAGAATCAGATGCACCCATTATATATATGGTTATAGATTAACAAGGACAGATATTGGGTGTGCAGATATTTTAAAAGTGAGCGTAAGAGATAATAACTAGGTATTAGGGTGAAACTAAAATCAGCAGAAGGATAACATTGCACTCACGAGGAAACGGTCTCAAGTGTAAACAATCGATTTGGCTGGGTCGGGATATGTGTTACGGGAGACCAAAGTAGGAGACACGTATTTTGGCGTTTGGGCCCATACGCAGAAATTTTCGAAATACGGGGCCCCAAAGTGGCCCTACATGCTATAACTAGGAAGCGAATGATGTAACTTGTACACAACCGATTTATCTGGGGTCTGGATATGTCTTACGGGAGATTAAATTAGGAGATACGTATTTTGGCGTTTGGGCCCATACGCAGAAATTTCCGAAAAATGGGGCCCCAAAGTGGCCCTACATGCTATAACTAGGAAGCGAATTACGTAACTTGTACACAACCGATTTGGTTGGGGTCCGGATATGTGTTACGGGAGATTAAAGTAGGAGACACGTATTTTGGCGTTTGGGCTCATACGCAGAAATTTCCAAAATACGGGACCCCAAAGTGGCCCTACATGCTATAACTAGGAAGCGAATGACGTTACTTGTACACAACCGATTTGGCTGGGGTCTGGATATGCCTTACGGGAGACCAAAGGAGGAGACACGTATTTTGGCGTTTGAGCCCATACGCAGAAATTTCCGAAATACAGGGCCCCAAAGTGGCCCTACATGCTATAACTAGGAAGCAAATGACGTTACTTGTACACAACTGATTTGGTTGGGGTCCGGATTTGCGTTACAGGAGACCAAAGGAAGAGACACGTATTTTGGCGTTTGGGGCCATACGCAGAAATTTCCGAAATACGGGACCCCAAAGTGGCCCTACATGCTATAACTAGGAAGCGAATGACGTTACTTGTACACAACTGATTTGGTTGGGGTCCGGATTTGTGTTACAGGAGACCAAAGTACGAGACACGTATTTTGGCGTTTGGGCCCATACGCAGAAATTTCTGAAATACGGAACCCCAAAATGGCCCTACATATCATAACTAGGAAGCGAATGATGTTTCTTGTACACAACCGATTTCGGTGGGGTCCGGATATGGCTATTATAAGCCCAAGTCGAAGATATGTAGTTTTTCTTCTGACCAAACCTTACAGGGCGGCAAACTTTACTTCCGCCACTGTGCCCGGTTTCCTGACAACACACGCCGTATCGATTAAATATTAATGTTCACTTTCTTCCACAAAAGTGTACCGCCCGGTTTCCACATATCCTAGCCATGGAAATACAAGCGAAAAACGCAAACATTCTTTCGCTCCGTTGACACCCTCCTGGTCAGCAGATTCCCCTCGACGGCTCGTGTCAGCTGAACATTTGTTCAGAATTGCATGGGTACCACATACGCCAACTTCATGGCCTTATTGAAAATCTAGCAATATCTGACCCTGTACATTCGACATTTCTTTTTGTGAGACCTAACAACAAACACAAATCTCATACTTTTGGATATATTATAACATATTCCAACCCAAGCCAACATTCTGTACCAGTAACGTCATTCGCTTCCTAGTTATGGCATGTATGGCCACTTTGGGGCCCCGTATTTCGGAAATTTCTGCGTGTGGGCCCAAACGCCAAATTACGTGTCTCCTACCTTGGTCTCCCGTAACACATATCCGGACCTCAGTCAACTCGGTTATGTACAAGTAACGTCATTCGCTTCCTAGTTATAGCATGTAGGGCCACTTTGGGGTCCCGTATTTCGGAAATTTCTGCATATGGGCCCAAACGCCAAAATACGTGTCTCCTACTTTGGTCTCCTGTAACACATATCCGGACCCCAGCCAAATCGGTTGTGTACAAGTAACGTCATTCGCTTCCTAGTTATAGCATGTAGGACCAGTTTGGGGCCCCGTATTTCGGAAATTTCTGCGTATGGACCCAAACGCCAAAATATGTGTCTCCTACTTTGGTCTCCCGTAACACATATCCGGACCCCAGCCAAATCGGTTGTTTACACTTAAGACCGTTTCCTCGTCAGAGAGCTGTTCATGTTTTCCCTTTCTTCCCAAACTCTTGCGAAAAAAACGTCAGGGATCCACTTGAGATTGGCGCCACAGACAGTCTCTTGGTTTACCAGGCACTTCTCCTGACCTAATGTTGAAAGGATAATTGTTAGGTTAACTCCATTAACTTTCTGACATTTGACAACATTGCATTCCAAACTCCAAATATTTCTTATAAGAGACGGAGGATTTACAGTATGTTTGAACATAGCCACCACCATATTTATAGTTCCACTGATTGTTTCCAGTATGTACTTACCAGTAGATACTTATTAATAGAGACCGGATGTTAGGCAAATTGCCTATTCTTTAATATTAAAAATATGATCAAAAGTAATGTTTTAAAGTTTATATGGGAGGTTATAGTTTCAATTTAAGCTAATTTTATTTTGCCTATTTTGTCTGTTTCGCCCCTTCCTGTCAAAGTAATTGCTTTAGTGCCTAATGTTGCCTACTTTATGCATTTTCTTCAAAATAAGACTTTATCGGGGAAAATATATAATTTAGTATTTTAAGAAAGGATCTTGCTCCTTCTGAGAAATGGAGGTGGCGTTTGTAGTGAGTTTCCAATGAGATAGAAAAGTGAAACTTTGCATAAAGGTACCTTATAATGACTTGAGTGTGAAAAAAGTCTTAAATGTGAGGAATGTGCAATGGGAATTTTTTTATTTGTGAAAAACTATTTTTAGCCAAGCAGATATCTGTTCATTCATTCTTTTCATTCACTCGTCACATTGATTAAGTACTTGTTTATGAAATATTGACGTAAAAGTCTGTATATTGGTACCTTATAATGTCGAGTATGGAAAAGATCTGAAATTTAAGTAATGTACTAAAGGAAATTTTTATGTTTGAAAACTGTCTTTAGCCAAGCAGAAATCGGCTCAGTCACTGACTGACTCACTCATAGCATTAAATAGGGACTTCCCAATGAGATAGAAGGATGAATCTCTGCATAAAAATACCTTATAATGATTTGAGTATGAAAAATGTCCGAAATTTAAGGAAGTGCTATGGAAAAATTTTATGGGTGAAAACTGCCCTTAGTCAAGCAGAAATCGGTTCACTCAGTCGCTCATCACATTGATTTTGTATTTCCAATGAGTTAAGTCGTGAAACTCTGCATAAAAGTATCTTATAATGACCTGAGTATTGAAACATCCGAAATGTGACGAATGTGCTATGGGAAATTTTTTATAGATGAAAAATTGTCCGTAGCCATTAGGTACTTCCCAATGAGATGAAGATGTGAATGTCTACATGAAGGTAGCTTATAATGGCTTGAATATGAAAAATATCCGAAATTTAAGGACTGTGTTATGTAATTTTAATGGGCGAAAAACTGTCCTTACTCAAACAGAGATCGGTTCATTTACTCACTCATCATTGATTTGGTGCTTCCAAATGAGATATAGAATTGAAACTCTGCAAAATGGTACCTACCTTATGTAATGACTTGTGTAAGTAAAGGTTCCAAATTTAAGGACTGTACTACGGGAATTTTTATGGGCGAGAAACTGTCCATAGCCATTAGGTACTTCTTAATGAGATAAAGATGCGAAGCTCTCCATAAAGATACCCTATAACGGCTTAAGAATGAAATTTGAGGAATTTGCTATGGAAAATTTTTCATTAGCAAAAAACTGTCCTTACAATCAGAAATCGGGAACGGTTCCGCTATTGAACACATCATGTGCATAGTGATAATGTTGTCAAACGTCTGAATGGTCGAGTTGGTGCCCTCCTCGCTGGTCTATTGGCTACCACGTGCGCCTTTGGTGTATGGGGTCCTGGGTTTGATTCCCGGTGGAAGAGCCTTTGGAATCTTAACTCTCCTCGATGTTTCTGTGTTCGTGTCCCTGTCGTTCTAGGTTAATAGAAAAAATGAGCTAAGGTCACAGAAAAATCCGTTATCCGGACAGCGGTATAGTGTACAAATATACGGGATCCTTATGTTTACTACAGAAATCAATACTTAACATACGTTATTCATATGCTACATACGTACTGCCCTCTTTCCAGCTTAGATGTTACACAATGTCGTTGCAGGATGTCTGACATCTAACAGTCTTCCGTACATTACGTACGTCAGCTATAAGTTATATACGGCCATCTGTATGTGAGATCATGACTGCCTACATACAGTCTTTTCGTTCGTGCGGGAAGTACGTTTATTCAGAACACTTATACGGAAAGTATGTTCAAATATACTTTTTCAGTTATACGTTTAGTATACGTTAAGTCCAAAAACTAGAGGATTTACACATGTAACCAACGTTTTTACGTACGCCAATACTTTTTTTCTCAGTGTGCAGGTAAAATAAGTGAAAGGTAGTAATAAGTAGTTAAGCAAGTTAATGAGGCACATCCTGTGAATCCGTTAACTTTTAAAAACGTGGGCTAAGACGCGTACATACTGCCGTAAATTTCGTGGTTGGAAACCCAGACAAAGAAAGCCAATATTTTGTCTTTTTTCCGTGAATATGTTTCCTTTACTAGCTGAACCTGCGCTCTCTACACAGCGCATCATTCGCATATGAGCATAAATCTCCTTCTCATCCCTCACAACATATGTACATGTCTCTTTACACACACAAGTGAAAGACTTATTGATTTTAAAAAAAAATCGGCAATGGGTATCATAAAGAGAGATTTTTTCGATTATTTTTTCTCAATATCTCGCACCGTTTGCAAGATTTGAGCCTACTTCCGGTTGGAGTTTCTAATTCATGTATGACCAGTGTTTTCTTTCTTCTTGCATGCAGTATGTAATAAGCAAATACATCACATATACAATTAATTATAATGTCAGGTATGTTATGGTGTTCATTGGGCAAAACACTCAAAAAATAAAGATTTATCTTAAGACTCGAGAAATGGTTATCCCTCCTTTTTCACTATTATTTGGCCATTGAACAAACGCCTGAGACATATACAACCCCAACATACAACATTGTGGTGTTGGAATGTATAACGCATAGGATATGATGCTTGTTTTTAAATTTCAACGCTTCTAGCATACCCTAAAAAATGTAATAAAGAAATAATGGCCAGTTTTTTAAAATATTCAGTTAGAACTGGGCAATCTACGCAAAATTTCCAATTGATCAGTGAAAACTTCATCTTTCTAGAGCCTGTAGTTTCCGAGATCTCATTGTCGAAAGGATTGACCACAAACATATAAACATAGTTTAAAAGAACTCGGAAAATGGAAGCACAACTCACATGCATTAATTTTAGAGAAGGCTTATTAAAATACAAAGGCTTTGAACAATAATTTTATATCATAAACTTTATGAAAAAGATATAGTTAACTAATTTAGACTATTTAAAGTACAAATACTTAAAATGTTTGTCTCTGTTAAACGTGAAATCACATAACCGTAAATGAAAGATTTGAAAGCTAAAGTTATAGGTTGGAGCTCAGGCGCTTTTAATTGCTATTGAAGTATTTTAATATATAGATTCCAGTCATTGGTACTAAATAGGTATTGAAATTAATTTGATTAGTAAGATAATGTAGAGGTGAGAATATTTAAAATTAATGAAGTTTTCGAAGAAATGAGAAATCCAATTGTTCGAATTTATGTGAGATGTAACCGATTTCGTAAATATTTTGGTACCACAAGTTATATTATAGTTACCACAGTCGTTATGTAAAAACGTTCTTGACGCTTCGTGTCTCTATCTGTGAACAGTGTGAGAATCTCTTACGTATCAGACTTTTCATCAACAGTGAATTTCGTGCCTTTGCTCTTCATATTTCCTGAATTTGCCCTCCGAGGGTTCGTCCCTACACCCTTGCCTTTGCTCGGCCTACTTCCTCACACCTCTTAAGCTTACATTTCCCGAATTTCAAGTTTCTTTTCCTATTTCAACTATCTAAAAGATAAGATTTTGTATTCCAGGAAAACGCCTCTTTAAATAACATGGTGATTTCTTCATCTCCCTTTAGATTCCTTAAAAATTAAATATTCAATTTTAGCAATTTTCCTGTAGGCTAGTCCCGGAAGGCTACAATCGTGCAAAATTTCATCATTCTAAGACAAGTGCCGGAAGTGCCTAAACATTTTGGGGTATAGAAGACGCCCAATATAAATAACATGGAAAAGGTTTATCTGTTCCCCATAAAACCACTCTAAATTTGGAAATTTTCATTTTTACTGACTTACTTAGGTAATAATAACGAAAACGTTCAAGCATACCGAATTTCACGTTTGCATTCCAATTTCAAGTACCTAAAATATGAGATTATAACTCCAAAAAAGACCTCTTAAATAGCATGGGGAATTTCTTCATCTCCTCTTTAGACTCCCAAAAAACTAAAAATATTCACTTTTGGCAATTTTTCGGTCGGTTAGTTCCGAAAAACTACAATCATGTCAAATTTAATCATTGTAGCCCTATAGGAAATGCCCTATAATTTTGAGGTGTAAAAGGTGTCCCATATAAATACGTACCATGGGAAAGATTTTTCAGTTCCCCATAAAACCACTATAAAGTTGGAATTGTTTATTTTTACTGATTTACTTAGGTAATACTAATGAAAACGTACAAGCACACCGAATTTCAATTTTTTATTCCAATTCTAAGTTCCTAAAACATGAGATTATATGTCAAAAAAAAAAAAAAATTAAATAACATGGGAAAATTCTTCATCCCCCTTCATCATTTCAACTTTTCACGTCAACCGGAAGCACCCCTTTAATTTATGTCAGTTTATGTAGTTTTATATACAGTTAGGATATGTTGGTGGCAAATATTATTAAGTTTACAAGCTATTTGAAAGGTGTATATCATTGGAAGGAAAGCCCGAGGCAGTATGAAACTGCGTAACATGTGCTTCATGTAATGAACTCCGTAACCTCGTAATGTGAAAAGGTAGAGAACAACTAAGTATATTGAAACACCAGCTATGTCTAGTGATGTAGTAGCGAGGATTCAGCATCAAAGGTTTTGGGCCCTGTTGATACTCTTCGTATTTAGGTAATGAAAAATGAGATGTTAGCGATCGTGATTTTGTAGTTCGGGTAAATGAATTAGAATCTCGTTTGGACATAACTCTCTGACAGATATTTAATAGAATAAATCCTCCCCGCTGTTCTAGTGGCCAGCATGTGCGCCTTTCTTGTACAGGGTCTTGGGTTCGATTCCCGGTGGGAAAGCCCTTGGGAACTAATGTTCTATGTGACACATTATGACTCCTTTAAAAATGTACAATTTTAAATTTAAATCCAGTAATATGCCACAATTGAGAATCCCAATATACGATATTGACATGGTGAACTACAAAAAGAAGTGAAATATGAACAAAAACACCAGAGGTGCAAAAAGTGCAGCCAAGTTCTTCAGCCTCAAAAAGTGTTGAGATGAGGATGGATTAGCCAAGTTCCTTGACCACTGCATCTGAACGGAACACTGGAACTTGGCGCGAGGTGTCAAGGTAAATGATGTTAAGGAACCTTAGGGATAATGGTGGTGAGCGTGGTGGGTTTGGGACCACCATCAACCTTAGGAATATCAACTTTGCTAAGGCGCTAAGGCACATATACAGTATACTGCAGTAAGATTGGTGGTTCGAAACCCAGACAAGGAAAACTTATATTCCTCCACGAAGTGTCAAAGTAAATTATGTTAACGAGCCTTAGGGATGGTGTTTGTGAGCATGGTGGATTTGGGGTTCACCACTATCCTTAGGGCTGAAATGTCCCGGCCGTGAAACTAGGAATAGACATCTTAATGTATTCGAATATGTTAGACACCTCGCGCCAAGTTCCAGTGTTCCTTTCAGATGCGGTGGCCAGGGAACTTCGCTCATCCATCCTCATCTCAACACTTTTTAAGGCTGACGAACTTGGCTGCACTTTTTGCACTCTGGTGTTTTTGTTCATATGATAATTTACCGTGAAGTGATTAAAACCTCAGGTTTGTTGGTGACATAAGGAACATAATCTTGGTAAAGATATAAACAAAACCAAGAAATGCAACATAACACAAAAGATACATACAACTTCAAACTGCAAAAATAAATTTATTAAAAGTTGCCGAAAAATACAACTTACTTACGTTGGAAGATTGAAATGTAGTCGTTATTGAAGAAAAGGAAGACAAATTCCTTAAAGTTTTGGTTTAGGAAGGAGAATGTGAAAGGAACCAGATAAGTTGAATACTCCAGAAGTGTAAAACTTGTGGTAACGAATGCCAATTTTCATCAAACAAGAAGAAAGCAAGCAGATGATTTTGCAGTCTGCTAAAATTGTATGAGAAGTGAAAGTGAGCACATGGTTACCAGGAGAGACATAAATCAGTATAAGTAGTGATAATGAAAACTATTATAATTTACAAAGAAAGCAAGTGATCAGTATTCTATGAGATATTGAGAAACTGAGCAAAATTCGAGTACATTAAATGGTGCAAAAGTAGCAATGGACGAAAAGGAAAAAAAGCAACAAGCTGCAACAAGAAACATTAATTCAAAATTACAAAGAACGAAGAAATTACCAGGGACAAAGAGAGTGTAGTAAAGGTTGTAAGAAACCTCATAAACCCCAGTTAGTAAAGGAAATATTGAACTGAATAGAAAAAAAAAAGACACAAATGCAAAATAACGAAGTAGAGAACACGAAATTCAGGAACTTAAAGAACAGAAAGGCATAGAAAGCGAAGGAAACATTGGAGCTGGTGAATAAAAGCTAGCAAAAGTCTATAGTACGAACTCTAAAAGTAAACGCTGCAAGGAGGTGAATAAACGTGTAGCAATAGCGAGTGCTAAATAACAAGTGTTACTGCTATACGAGCATATACTACAGCATGCAGCATTTGCTAGAAACCAAGTGAATATAAACAAGTACGTAGTAGTGCTTTAAAGGAAATGTTAGCAAAATTGCAAGTATGGGTGATTGGATACTTGACATTGTACTACTAAAGCAAACAGCGTATGTGATGGTTTTATTCATGGAAGTAAAAGTTCTAGAAAAATATCAGGATCGTGTGAGGACTCAGCGAGAGGACTAAGGTAGCCTATACCATAGATGGCCATTTTCCACTGGGCTCGCTCGCGCTCGCGCTCACCTGTCTCAACTGGGCTCGCGCTCATCTCTTTTAACTGGGCTTGCACTCATTCGCGCTCGCGCTCAACTGTCTCAACTGGGCTCGCGCTCACTTCTCTCAACGGAGCTCGCACTCACTCGGGCTCGCGCTCATCTCTTTTGACTGGGCTTGCACTCACTCACGCTCGCGCTCAACTGTCTCAACTGGGCTCACGCTCACTAGCACTCGCGATCACTTCTCTCAACTGAGCTCGCACTCACTCGGGCTCGCGCTCATCTCTTTTGACTGGGCTTGTACTCACTCGCGCTCGCGCTCAACTGTCTCAACTGGGCCCACGCTCACTAGCATTCGCGATCACTTCTCTCAACTGAGCTCGCACTCACTCGGGCTCGCGCTCATCTCTCTTGACTAGGTTCGCACTCACTCGGGCTCGCACTCACTTCTCTCGATTGGGTTCGCGCTCACTTCTCTCAACTGGGCTCGCACTCACTTGGGCTCGCGCTCACTTATTTCATTGGGGCTCGGGCTCACTCGGGCTCGCGCTCAATTATTGAGCCCGAGCCCGGTTGAGCGTGAGTGCCGAGCTCATGAGCGCCGGGCTCGCGAGTTTGGACACTTATGGCCTATACCGATTCACGAAAGAAAACGTGAAGTGGCTGGCTAAATATTTGTTAGGACAATTAGATAAAAACAAGAAGAGGCACGTTAACATCAAAACAGAGGATGGATGTGTTCTCCCAGTTTGAGAGTGATCCGGGTTTTCAAACGGACACAGGAAAAGACATTGGGATTCGCGGTACAACAGTATTCAAAACGGTAAGTTATATCCTGCTCAAAATTGTGGAGAAAGCAAATGTATGGGTAAAATTTTCAACAGTTAATGACATCAAAGTAGCACCAGTAGCTTAGGCGGAACGGTATAGCTTCCCATGTGCAATAGGGTGAATAGATTGATGCACATTTAAAAACTTGGCGTGCATGGGAATGAATAATTAAATCGTAAGGAAAATGTTACCATTAATATCCAAAATACGTACAACGCCAAGGAGGAATTTAGAAGTGGTGGCGCCCAATAGTTCTCAAACGTTCCAGTATATACAGGATGATAAATCAAAACCAAAGTGACGTTGTACTACTTGGAGATAGAGGGTATGACATTTTGCCCTGGTTGGTAACCCCAACATACCCGAAGCTATGGCATACAATGTGTTATTAGGAAGGATCGTGTAATTATTGGAAGATGCTTTGGACATTAAAAAGTAGATTTCCCATTTTGCAGAATCTTACACGCATACAATTACGCCAAATTTCTGCTGTAATGCTAAGCCAGTAGCGTAGCTAGAAGTTTCTTCAGGGGGCGTCCACGAAAGGCCTAAGAAAATTTTGAGGGGGCCATCTCCAATGAATGAAAAACTTAATTTACACAAATTATTATACACACACACACACACACATACACACACACACAGCGAAAATGCAAACAACTAGGATACATTAATACAATTGATTTTCATTCCAATATAAGTAAATAGTTACTTAATCACGGCGTTTAAGATATGTGTGGCTGGTTGATTTAGGTGGAAGCAAAGAAACACACACACTCAAAATCAAAAGGGAACAAAGTGCCTCGTTGAAATTTGCAGCTTATATCATGATGCTAGTTATTTTTAGGAATTTGCTTATTCCATACGAAGGCAGAGATAGCAGAACTTCATACTTACAAATCAAGCGAATATGCATACTGATATGTTACGTTTTCAGAAACAGACTAATTAAAACATTCCATTAAAAGTAAACTGAACTTATTCTATTTATTGTAATAGAGAAAGAATACTTCATAGCTATCTTAATGAAAATGAAATCAATGCTCATCTGCAGAAATTATTTTATCCTAAATGATTGTCCTCACTCTCACAACAAAGGAAAACACTTGTATAAACTACATACTTTCATTACCTTTCTAAAACTTTGAATATAGAAGTACAATTACGCGAATAGGGAAACTACTTTGTGTTGTGAAAACAGCAGAACGGACTATATTATTTCAGAAAAGACGGAAGATTATAAATTTGAGTAACAGCGCTTCATATATATTATCCTGTTAAAATAAACTAATTTCACTTGTGTGCTGGGCAGCTGTAACTCATTGAAGCATTGACCAATACCAGTTTGTAACAATTTACATTACAACAAAGTATGTAGTTTACTTCGGTAGTTAATAAAACTGCACATGAATACAAAAACAAAGATATGATCAACCATGTGCATTTGATCTCAGCGGTACAACAATAACTTCAAATTCGGAAGTGTGTGTGATCGTTCCCTCGTGGGCAAATATTTCGACTTTGGAGTTTACCAAGATTCTTCCTCAGTTCACTAGGGAAATGTTTATGGGCCAATTGACTCATTCCCCTCATTTCTCATTTTAGCATTGGATATGTCAGTCTTAAATTAAATTCAAATGTATTTGAATATCTTAACGCTACTATCCTGTAGTCGATGCTAAATTAATATTGTTAGTTTTGAGATTAGATGTGAAGGAGCGGCATTAATTAATATATCTTGTTGAAAATTCATGTCACCACTGATTTACTGCTCTGTATATTTCCTACAATGTAATTTTCTCAGAAATCCTTAAATATAATTTGACGAAGAACAAAAATTGGATATTCACTGACTGAACTCACTGAATGGAATCTCTGTGGACCAGTCTCACAAACTCCTGATATATCTCTGATTGCCAAACATCAGATAAAATAAATGGATAACACAACCTGGGAGTAAGGAGATGATCACGGGAGTAACTAACACTTTTACACAAAATAACATTACTGCCGCGACCAAGTTGTATCATCTCGGTATCTTACCTGATGGTTAGTCATCAGGAGATTGTAACACTGGTTCTGTGATAAACTTCGAAATTTCTCTATGTACTTACCATTTTAGGGATTAAGCTACAGTTGAAACCGTTTAAAGGAAAATACTTCTGAACGATCAATTTCAAAGAATCACTGATTTTTACTACATTTCCCCAGGCTTTAGTAAGTAGTATAGGTCCAAGAAGCGCTGACTCCGTTTTCCTGGAGGTCGCTAGTACCGCTTGTTAACATTGTAGCAGAAGGTTTCTACAGAATTGGGAGACGCCAAGAGGATTAGGAAACTAGACGTACTAGAGACAAGTATTCAGTATCTTATTTTTCTCAAACAATCGGGATACGAACAACAGAGAGAATGATTATTTCAGAAATAATACAAGCTTCTGCTCTCTTCTTTTAGTGTATATTAAACAAGACAGCTCGATATTAAGATGCTTAGAAAATAATAATAATACCAAATTATTTAATGGATGTTATTTATTTGTTCCATGTCGCCATAATCAATGGGAATTAATTACTTAGTGTACGAATTATAATAAGTAATGTACGAAAACTTCTTTCGTCCAACGCAAGTGTAATAATAAAAAACTTCTCGTATTTTACTACAGTGTATGCTATTTGTAAGTAAGCATCTCATATTTTAGTTTCAACAATGAAGCGAATATCGACTGATTTTGCTTTTCTTTCTGGTTCTTTATCGAAAACAAAGGAGATAACTAGATAAGGGAAAGAGGTTAAAAGAAATGTTTAGGTGGTGAGGTCAATGCATGCACCTCACACATTTCAGTGAATTAGATCTTGCTGTACTACAGACAAAAACGAACCTGGAGCAGTTTTACTCGGAACACAGACTATTGCAACATACGGTATCTGCAGATGGTAATTCAGTTGTCGAGAGATGTTTTGGTAATAGTTTCACTTGTGGCCACGACCCAGTCACCGCTTGTCGACCTATAGTAAAACCACTGTGTGGGGGGCACTAGGGGGGGGAACGAATTTGAGCAAGAGGTCCTGGCCCCCCGTGGTCCTCCCTTGGCTTCGCCATTGAGAGTAACAGAGCCATCTTAACGGTACCATAGCCACTCACTTGGCCGGGGGCCCCGCGAGCAGAATGGCATGTATTAATTACATATATTTGGAGCAAAATTTAGTCATAGGGACCACAACACACTTGTTTGCTGTGGGTCCTAATATGCTGTTAAAAGTGCACTGAAGAGTAGCTTAGACTGTAGAGTAGAGTAGACGGCACCAGCGCGGGGCCCCCTTAGGCGCGGGGCCCGATTTGGAGCAATCGGCCTAATGATATTTCCAATGTCTTAAATAGGCACACGAAATATGCGCAGGCACTGATTCAGAAACGTGGAAATCCTTTGTTTGTGATTACTACTACAGATAATCAGAACAACGTTTAGTTACAAATAAATCTAAATTATTAGTAAGTAGCCTCTTTGTTTAACAATTTTTAAGCACCGGAAAATCTGCATATTTAGGAAGTTGTCTGATAAAACTTTTGTAGAACGTTTAATTAAATCTACATGTTTTGCAACTTTACGTTTTATATATGTTTACACCGTGTAATATAATTAAAATAATGCACAGTCTTTTCCAATTGTGGTTTTACTTAAAACTTTTTCATTTAATTTCCGTCCTATATTAAGATTCCTTACTATCCAATATTGGGCAACCTTTTTCCGAACTAAGAAAAATGCCACTTTATACCAAAGTGTTTATATCTTTCTTTTAATATTGCTTTATTGCTTCTAAACTTTCAAATTATAGTCTAGAAAGATAACATTTAGAAGAGACTATATCAATGTAATATCTGTTGATTCCTTTTTCGCAAACAATATCCGATATTCGACACCTTTCATATACTTCTAAACCAATGTCCCTACAAGCGTTAATAAAACCTCTTCAGCATAAGGTACATAACCTGGTGAGAGTCCTTCAGCTCTATTCTCTGCTTGCTATCTTTGCTTTCCCTTACAGCGTGTTATGGAAGAAAATTGAATAATAATGGAGATGACGCATCTCCCTGTTTCAGGCCATTCTCGACGTAATAGCTCGACGCAAATAAAAATGTTCCTACTCGTACTTTACTTTGGGATACATTTAAACACATCTTTATCTAAATCTGCACTGATAATCTTCAATAATTTCGTCTGTGTATGAGTCAAACTTGCTAACAGTATGGGATATTGACAACAGATAGATGCCTAATCAGTTTTGTTGCCTTTCTTGTGAATTGGGATCATGCTTGAGTCTTTCCACTCTTGTGGCAATTCCTGCTTGTACGTTGAACCAGATGAGGAAAATGAGATTGTGTATCTTGTTTCTCAGCTTTTCCCCTGCAGCTAAAATTAACTCAGAAAGAATTTCATTTACACCCGGAGATGTGTGTGTGTATTTTTTAAATTACTTTATAGCAGTTTCTATTTCTGTTCGGTTAGGCTCTGGAATATCCCTAGAACTCATACTCAAAAAACTTTATGCTTTACATAGGTAGGGTCTAGTAGACCCCATCCGGGTATCTTAGTCACAAGTAATTATAAATTCATGTTTCGATCGCTGCAACATAAGTGCATTATGTACTACTAGTACTAATGTTACTTTGACATGTCCATACTCATTTTCACAACAAACATTTTCGATATGTTTATTGTAAGAAGTATATAATTCACCTAACTATTTATATTTAGCTTCGTAGGAGTAACATTTTACCATGTTTTCGTTTTTTTCTGAAGCTATGCCTTTCCCTTCAGGATCTGGGCAATATGAAATTTGATCAAATATATCTTGTGTAATAAAATACTCTAATGCGTCCTGTAGAGTATTTGTTTTAAGGTCGTATGCTAGTATGGATCTATGTGAAGCATATTGTGTTGAAAAGTCTGAGGAATAGATTTGGGAGTAGAAAATCATACAGTACCATCTCTTACGGTTAAAATACTTGATGTACCGCCTTCTGAATCCGAAGCCAAGTTTCGTTGCACTAGAAAATTCGGTTTCACTTAAACTATTTGTTATGGATCACGTATCCTGTGCATTTTCGAAGTATTTTTCTCTATCACTCTCCTCATGACTATCTTCAGGACTTTTCTCAGAAGATTAAAAACTCCTTCTGCTGTAGCCACTCAGGCACAATTTCGCTAAAGTTACTATCTTCTGGACTCACTGAACCTTCGGTGTTCCTTTTTTTGAACTCATTTCCACTGGCTAGTAGCCGTATCTTGAAACTAACACCAAATTACACTTAGGCCTACAGATAATAATGTAACACTAACTTGCCATGAAGGAGAGTGCTTCTTCTATGATATTAAAATTATGAATAAGAGGTTTATTATTTGCAAGAAGATTCATAAATTTGTTGATAATCTAAGAAACTTACAGCAAAGGAGCTACACAGAAAAAAAAAAAAAAACACAAAAGAAATACAGATACAATGAGTTCTGTCTATAGTCAAATAGTCAGATGAGTTTTCGTTCGATAGATGAATATTATAATCAAAAATGAAGTTATTTCAACAATTACATTTATAAAACACCTGTAAAATCTTAAATCTAGATTTACATACATGACAATAAAATGCATTTATCTAACAACGTTCATGTATAGCATTACAAAGAATTATTTCTTGTTGGGTTCTGAGAGACCCCAGGTATGGAAACTTAGACTACTGTTACAAAATAACAGAAATCTCGGAGATTGTTGTTTGCACAAGACTAAAATTACATAAGATACAAAAACACATTTAGATATAAGATGTCACGAAGCATGAAGATTCAATGCGGATTTATTATACCACAAGGCATTTTAATTATCTCTATGGTGTCTATATCAGACCCCACATATGTGTTCTAGGGATATATGGTTCTGCTACACTTCACTGCATATACAGTATGCATTTCACTTTCTACACGTACATTAGTATATTATTTTTTTTATTCTGCGTGTTGAGTAAACTATCAAAAGAATATTTCCATCTATTCAAATCTTTGAGTTTTACGTTTCATGGTTATGCCGGCTAGGCTAAAGAATACGGTGATGATGAGAAATGGATGGAATGGTGGAATGAATAAAGTGGGAGGAAACAGGAGAACCCAGAGAAACCCCACGCACACGGTATTTGTTCAACACAAAGTTCACAGCGCGAACTGGGATCGAACCAGGGACCCCAAGCACCAGAGGTGAACACTACCACTGAGCCACCGCAGCCCTTCCATCCATTCAAAATACTATCTGTATTTGTGAGAATTGTGCAGTCCGCTTTTAAAATACAGGGTGTTTCAAAACAACACCGACAACGTTTGTGAGGTGATTCCTGACACCAAGATAAGAAAAAGTATGAACCAACTTTGGTGCACAAATGCTTCCTTTCGGAGTTATAGGCTGCCGAAAACATAAAAAAATGAACTTTAATGGTCCATAGTTCCAAAACTATGGGACCTACTGTAGTCGGGTCAATATTTCACTTAGGAACTAGTATGTGCCCTATTCAAATATGTATGTTCCAGAGTCCTGTGGTATGGTCCATAGCTCCAAAATTATGGGACCTACTGTAGTCGGGTCAAGACTTCATTTAGGAAGTAGTATATGCGCTATCCAAATATCCATGTTTAAGAATCCTGTGGTACTTCCGCAACAATTTTTATAGAGGTAGGTGGTGAGTACTTCAAATTATATGCCCGTAGCCAAACTCCCTCTATAAAAATTGTTGCGTGAGTACCTTAGGATTTTGAAACATGTGTTTTTTGGATAGCGCAAATATTAGTTCCTAATTGAAGTCGTGACCCGACTACGGTAGGTCCCATAGTTTTGGAGCTATGGACTTTTAAAGTTCATTTTTTCAGGTTTTCGTTAGCCTGTAACTCCAAAAGGAAGCATTTGTGCACCCAGGTTGGTCTATACTTTTTGTCCTATCTTGGTGTCAGGAATCACCTCCCAAACGTTATCGGTGTTGTTTCGAAACATCCTGCATATATGCGGGAGATTCATAGTATTTCCTATTCGTGGATACGTTTATACATGTCCTAAACATTTTTGTTACATCTTCTTAAAAATATCCATATTGATAAGTTGAAAAGTCTTGTGAGAAAGAAAGATGAAACCATAAACTAATTGCAGAGTAGTTTCATTTACTGTAATTTTTCTCATTAACTTTACATATAAAGTGAATCAAAAGTAAAATTATTTTTTTCTTTTTTTTTCAGATAAATGAGCTAATTGCTAATATAAAAAAATGGATGGAGAAGAAAGTATAGGAAATAGATTCTTTCAAACCTTAGGAAGGCAGAGGAATGCAAATCCACGTGATGTTCTGGTTGTTCGTGAGATATTAGTGGATGGAAATTCTGAAAGTCGTGATTTGAATGTCATTCCTAGATCTAACATATCCTCCAATAACTTCCGCCCCAATAGGGGTCGAGGCGTGTCAAGAGGACAAAGAATCTCTCTACACACAAGAGGATTTAGAGGCAGAAGTGCTGAAAGACAGTCTTCCCAGGATAACATTAATCGTGGTGATCGTTCAAGGAGAAACAATGTAGCAAGAGCTCGAGGCTCGAATTTCAGTGATAGAAGGTCATTAAGCACTTCATCTTCTTTAGAAAACATTAGCTATAGACATCAAAATTATCAATCTCACCCTGAAGAACAAAACATTTATGTTGACCGCAATTCAAGTTACGGAACAGATACAAATGACGATGTATTGGATCGTGATGGCAGGCGACGAGAAAGGTTTAATTACACATTGGGTTACAAACGCCTAGAAGAGCTAATTAAACAAGATGCATCGCAAGTAATGTATGTACTTACGAACAAGAGATATGGATTTGAAGATTTGCTGAAGACAAAGTTAAAACCCGATTGGATATTTCTCATTATTAAGTTGTTAGCCAAAATTTGTGAAGTTGATTGCCATGAAAATAAAGTTGCCGTACTTTCTTATGCATGTTCTTTGGAATTTCTAGACCAGTTAAATCAACTGATACTATCATTACCAAGAGAAAAAGACACCACCAGAAGACAAAATATAGATCAATTCATGAAAGATACATTAAAATTTAGTGAAAATGTCTTACAACATTTGCCGTTTACAGCTAGTGAGCGAATGGAGGAGATTATTGTAACGTGCACAATGGCTATAGACGGGATCCGACAATTCCAAGGCATACATATTGAGGAAAGTGTTAAGGAACAATTTCTGATATTCCATTCAACTGTGAAAGAATTGAAAACCAAGGAACAGGAACAGGAGCTGAAGAAGAATACGAGAGAAGAGTTATTAGGAGCCCAACCACCTCCAGATGACTTCAGAGAAATTGATATTTATCCTTCGCGGTATGATCTTTTGTCGACAGAACCTGCCTTTGTAAGGCCTAATATTGTGAAAGGAGCCTATTCGGATGTTGATCACTATTTAGACGTCCAGTTCCGTCTCCTTCGAGAAGATTTTGTTGGGCCATTAAGGGAAGGGATATATGAATACATGCACCAACTTCATTCCCGAGTACAGACGAAGAAACGAATTCAAAACGTGAGAATCTACGAAGGAGTGCAATTTCTGCAGCCTAGTGTTTCCAGAGAAAAGGTTGGTTATTGTGTTCTGTTTGATCCCGGAAAGAAGCTGAAGAAAGTGCAATGGGAGTATTCAAAACGGCTCTTATATGGATCCCTATTGTGTTTTACAAACAATGATTTCAACAGCGTTTTTCTCGGCACAGTTATCGAGAGAGATATTAAAGCATTGCGGGAGGGTAAAATAATGGTTGAACTATACAAAGTAACGGATACATCATTACTGAAAGGTGAATTCTTAATGGTTGAATCAGAAACTTACTTTGAGCCTTACAGACATGTATTGCTCGGTATACAAACTACCCGGGCTGGCAGTTTTCCAATGCAACGCTACATTGTTAGTGTAAACTGTGACGTTCATCCTCCTGGATATCTCATGAATACTTCTATTTCCTATAGAGCATGGCTTAATAATCAGAAACTACAACTTGATTCCTCACAATATGATGCACTGTGCTCTGCTTTGTCGAAGGAGTTTTCAATCATTCAAGGCCCACCTGGAACTGGTAAAACATTTCTCGGTTTGCGAATTGCTGAAATACTACTAAGACACATCACAAACTTCGACAATGAATATTATCCTATTCTGGTTGTTTGTTTTACGAATCACGCATTAGATCAGTTTCTAGAAGGTTTATTGAAATTGACTCAGAAACTAGTGCGTGTTGGAGGCCAGTCTCGCAGTGATATAATTAATAAATTGAACATAAAAGAAAAAAGAAGGGGTTTCAAGCTGAACAAGGAACATATATTTGCATTGAAAGATGCACGCATTACAGTGAATCAAAGTTATGCTAAATTAAAAGGAATTCAGTCCTGTTTAGATCTACTTGTTGGGAACAAAGGGATTGTATCATTAAAAACGCTGAAAGAGTTTCAAGCTATATCTGAAAGTCAATTTGCCTCTCTTCAGTCCAGAGAAAATGGTTCGTTAACTGAGTGGTTGCAGGCGGGAGAAACAGCCAGTATAGACGACTTCATATTGGAACTTGAAAATGAGACAATGAAAGCTAAGGAACTCGAAAAGGAGAACGCATCAGATATTGAAGAAGACCAACTAGAAGTTGATAGACAAATGGAAGAATCACTTTTTGAAGTTGATACCACAAATTTTAGATCTGAAGGCCCACTACGTGTTAGTTTCGATTTTACTTTTGACAATTTAGAATATGAAATCAATTCAATGAAAAAGAGACTTGAAGAAGACCTTGCTACTGATAAGACGTTGGAGAACAAACTGAGATCGTTAATTTCCAAGAAGCGATATTTCGAGCAAAAGTTTTCCAATAATATGAACGTTACCGAAGCACAGTTTCGTGTCTTAAAGAAGTGTAAGGATGTTTGGAATCTTAATGTGAACAGTAGATGGCAATTATATACATTCTGGATTCTCAAAATAAGAAGCGTATTACAAGAGGAAATGAAAGCAATTGTAAAACAATATCAGAGTGATTGTAAACAGTATCTGGAGCTTCAACAAATGGAAGATCTGGAGATCTTAAAAAAGAATCATATTGTAGGGATGACCACAACAGGAGCTGCAAGACTACAAACACTCTTGCAGGCATTGCAACCTAAAATTGGTAAGTACTATTGTAATATCAGTGGCGTATTTAATAGCTCGAGGGTTCACTGAAGACAGCACGATGTGCACTTTAGAAAAATGAAGTCAGTATTACATACAAATAAATGAATGAATGAGGCCCTACCTAAAATGGTTCAAAAATTAGTGAACATGAAGTGTTCAGCTTTTGACTTTCTATTAGTCTCTGTTTATTTGTATTTTCATGATAGTACAATACACAAAAGAAATAGATATCAAAATAGTGGAAAGGACAATATATATATATATATAGTTCGCGGCATAGAAAATGTTACAAAAAGTTAAGTCCCAAATTATATAGCCCTACTAACAAACTCTTGTGCCGTGTACTTATGCATTCAGAAACGCAAGTCTCGGTTGACTACATTCTCCTGGTATTCATCCAACTCCTCCTCCTCCTCACCTTGTCTAAAGTAGTCTGTGTGATGTAATATACTCTTTCCATTCAGACGGAAAAAACAAAAACCATGTTTACAATCTTATATCTCTTCACTTCCATTCGTTTGTTCTGAAATGCCTTTTGAGAGCTTGAAATAAAAATGTCATAAAATGTTCCCAAAGCTTTATAAACGCCTTTATTTGCATTCTTTACCTTCTTCAAAGACCGTATCACATCAATCTACGAAGGTGCTTCTTCTGAAATCTACAGAAATTGTCAACCACAGCAATAGGTTTTTGTACTTCCCAGAGCTCTAAAAAAAACTACTTACGGAAATTAGTGTTATTCAATGATTACTTTCATTTTCTTTCTCAGTAATTGCAATCAAATGCCCCAGGAGCGTCATTGGGACAGGACAGAACGGTGTAATTCTCCCCTGCCTTGAGTGTGATAAAGAAATGGTTTGATCAAAAGTACAGTAAAACAGTGATATAAAAAGTGAAACTCTTATGTTGGCGGAGAATCGCTTCCCCGAACAAAATCTAAAATCACACCGCTTTCAGCAACAAATTTATAGAGTTACGATACCACGTTGCTATAACGCTTATATTTTGTTTCAAGAATCAGTTTTGAACCCAAGCCTTGTGCGTTGATAGTGGACGACATTGAGAGAGATATTCAAATATGAAGACAGAGAGGGATGATTTACACATGCAAGTTTAAAATTGGAGAAAAATGATCGGACAGCATCCATATTATGACAACATTCGGGATTTTATGAAACAGAAGAAGGAAAGTTTCCGAACTGCGAGGATTACATCAGACAATTATAGAATTAATGTGGATAACACTTTTTAGAACATCAGATGATTGCGAAGGAAGAGAAAGATCTTAAAATCTGCGGAATTAACAATTGAAAGAATCTTCAGCTTCCAAGACTGGTTTCGAACCGGGAGCCTCTTAACTAGCGAACCATGATTTTATTCATTCATCCATGGAGAACTCTATACAGTCATTCATATACTTTACCTTTAGCTACGTTGAGAAACTAATAGAATGGAATATTCCAAAAATTGACTCGGTGCGCCATTGACATTGAACGTAGACTGCTTGTAGCAAGGCAGTAAAAGTTGGTTACTACTGCGTTAATTGAGTTGTGTTTGATAGAACCGTCTGATAAATTTATGCCAAATATTCAAACATAAATCACCTTTTGCGAAGCTCTAGTGGAAAATGAAACAAATCGTCGTAAACCGGTTAGATTTTTGAAAAGAAAAACTTTTTAAAAAAGTAATGGAAATGTGCATAAGAGTGTCAGTTGGATACGAACATATAACTTTAAAACATAGTGCGATTACGTCATTATGTCTTACGTGGATGATCCTAGGTTCGAATCCCGCCTGTTGTTATTTTTTTCTTTTACCGTAGTTACGCTCATACTGTGCGTTCCAGAAGGACAATTTTGAATTAAATGTCGCACCTAGTGTAAGCCAAAATTGTTTTCAAATATGAGATTTGTTATTGCATACTTTTATTAACATTGCGATGTTTCAAATTTGATATTACATGTTACAACCTTAATTTAACTCATTTCTCTACGTAATATCATGATAACGTTTTGCACAACGACAACAATAGGGCTATAATACAATATTCCAATGTTACGGTAATATATGTATATATCTTTTAGAAATTTTTGACCCAGAATTCATCTTTGCGACCCCAAAAACTATGAATTTAACACTATTATCATTCGTATTTGACTACTTCTACATGTCACCCCTTCTTCTAGAAATGATTTCAGTTTCCTAACCCCCCAAGGTATATTTTTCAGATGATAATTTATACGTATACTAAATTTGTTTGAAATTCCTCCAGGAGTCCATGTTGTATCATACAGTACACTGTAAGTTTTTTTCCTGAGTCAAAAATTCCTAAGGATACATAAATATATTGCAGTAACAATGGAATACTGTATTACCGTCCGACTATCGTCGTTGTGCAAAACTTTATCATGATATGACGTAGAGAAATGAGTTAAATTGAGATCGTAAGATTTAATATCAAAGTTAAAACATCACAAGTTTAAGAAAATTATCTAATAACAAATCTCATATTTGAAAATAATTTATGCTTAAACTAACTGAGATTATTTAATTCAAAATTAAACTTCTGGAATGGAGAATATGAGCGTAACTAAAAGGAAAAACAATGAAAACGGTCGGGATTCGAACCTAGGACCATCCGCGTAGAAGTACATTGCACTAACCTTCATCTAACACACAATGACGTAAACGCGCTATTTTTAAAAGTTATAGGATTACATCCAAGTGACACTCTTATACGCATTTCCATTGCTTTTTTAACTTGTTCTTTAACAAGTTTTAACAATACACTCTCGAGCTGCGCAACAATAAGTAGAACCACTTTAAAATAATATACTAGGGTAGGGTAGAGTAGAGTAAACTAAGGTAGGGATAAGTAGGTTTGGGTAGGATCAGGTTAGCTTAGGGTTGGGGAAGTGTAATTTCTTCTTTCTGCCTAAGGATACCAACTAAAGTGGGCATTGTAAAGTTACTGTCAACCCGGAAAGTCCCATATGCTTACGACAATTTGTTTCATTTTCTAATAGAGCTCCGCAAAAGGTGATTAATGTCTGAGTATTTGGCACAACGTTATCAGGCAGTTCTATCAAATTTAACTCAATTAACACAGTAGTAGCAAACGTTTACTGACTTAAAAACTGTTCCTCAACAAGGCGAAGTTACTTTTGCACCCTGCAACTAAGCTATAAGAGGTCTACGTTTAATGTCAACGGCGCATCCACCGAGTCAACTTTTGGAATATTCCATTCTATTAGTTTCTCAACGTAGCTAAAGGTAAAGTATATGAATGACTGTGAAGAGTTCTCCATGGATGAAAGAATAAAATCATGGTTCGATAGTTAAGAGGTTCCCGGTTCGAAACCCGTCTTGGAAGCTGAAGATTCTTTCAATTGTTAATTCCGCAGATTTTAAGATCTTTCTCTTCCTTCGCAATCATCTGATGTTCTAAAAAGTGTTATCCACATTAATTCTATAACTGTCTGATGTGATCCTCGCAGTTCGGAAACTTTCCTTCTTCTGTTTCATAAAATCCAAATGTTGTCATAATATGGATGCTGTCCGATCATTTTTCTCCAATTTTAAATTTGCATGTGTAAATCATCCCTCTCTATCTTCATATTTGAATATCTCTCTCAATGTCGTTCACTATCAACGCACAAGGCTTGGGTTCAAAACTGATTCTTGAAACAAAATATAAGCGTTACAGCAATGTGGTATCGTAACTCTGTAGATTTGTTGCTAAAAGCGGTGTGATTTTAGATTTTGTTCGGGGAAGGGATTCTCCGCCAACATAAGAATTTTACTTTTTATATCAGTTGTTTTACCATACTTTTGAACAAACAATATGTCTTTATCACACTCAAGGCAGGGGAGAATTACACTCTTCTGTCCTGCACTAATGACGTCCCCGGGGACAATTGGTTGCAATTACCAGGAAAGAAAATGAAACTAATCATTGACATTTTTGTAAATACTTTGCGCCAGCAATGCAGACTTTGGGAAGTACAAAACCTATTGCCGTGATCGACAATTTAGATTTCGCAAGAAGCATCTTCATAGCTTGATGTGATATGTTCTTTGAAAAAGGTAAAGAATGCAAATAAAGGCATTTATGAAGCTACGGGAACATTTAGTGACTTTTTTTATTCAAGCTGTACAAAAGTATTTAAGAATAAATGAATGAAATAGACGGTTTTAGAGTAACAAAGCTAGTGAATATGGTTCCTGTTTTTTTCGGTCTTAATGGAAAGAGTATATTACATCAAACGACTGCTTTAGACAAGAGAGGAAATATACGAGTTGGATTGAATAACAGGAGCAGCAGTCAATCGAGACGTGTGTTTCTGAAAGGATAACCACACGGCGCAAGAGTTTATTAGTAATTTGTACTTAAATATTTTGGAAATTTTCTATGCTGCGAACTTTACTACTACAGGGTTTTCATAAAGTCTGGACGGATTTAATTTGCTTATAATTTTCATAAAAATGCTCATAATGAAATCAAATAAGGTGCAAACGGTAGCGGAAGGATTAAATTTTTAGTTGGCAACACTGTTAGATAAGCGGCAACTCTGAACACGTTGAGAGAGAGAGAGGGAGGGCAAGGGTCAGTTTCTTACCAAATTCCATCCATTGTTGTTTTCATTGTTGTTTCAATGTTGACTGTTAAAAGTAAGTTGTAAGCTGTATTGGTGTGTGTGTCTTTTAAAGAAATAAATAAATGAAAAACTCCTCTGAGAAGACTATTTTTTTTACCGTATCAAAGATGGCGTCGGTGAAAGAGAAAGCGCAATGTGTTCTGTGGTACGCAGAGCTAAAATCACCAATTCTGGTGTGTCGAAAGTTCACCAAAGTTCAAAAAGTGAGTGAGACACCGACTGAGAGTGCAATCCGAAAGTGGCATGCTAAGTTCTTGGAGACAGGAAGCGTCCTGGACCGTCCTCGAAGTGGGAGGCCGCCAACATCGCCTGCAACAGTGAGCAGGGTAAGGGAAAGCGCCGCAGCCGTCCAGCGCCGCCTACGCGAATGTGTGGACTTAAATGGCGCCCAGTTGGAGGTGTGGCGGTGAATGAACTGAGCTGGTGCAGATTACAGGTAAAAATTTAATCCTTCCGCTACCGTTTGCACTTTATTTGATTTCAATATGAGCATTTTTATGTAAATTATAAGCGAATTAAATTCGTCCATACTTTATGAAAACCCTGTATAATTAACTTTTGAGCTAGTAATACTAACTATTCATGCACTTTGACTATTTTGTCATGGATCATACTGTCTACAAAAGGAAAATATTGGTGGTGCAAAATGGCAGGCCTCTTCATTTGTTCTGAAGGGGGAAATTATGAGTAAGTTGTTTATTTCATCAAGTATTTTCAAGACTGCTAGTGTATTAGGTGCATCGAAAGCAACAGAGTTCATGGTTGGAGGTATACATTAATCGTGGTTAAACTTGATCTGATAAGAGTTCTGGAGGGAAGTGCAGCCAGGAAAAATATTCGAACATTGAAGACGATTGTTACAAAAAATCGTAGAACAGATAATGCAACACAACTGATTGCTGAACTTAATCACAACTGGAGCAAACTGCAATTATAGCTGAATAACTTCAATATAGCCCAATTTCAACTGGAACGACCAGTTTCCTCAGTTATGACTGCATAATCTTGAGATTTGCGATTGGGTTGCGATCACGAAACCTCAGATTGTTGCCACCAATGTGGAAGCGCAGAGAAGATGGAACCGGGAACATAGAACATGAACCATCGACATATGGATGAGACTAATTTGATCCGATGAGGTAATCTTTCTGCTTCTTTGAAACAGAAGTCCAGATTTATGTATGGCGGACGCCCAGAGGGGTAGATATTCTGGAATATCTATTCCGTACAGTACAGTTATCTATTCCCTACGGGCTGCAATAGTTCCTTCTCGTGATGGAAAAAGAGTTAGGTTAGATAATGCGAAAGTCTCAGAGCATGTGATATCCCAGAGAAGAATCTTCCCAATCTTCCATGGTACCTGAATCATGCCATCTGGTCTTTTGTCGTCAGATCGGTTACATTCCGCTGGTTCACGGACGGATGGAACTTCAGTCGATGTGAGAGCTCTCATTATAGTGTCATTCACGTTGGAATGTCTCACATGTCTTCCGGAGGTACTTTTGCAAAAGAAGCCATGTAAGACCATTCTGTTTGACTGATGTACCACATTTAGAGCAGTTGTGTGATTCGCATATGTCTACCTCTAGGCGAAGTGCAACTTCAATACGAAAACTTATTTCGTAGGTAGGTTCAATCCTAGGATGTGTGATGGTAATGCCTGTAGACAAGCATCTGAAAATGGATATGAGGAGGCAGGAAGTCTGGCCTTGTTCTCTTGACTGCCTGCTTCTTGTAGTAACATTAATTGATGCAATTTGATGATCAGGTTGTCCAAAACCGATTGTGAACTTTTGCCTGTTATTTCAGGTGGACCAGTTAGATCAGCCAGATATGCAGTCTTGGACATCGGATTCTATGTAACGTTCATCTTCCCGATCGAGAAGTATCTCAATGATATACCTGGATCCATAGAACGACGGTAAAATGTAGAATGTACCAAATCAATAGCCCGACGAATACCAAAACCTATATCAACTGGAAGGGAGGCCTGTATCCATGCGTTACTGTTAGGTTACAGTTAAGTCATGATTCCAGTCCAGTTTTCAAAACAGAGTCAAACTTCTCTTGTAAATCGACTTATTGCCAAGAAGGGGAACAACTTAAATAATAGATTAGTCATGGCATAGAGAACGACCCACGAAGGAAGTAAAAAGCTAAATAAGCTGAGACTAGACCCAGACATGGCAGGATTTTTTTTTATTTTTTAAAGCTTTTTCGATTCTGGTGAAAAGGTTGTGCCAAGTAGGAAGGCTCAAGAGGTTATGATAAATTGTATTCCTAGTGTTGAGCTTTTAAATTGTAAATTTTACACTTTCATTTGATCTTGCGAGACTCCTAAGAATCTTTCTTTATACTTTAAAAAATGTACGTGTAATCTAATGTCGGCTGCCGTATTTCGAATATATTGTGAAGCTCACCTATAACTATGTCAGCATCTCTTGCTATAGTACCATCATCTAAGTACCAGATATTTAATTTGGTGTTAATGCTAGACACTATGGATTGAATTGGCATGGTGAACAAAGTGGGATCTAAAGGATCGCCTTGTTGAACTCCACGTTGCCAAAGCATAATGTTATCAGCTAGAAATAGTTTACTTGGTTGCACATAGCATTGATAGACATAGTGATAAATAAATGATAATATTAAATAATTATCTAATTTATATTTCATGAATTTTGAAATGTGTTTCAAAGAATTAAATAAAGTACACAACGTAATAAAGAAAAGAAGACTGCAACAAAATAAAATCCAAACCAGTATTAAATGCAAACATCTAGGATTCGAAGAGGCATATTTAGAAAACACTACATAGAAGTCATGAATGAAATATCAGCAATTCTAGGTTTTAATATCACATCCCGATGGTGATCTTCAACTGAGCGGAACAAAAATCGATACTTTGTTGCTATTCGTCCCAGCATGTGATGACGCTAGAGAGGGAAAGTGGGTAAGCGGAGGTAGGTCCAGTAATATAAAACATATTTTCGGTTTACTAAAGAAATTGCTGCTAAGCCAAAAGTTCTCTGTCCCTCCACTTGTCCCCAAATAAATTAAAGATAGCGCCGTTACTGATTCCAACTTTCAAAATGTAAGCTTTCATAACGCAGCAAGTTGGTTAGCTTTTTCGCCCTTGGCACAGGAGACCACGGTTCGGTTACCGGTGGAAACATGTGAAGTTTGGATTCTACATTAAAATGTGGGCACAAGCGGGTCGAGAAGAGTGTTTAGAGGGGGCGGATCACCTCCTTGACGATTAATGTAGGCTTTACATCAAATCAGAATAAGGTATCAATGTTTTATATACAGAAATATATATAAATGTAGCCTTTTGGATGGCAGATATTTCAACCGCCCTTTCCTTGGATCCACCAGTGACTATGGATCTATGTCTCATAGGTCCTCGAAGGTTAAGAAGGTTGGTGTTGAAAAAATACGTTAAATTTAAAAAATCCAAACCAAAGAGTATCAAAACCGTATCATCATAGGTATTCTGCCCTTATTGGTAGGTCACTTGCCGCAACTGAGATGTTTTCATGCTTCACAGTTCTTCGCTAACCTCTTCACGTACGATTTTTCTGTTTCGATATGGTCCATTAATTGTAGTCTCCTCGCCGCCTCCCTCTCTTTCCTGCCACCATACCCTTTAGCACATCCCCTATGTCCCAACCCAACCAATTTCTCTTTCTCTTCTTAATAATATTTAAACTTGTTATTTTCTTCCTTACTACTTCTAACACCCTCTCTTCGTTTCCCACTCGACAAGCTAATTCTCTCTCCATTATTCTCCATATCCATATTTCGAAAGCTTCCAACAGGTTTTCCTCATTTTTGCATAATGTCCATGTTTCTGACCTATGTAGTACAATACTCCACACGAAGCATTTGAGTCTTTTCTGAATTCTTTATTCAAGATTTCACAAAATAGTATTTTCTTCCACTTAAAGGCTTCTTTTGCCATTCCTATCCTTCCTTTTATTTCACATTCACACTTACCCTTATTCTATTACGTATTTTCATTCTTTTCATATTTGCGTCATCTCAAATTATTTTCATAGATTTCCCTATCTTTCTGATAGTTATGTGAAGTTTTGATTCGGAACCTACACAGTCATATTCTCTGAAAAGCAAATATGCTAATCTTTATACAGTTCCATCAAATTAATATCTTCTCTAAACAAATTCTACTTAACTGTTCTCCTATATAGTAAATAATGTTACTGAAAGGCAGAATTTTTGTTGAACACCTCTTCCAATGCCGCTATCCTATTTCATTTCTTATCTTCCAACTTTAAATGGTTGGTCCATGTGTAAGCTTTTTTCCGAGTATGTCTTTCATTTCATCCCAAGAAATTTTTAGTTTATCTAGTTGAAGAAGTTAACAAACCTTTTCTCAATCAATGAATACTGCATACACTTTCTTTCCTGCTCTCAAAAGCTTTCATCTGCTGTATTCAATGGAAGCTAATTGTATCTTTGTGCTGTCTCCTTCAATTCAGAACTATTCACCTTCCTTATTTCTTCGTTCATATTCTCTGATATTTGAAATTGAATTTTTTGCTGTGTGCGATGTAAAACTAAGACTTTCGTTGAAAAGTATCTTGATCACTTAATATACATCACGTCACTCGATTTGAATTAAATCCGCACCGGAAAAGTGTGTGTGTCTGTAGATGGCATGTTGGTCTTATTTTAGAGGTCCCAGCACACTGATCACTGTGAACGGCAGATTGATAGCAAGCCGCTCGTAGTGTGAAGGTTGTCGAACAACAAGAAAAGTGCAGTTAAGTCTGGACCACATTGTGTGTCTTTAATCTCAGTACGAAGCCGGCGAACGTCTACTGTACAAATAACTATCTTTTTGAGCGTGGCCGTATACTGAGGAATCGAGAGATCGAATGGTTATTCTGTTGAACTTCCGCTCAGTGTCATGTCGTGTCAGTTGGTTATCGGTTGTATACACGATGGGAGGAAAGGGTTTCCACATGCTACGTGCTCTCTTTGATGCCTCCGTGAGTGCCGAAGTACTCCGGGAAAAAAGGATTATTTGGGCCGCCTAACTAACCGAACGATGACCGCCAGTGCGGGCCATGGTTCTCCGAATACTAAATACGGTGAGAGCACGGACACTAAATAGAGGATTGTAGAATATTTATCTACCATCCAGTGTTACTTTCGTATCCTGGATACTCCTGATGTCTGATCGTGATGTAGAAACGTCTTCCGTGGTACCGGAAGAGACTCCAGTGACAAGGCAGATGGAGAGTGGTACTCAGCGATGAGAGTAGTTTCTGTCTTAGACACAGAGATTGTTTCGTATGCGTATATAAACTTTCAGGTGAGGGTGAAACTCCAGTGTGTTCTCATTCTTCATATAGATCTCATACTTGGCTTTATAGTATTTTGTAAGAGAGGAGAAATAAACTACATATCCCACTTACCTGTGCTCTTCATTCAGCGGAGTGTGGCTTGTACGTTGTGCATTCACGATGTTAACCTTTTTCTCCGACCTTACCTGAACACTTTTTGGAACTCCATCTTCTAGCAGCATATTGCGCGTCCTTATACCTCTGACCCAGTCATCCTATGCATTCTTTTCGGTACACGCCTTCTACTCTAGCCTGCTAGGTCTCCGGACCTAAGCTTCATCGAGTACGTGTGAAGTATCGTGGGACGGACCCTGTCCACCAGCCAGCTCCGACAATAATCTGCCAAACAGACATACGAACCTAAGCATTTGATCGGCTACTGTCCGAATAGTTGTGTGGCCGCTTGGGGTATTGCATGTTCAATTAAGGTAAGTAGGAATACTGTGTTTTGTGACATGTCAGGATGTGCCATGGATGCTGGGTTGGGAAGAGTAGTACTTCTTAATGTGGCCTTCTTCTAGGGCACTAGCTTTGGTGCAGATTCATAAATTCCTATTGTGTGTTCTTAAATACGTTTGTGCCAGTGTAGTTATAGGACTGAATAAAATCTTGAGTCACTGTAAGAAGTCTATAACAACTCTCCTGATTTCATTATAATATTTATTTATTTATCTCCTACTTCTCTATATTCTTAAGAAACGCAATAGATATATTATCTACCTTTACACACTTCCCTTCGATGTTCTTGAACTTGTCCCTTAGCATCACAATTTCTTGCCATTGTCGCTGACTTCGTTTTCATTTTTAATGTCCAAAACATATAGTTTATTCTTACTGTGATACATCTCAAAGAATCCTATCTATCTGCCTCAAGCTGAATTTCGCTCGTTAAAGACACTTTTTATCCTTAGTTTCCATATTGACGTAGTACTTTCCCTCTGCTACATTACTATTTCCATTAAATGTACTTCCATATACATTAATCAAGTTTCTTTATCCTTTAAAATTCCTCCTTACGTTTATTGTATATTTCTCAACCTCCTTTCTTAATACACAGTTCAACATTCTGTTCATTATTGTACATTCTTCACTGCAACCTTGTTCCCATACTTTTCTTTTCCTATATTTTCAGGGTTTCTTCTCTATCCATCCTTCTTAGCACTGCTACCTTTCATATGACTTTCATATAAGTAGAAACACAATGTAGATCTAATAATACTACTTAATAACATATATAACACTCACTTGTTCTCCCTATTTCTTTACTTCTTTAGTTTTCATCAATTTGCTGCCCTACACAAAGTATTAGGAGGAACGCGTCCCCATTGTCCCCTCGCGAGAGACGCCTGTGAATCACAGTACATTTCTCTTTACACTACCTGATTGTCTGACGCACAGTTACCAATCATAGCCACACTGGCTGTTCGCCATGACTCTCCACAATAATTCGAACATACAACTACAGATATCTCTTCGTTTGTTTCGGCGTTGGGGATTAGAATTTTACTGCTTGATCATTTTACAAGATTGGTATTATAGAATTTGATCCTATACCATATGACTTGAAGAACACATCTGAAGTTCTTTGGCTTCTGAATGATAAATACGCTTGAAGCACCGTCGAAACTGCACAAACAAAGTTAGTGAATGTTGAGCACTCAAATTGTTTGAAATTTTCATTCAAAGTTTTGTTGACATTACTCAGAGAAATGAGCGTACTTTCAGAAACATGATTCTCTGCATTGCAGATCAATAACAAATTATGTTAGTATCGTTAGACAATTAATGTTAAACGACGTTGAAAGTTTATATCTTTTAAATTATTTTATAATGAAACGTAAACTTTCAATCCTTAATGTACAGTGCATGTCTATTTTACTTTTTCTCCTCAGTCATTGTGGAAGAAGCAGCTGAAGTGTTGGAATCACATATAGTAGTGTCCTTAACATCTCATTGCAGACATCTCATTCTTATAGGTAAGTTTAGTTGTAAGACAATGTTTTCTCATTAAAGCGTGATTAAGCGCATTGATGTTGAATTAGTATTCAACCCCTGTAACATAATATTAAAATGTAAGGAGCATCATATTTAAAAATCGGTATATATTTAAAATAAAATTTCTCTCTTATGGTTATTGCTCTTATGAGGATTCAATATTGATATTGATGGTAGATCTACTGTTTTCGGTTTCAATAGAACAGACATTTCCAGCTGGACAGTATATGACATAAGATCACATTTTTACAGTCAATGAGGTAGCTGAAGAAATCCTGTTGAAATATGGAGGTGAGAGAATAAAATAAGCAAGTATTTGCAATGTATTTGTAGTCATGGATTTTTAAGTATGCCTGCGAAATCATCGACATTTTTACGCATGTTGCGACGTTCTTGTTCGCCTGTCACCGCTGTCCTTTCTCAGTGGCAAGTTTCCTGTTATTTCATTTTCCTTTCCATATGACAAAGGAAGCACTAACTGTGACATGAGAGAGCATTCAGTTAGAAATGACTGTAATAGAAGGATAAAAATTGAGAGTGAACGTATTCTTAGGATCGGGTCCCTAGTTCGATCCCAGCTCGCGTCAAGTGAGTTTTGTGGTGGACAAACACCATGTTCGTCGGTTTTCTAGAGGTTCTCCCGTTTTCTCCCACTTTATTCATTCCACCGTTGGATTCATTGCTCATCATCACCGTCTCCTTTAGCCTAGCCAGCATAATCGTGGGGCGTAAAACTAAAATATTTTTTTACGGATAGCACATTGTCGGAGCTTAAAAGTGCACGAATTATATTATCATTATAGTATTAATTCGTCTTTGGATGACTGTAGTACGAATGTTGTTACTTTGTAAACTATACACTTGACATCTAAGGTTAAAATTCCGCCATCGAAGCGTATTGGTGACTAGTGAACTTTTATGCCCACTTTAAAAGTTGAACGGTACTTTTAAAATATATCGTATTCAAATAGAATAACAAGGGATTAAATATAATTGAATTAAAAGGTCATTAAAAGTTAAGGCTATTAGCCCGTACAATTGGGAGCAAAAGTGGACACAGGTGGTATTGTCAATTTTGAAATAAAAATACGTGACGATGTACTCCTAGTAACAGCTATCTAGAAAATAGTTGGGGAAAGGTTGAACAGATTCTACTAGACACACTACACTACAAGAGCTGTACAAAGGATATTGCGATCGAAGCAGAGGAAGAGGTAGATGAAGAAGAAAAAGGACTCAGTGTATTGATAAGTGAAGTAGCACGTACAAGCCATCGAAGACATGCGAAGGAAAAGGCCACTGAAGACGACAACATACCGGCAGATTTGCTCAAGGAATTAAGAATCAATGCGGTGAAAATACAGACTTAACTTATTAACAAAATGTAGCAGAGGATTCTCTTAATGTTACAATGGTTGATTACCCAAGAAAAAATAAGCAAGGAAGTGCAGTGACAACGGAATCATTAGCGTTATTTCCCACCATGAGTACTCAACAGGTTGCTGGAAAGCAAGATAAAGATATGTTGGAGCAAGATCAATTTGGATTCCGGAAAGGTAAAGGCACCAAAGATGCTATTGAGTTGATGAGAGTTAAATTGCGATATATCCAACATATTTACCACATTCGTCACCTAGGTCGCCCATAGTAGTAGGGGCCGACGTATATTGAGCCGAGTCAGCAAAAATTTCTCGATTCTGATTGGCTGAGAGAGGTCACGTGACGTTAGGCCCCGCCCACGCGGGAAATTCAAATTTTCAGGTCACGTGGTATGACGTCATGAGTCACCCTGCGGGGAAATCCCTCATTCTCTTTTATGACTAGGATTTTTGAAAATTGTTCCCTTTTACGGGTAAGATGTGTGTTTTGATTGGTTGACAGCTGTCACATGATCTTAGACCCAGGGATATTTGAAAATTCGTTCCCTTTTACGGGTAAGATGAGTGTTTATGATTGGCTGATAGAGGTTACATGATCTTAGACCCGCTACACGGTGAACAGGTCACATGGTATGACGTCATGTTTTACCCTTGCGGGGAAATCCATTACTAATTCGTTTCCTTTTACGGGTAAGATAAGTGCTTTGGTACCTTGATTCTGATTGGATGATAGAGATCACGTGATTTTAGGTCCTAGGATTTTTGAAATTAGGGTGTCCTTTCTGATGTATACTTTGGTACCTCGATTCTGATTGGTTGATAGAGGTCACATGATTTTAGACCTGCCACACAGTGAACAGATTACATGGGAAAACCCCTTACTTATTTGTTTTATTTTATGTGTAAGATGCGTGTTTTGGTACCTCAATTTTGATTGGTGGATAGAAGTCACATGATCTTACCCCCCAGTCTATGAGGGAAATACAGAACGATATGACGGCGATCCATCCTAGACCGGGATTTTTTTTTAATGGTTATGCGTAAAGTTCCCATGAAGGGTTCAACCTCCTCCTTAAATAACCCTTTTTTGGTATCATGATATTGTACTGAAGTTTACATTAAATATTATCGTTCTCTTTGACAGATAAGATGATTACCAGCTTTTTTACCTTGATGGAGATCCTGTCCTTGAATTAGTAGTCTATGTCTCTGGAAGTAACAATGGTGAAAGAGAGGTGTCGCTTGTAGATTTCTTATAACACATTGTTGTGAGTTTAAGCGATTTTTTAAACGCTCAGTAAGCGCTTCATTAATGGAAACAGTGTTGCCAGATTTGTCTTACCTAAACTGCTCCGATTCTTTTCCAAACGGTTCCGCAGAGTACAAGAAATTTTAAACTAAAAAATTTTTCGAACTAAAAAAAATTTCAAAACTAAAAAAAATTTTAAACAAAAATTTTCAAACAAAAAAAATTTTCGAACTAAAAAATTTGAAACAAAAATTTCAAAAAAATTCGAACTAAAAAATTTAAACTAAAAACTTTCGAACTAAATTTTCAAATCAAAAAATTTTCGAACAAAAAATTTTCGAACCCCAAAAAAAATTCGAACTAAAAAAATTAAAATTTTTTCGAAAAATATTTTAAACTAAAAACTTTCGAACTAAATTTTCAAATCAAAATTTTTCGAACTAAAAATTTTAAAAAAATTTCGAACCAATTTTTAAAAACAAGTTTCGAACTAAAGTTGTAAACCACATTTGAAAATTTTCAAATTAAAAATTTTTCGAACTAAATTAAAAATCAAATTTTGGACACTAAAAAAATTCTTTAATTATTTTTTCGAACAAAATCGTGTAAACCAAATCTTGGATATATTTTTCACCTTAAATTTTCAAGATTACCATGATTTGAAAACAAGTGTTCAGGGTTTCAAGAAATAATAAAACATATTTTTTTTTTCAACTTGTTGTATTTAACGAAAGGTATGTGGTCTTCTCATACAAGTTTATTAACATAATAAATACAGGATCTAGTTTAATGAATATGTTGGACGCGTCATCATCTTCGAATCTTGTAGCCGTATCCTGTAAAGAAAAAGAAGAAACGACGGATTACTTTAAGAATTTATTTTTTCTGAAACAATAAAAATGAGTCAATATTGATAAGAGAGAAATAAAACTTACTCGTAAATGATGGATCTGTTTAGGCTCATCTTCCTCCTCGGGTACGAGATGACAGCTTTTCTACCACTGATGGATGTTTACGAACTCTTCTGGGTACTGCATTTTTCTAGGTGTTGCTGCTTTATGGTCAAGGTTCCTCCTTCGGTACGGGATTCTGCATTTCTTCCACTGATGGTGTTGGTGATGGTTTATGAACTCTTGTGGGTACTTCATTTTCTTATTGGTGTTGCTGCTTTGTGGTTAAGGAAGGGAAAAAGGAAAAGGAAAAAAGAAATGGCGGTCTTATTGGGTGTTTACAGTTTTTTCTTCTTCATCTTCTTTTTCCAGTTCCATCTTCTGTTTTTTAACGTACCCGTACGGAACCGTATCATAGGAATTGAATTCTTTAAATCGACGTTTTGTGTACTGGATACTGTACATTTTTTCTTCTTTGCGTGTGACGATGGTATGGTCTTTGGTCCTGCATATCTTATGGGGGATAGTGATGGTGACTTGTCCACGGCATTGATTTGTAATCATTTCTTTTAGCGTATTGAAATTTAATTGTTGTCCTGCATTGTAATTTAATGTAAATCCTCTAATTTTGCATATGTAACTGGTGACGTTGGTATCCGGATTGTATATTTCTAGGCTGTAATTTTTTGGTCCTCCACTGACAAATGTCTTGATGTATGCTCGTGGTCCGTAAGATTCCATCTCATTCGATAAGCATCCCAAGTACGTTGAAGGTTCAATGGTTGGCTCCCCGGGCTTCTCCGTAAATATTACAGAATCCGTGTCGAAATATAAAACACGTTCCTGCAACATTTCCAGGTACTTGTACAGTTCCAGACGTGCCTGACATGTTGTAAATGCACCTAACACGACATTGGTGTTTCGGTTTTGAACAGGCACATGTTCATTGTACTCCCAGAACGCATACAACATCGTATCATTGATGGGTACAATTTGATGGAGTTTAATGTCGGGGGAAGTGAGTTTTTCATAAAATTCTTCCGGCCGATCAATAATTGTGGTCTGGCTAAAGTTTGATCTTTGGCAAAGCTTTCCCCATAGAGAGTTCCCACAAAGCTTAGATAAACTTCTTCGTGCAGGATTATTTTCAATTTTGGACGGATCCAATGCAATACCTTCACGCTCCAGGACGGTTTGTATGAATTTTGATTTGTCTTCTTCGGTCACACAGGAACTAGGCCAGCCAGACGCTTCCATTTTTGATTTTAAAAATGTATTGATATATTCCGTGAACAAGCCACCTGTTTTCGTGATGGGATCATATTGTTCAATGTCATAGTCCCAAATTTCAAAAATTTCCACTGGTTGATATCCTAATTCTACTGCTTTCTGGATTTCATATGATACCCATGTTCCAGTGAGGCACCGCTCCTGGTCGTTGTGTGTACACGTTGCTGTAGGGTCTGGGTTCATTTCTTCGGCACACGCAGCACACAGTGGAAAGAGTAGTTTCTTGTTACATCGGTAAGGCAGGAGACCATGATAAAGATGGCGACTTGGTAATATCGACATTTTGATTAAACCATTGACTTTATTTATTGGTGGTATGTTTTCATCACCCTGTAGATAAATTCGTGGATGGCCTACAGGGTATTTAGCACACTTATTGATGTAAGGATAAAGCGAGACAATATCGAAATATTTTATTACTTCTCCTGCTTTTTCATCGACTTGGTGGTACAATTTCACGCAATTGGTCCTTCCTCCAAAAAAACTATCTCTTGGATTTAATGGTCTGCGGTTCATGTACGGGTGATTCTTCAGATACGTCGCCATTGCAGGATTTTGTTTTAAGAACTGATTAAATTCGCACTCCCACATTTCATGTACAATGTACCCCAATTCACGCAGTCTTGCATTTTTTCTTTGCGTTCGTTCATAACGGAATTCCATGGTGTCTTCTGGATTGCTGTAGATGGGCTGATTACGGCCTGTAGTAAAACATACTTTACACCCGTCGTAAAAGCAGCCGGCATGCTCGTAGACGTGCTCCTCTAACGTCTCAGGATCTTGGTAGTAACCATCAACATGGAATCCCGCAATAAACACTTCTTTTTGTCGGGCCGCATGTAAGATTTGTTTTTCTTCGGTTTTTTCAATGTAGGCCAGCCATTGCATTGCAGCGATCGATTGGGTACTTCTCCATCGATAGCCATGTGCCGGTAGAATTCCAATGGTATTAGGTTTAAGGAAATTCCGGCGGAATACTAAATTGGAAGCACTGGCAATCGTGATCGTCTCCAAGAAGGGATTCACTTTGGTTTCTGTTTCAAATGACGTCATAAACGAAACGCATGCTTGTCGCAGTACATTGACATCTTGAATACAATACTTGAGAATTTCTTTCTGGAAATCAATCGTGTCATTACGATGATCGTTGTACCAATGCATGAACTTGTTTCTGTCTTCGACGGCCATTTCATCTGCACCATAATACTTCGTTTCTGGAAGTGGTCCAATATACGATTGATTCTCCTTGGTGTTGAAGAAATGCGGGAAGTAGCCTTTGGTTGCGGGTAAATTGAACGCTTTTGACAATTTACTTAATGCCATAGGTAGGAAGTTCAACGAGTCAATGAACGTCAGATTATTCAAGGTTAAACTCAGTATCTTGGTCCCATTTAATATGACGTCAGGTCTCCATTGACATTATTCTACCATGGTCTTTAGGATAAAATGTCCATCGTATCCCTTAGCGTTGTGCGCGACACAGAAAATCCTATTTATATTGGGACGACGTTCCCGCAAGTACTGGAGAAAATCATAAACTGGATCCTCTCCTTGGAAAATATGCTGGCGCTGACCACACGTACTGCAAGACTGCTGGATATTATTGTTTTCAACACATGCATAACATACTTGTTGTGCAACCAATAAATTTGGAATGTGTACATACGTATTATCACCAATATTCATGTCCTGCATAGATTCTATATCATAGAATATCAACAAGGCTTTCTTTGCGTGCATGAGTGAAGGAACACCAGGTTTCAAGCATTGTCGATCGGGAAGCATAAAACATTGATGGGATCCTGGAACAATCTTCTTACAAACATTGCAAAAGATCTCATTGCAATCATGAATGCGTTGTCCACTTCGTACAAAAGAATATACTCTGTAGCATTTAGTACATTGCTGCACCATTTTGCATACAGGTTCCCCATGATGATATACAATATTACGATGATTATTAAAACATTGTTCGCCGTAAAATTGACGATTGCAGTCGTTGCACAGCACTAGCGTTTGATTCTTGTCGCATAGAGGTCTCTGTAAACATTTGGAGCATGTTACAGGACAATTTTTTACATGTCTGTTACGATGATCATACTTTTTATGGCACGCTTCACAGTAGAAATTGGTTGCAAAACAAGCAGTTAAAGATTGAATGATGTCAAAATGTCCAGCCAAACAAATCAAATTTATGGGAGTGCGATTTTCATCGTTGGGCCCCTCGTACATGATATCATGGCCTGTGAAACTGGTATACACTGTAATTTTATATTCTTTGAGGTATGCCTGGAATTGTCGAATTTCATTTACACTGGCACCATGATCCAAATTCACTCCTGCATTTGCACATAATGCATTCACTTCATCGTCCACAACACATTTCGATTGATCTTGATATTGTCTATGTCGTTTCACATCTACATTCTTGTATTTTTTCAGGCCAATAGCAATAACAAGGGCGTACGCCAGGCACCTTGAATCTTGATTTTTTACACGTACAATCCCTCGCTTGATTCGTAACAATTCTTCGTTTTGAAGTACTCCTTGCCGCAAACCGCCATAGCCACGTGGAATATCGACACGATGAAAATGCACGGTGAATGGTTCATGCAGGAGAAACGCATTGTTACTTTGTAACACTCTTTCAAAGGAGGCCCACATCGTTTCCAGTGTCAAGTTTCGTGCTTGGCGAAAACTCACCCAAAACGGTTTATTCGTGTTCCGTGGTGATATTACTGATAAACCAACCATCGCCTCATCGTCGACATTGGCTAACAAATGGTCCAGCATTGCTTGGAAACTCTTATGTACATACTGTATGATATCGGTTCCTGCGGGCGGTGCGTTGAATTGAATTTCGAGCATTCTGCCCTCGATGTTAAATCGTCTATAATGACGAGTGATTTCATTGCGCACAGTAAAACCCGATTCGGCCATGTTAATAAAAGGAGAAAACAAACAAACAGGTACGGTAAAACAAATGTGTAATGGAAAAAGGAATTATGCAGCGTGAATTTACTACAAAAGAAAAGAAGAAAGAAAAATCTTAATCACCTGATAAACAGGAAATCATAACATTCATGATAAATTCTTAACTAAGCAATTCATGTAAAAGGTCCTGAGTTTGATTCCCTGGCGGTGACGTTCAGAATCTCATTATGAAAGCACGTGTACTAGAAATCAAAGTTTTTTTTAAATAATTATGTTACTGAAATGAGTGTTTTATTGCTGTCAAACTCGAGACCATTACATCAACATGTAACTGACCTATCATTCTATAGTGATAAAAAGAATGCATGAAATGAATGAATGTTTCATCAGTACTGAGATGTGACAAAGCACGCGTAAGCATTTTTTTCCCCACTCACAACGACCTTTAAATGATGCGTTTGCAAGTTGAAGAGATTTACCAAGCATTAACGATACACATACGTAATTGTCGAAACAAAATCTGTATAGCGTAAATCTTTTTAATCACATATTCATGCACTCGTGGCTAAGTGGTTAGCGTACATGGTTCGGACGTGGAAGGTCCTGGTTCAATCCTCGGTGGGGTTTGCTTTTCCACGTCGGGGCATGTCAAGCCTTTTCTGTAATTTAATATTCTCACACGTTATCATACATTCTTTTCAAAACTAAGCTAAATGGTTGACATACACACCTCATAATACATAAACGTACATAAATCGTCTATAATGACGAGTAATTTCATTACAAACAGTAAAACCCGATTCGGCCATGATTAAAAAATGAAAACAAACAAACAGGTACGGTAAAACAAATATGTAATGGAAAAAAAGGAATTGAGCAGCGTGAATTTGACTTGATTTTTTGATTTTTTAGTTTAGCGTCCCTTTCAGCAGCGAGGCTATATGAGACGCGGACCTACTGATTAACGTGGAATCCGAACCACATGAGCTCCCGCCGGGAATCGAACCCGGGTCTCCCACGCCAAAGGCGCGTATGCTAACCGCTTAGCCCAGGAAATCATAACATTCATGATAAATTCTTAACTAAGCAATTCATGTAAAGGTCCTGAGTTTGATTTCTGGCGGTGACGTTCAGAATCTCATTATGAAAGCACATGTACTAAAAAATCAAAGTTTTTTTAAAATAATTATGTTACTGAAATGTGTGTTTTATTGCTGTCAAACTCGAGACCATTACATCAGCATGTAACTGACCTGCCATTCTATAGTGATAAAAAAAGAATGCATGAATGAATGTTTCAACAGTGCTGAGATGTGATAAAATACGCGTAAGCATTTTTTTTTCTACTCACAACGACCTTTAAATGATGCGTTTGCAAGTTGAAGAGGTTCACCAACCATTAACGTTACACATACGTAATTGTCAAAACAAAATCTGTATAGCGTAAATCTTTTTAACCACATATTCATGCACTCGTGGCTAAGTGGTTAGCGTACATGCTTCTAACGTGGAAGGTCCTGGTTCAATCCTCGGTGGGGTTTGCTTTCCACATCGGAGCGTTGTCAAGCCTTTTCTGAAATTTAATATTCTCATGCGTTATCATACATTCTTTTCAAAACTAAGCTAAATGATTGACGTACACGCCTCTGGCCTTGGTTCAATCCCAGGTGATTGCTCGAATATCACGTTAAGCTGAAGGGACGCTAATGCTTTCAAAGGGTATCGAACCATATTGTTCTCAGGCATAGTTTTAGAAATTTTGTAATGTATTCTTTTCAAAACTAAGCGCACACATCTTTGGCCATGGTTCAATTCCCGACGGGTGCTCGCTGAAGGGTCGCTAAACATATCATTTATCGTGCTTACTTCTAATGTGTGGGGATCCTGATTCGTACTCCCACTTTCCCATTCCACTAATTTCTTCATAGTCTAAATATTTCGTACTAAAAGTAAAACAGTGTATTCGTGATCCGCCCCCACAAATATAAAATAAAAATGATTTTCGAATCTTGGGTGAAAAATAAAATCTCACTGAACTTACCTCAAATTCAATGAACAAAAAGTCGGTGCAGTAAAGCTTCTTAAATGAAGACACTTCTAAAAAAGCAGATCTTCTTCACTTCACAGTTGAGAGCGATGTAGGCTTTGAAAAATGAAATTTAGATTTTTATTTAGGTCGTTGTGAAAACGATGTCATCATCAACCAATCAGAAACGAGGAAATTTATAAAATGATGTCATAACGAACCAATCAAAACGCTCGCTGCTTTTGTCATGAATCACGAACCAAAACGATGTGTAACAATCGATCGTGACGTCATTCACGTTTCTCAATAGTATCGCAATTCCGATCCCAAATGATTTCTACATGTCACTACTTGTCGTAACTGTGACGACATTTCATTTTCATCATATTCCATACGTGAATGTCAATGTTTGCTTTTTTCATGAATCATGCTGACACGTTCGTAGTAAAACTAAAGTAATGCGATCCGCTGACGTTTGCATTTTTTCAATCATATGTGTTTCTATGTCGTCACACAAAGAAGTCTATCAGCATTTTATTTTAATCCACGTTACACTGTCAGACTTATTTTCTTAAAGTATAAGTGTATCCTTTTCAAGGACCATGGTTCGAAACCCACCAAGCATGATTAAATCCGAATTCATTCATAGCTAAACGGTTAGGATACACATCTTTGGTTTGAAAGACCTGAGTTCGATTCCTGGAGAAACATTTCTTAGGATTTTTCTAAAACTTGGTTTCAATTTCTAGTTCGAAAATTTTAAAAGTTTAGTTCGATAAAAGTTTGATTTGAGAAGCGTTACACTGTCAGATTTATTTTCTTAAAGTATATGTGTATCCTTTTCAAGGACCATGGTTCGAAACCAACCAAGATCGATTAAAACCGAATTCATTTAAGCGGTTAGCATACACATCTTTGGTTTGAAAGACCTGAGTTCGATTCCTGGAGAAACATTTCTTAGGATTTTTCTAAAACTTGGTTTCAATTTCTAGTTCGAAAATTTTAAAAGTTTAGTTCGATAAAAAGTTTGATTTGAGAAGCGTTACACTGTCAGATTTATTTTCTTAAAGTATATGTGTATCCTTTTCAAGGACCATGGTTCGAAACCCACCAAGATCGATTAAAACCGAATTCATTTAAGCGGTTAGCATACACATCTTTGGTTTGAAAGACCTGAGTTCGATTCCTGGAGAAACATTTCTTAGGATTTTTCTAAAACTTGGTTTCAATTTCTAGTTCGAAAATTTTAAAAGTTTAGTTCGATAAAAAGTTTGATTTGAAAATTTTTAGATGTGATTTACATCTTTAGTTCGAAACTTTTGTTTTTAAAAATGTTTTAGTTCGACAAAATTTTGTTTCAATTTTTTTAGTTCGAAATTTTTTTTGGGTTCGAAAATTTTTTGTTTGAAACTTTTTTGTTTCAAAATTTTTTAGTTCGAAATTTTTTTTTGGGTTCGAAAATTTTTTGTTTGAAACTTTTTTGTTTCAAATTTTTTTGTTTGAAAATTTTTGTTTAAAATTTTTTTAGTTTTGAAATTTTTTTAGTTCGAAAAATTTTTTAGTTTAAAATTTCTTGTACTCTGCGGAACCGTTTCGAAAAGAATCGGAGCAGTTTAGGTAAGAAAAATCTGGCAACACTGTTTCCATTAATGAAGCGCTTACTGAGCAATAAATCGCTTAAACTCACAACAATGTGTTATAAGAAATCTACAAGCGACACCCCTCTTTCACCATTGTTACTTCCAGAGACATAGGCTACTAATTCAAGGACAGGATCTCCATCAAGGTAAGAAAGCTGGTAATCATCTTATCTGTCAAAGAGAACGATAATATTTAATGTAAACTTCAGTACAATATCATGATACCAAAAAAGGGTTATTTAAGGAGGAGGTTGAACCCTCCATGGGAACTTTAAGGATAACCATAAAAGGGAACAAAATTCTAAAATACAGGTCTAGGGTGATCACCGACATATCGCTCTATATTTCACTCATGGGGTGTGTGGCGGGTCTAAGATCATGTGACCTCTGTCGGCCAATCAGAATCGAGGTACCAAAACACTCATCTTACTCGTAAAAAGGGAACGAATTTCAAAAGTCACAGGGCTTAAGATCACGTGACCTCTATCAACCAATCACCATTGGGGTACCAAAAGGATTCATCTTACCCGTAAAAGGGAACGAATTTCAAATATCGCAGGGTCTAAGATCATGTGACATTTGTCAACCAATCATAAACACTCATCTTACCCGTAAAAGGGAACGAATTTCAAATATCGTAGGGTGTAAAATCACGTGACAGCTATCAACCAATCATAAACACTCATCTTACCCGTAAAAGGGAACAAATTAGTGAGGGATTTCCCCGCGGGGTGACTCATGACGTCATACCACGTGACCTAAAAAATTTGAATTTCCCGCGTGGGCGGGGCCTAACGTCACGTGACCTCTCTCAGCCAATCAGAATCGAGAAAATTTTTGCTGACTCGGCTCAATATACGTCGGCCCCTACTACTCCCATGGTGTGGTTTCCAGGGGGAGCAAGTATAAGCAACATTTCAAATGTAGTCTCAAATTTTGCGGTAACTATTCTAATAAATCTATTGGGTTTTCGATCTTCCAAAGGACAATTTCCTCTAAAGGGGGGGCAAGAGCCCCACCTTGCTTTTGCCCCACCTTGACCCCTTGATGGGCGCACTTTGTCACGATCGTAGCATGTAACCGATCGCCAACAATTTGCCCTCTTTCGAAGTCAGAGAGGTCGCTCATTTTACACTATCCCCGTCTGCTCAGTTTACTGCACACTACCGTTCTACTCCTCAAGTAGTATTGAGTTTGCCCTAACTTACTACCAGTCACAGTAGGCTGCTACGATTACCATGCTGCCAACCGAGACATCTAACGTGTTTTTCAACTGTGTATCCATCAAATCAGTAAGTATATACATATTATACATAAAAGAAGTACACATATATTGTGGTGCATTTACAATGAACCTTACACTCATTATAGTCAACGATTTTTGTAATGTTCATGTCTAAAGTTGTTATTTCAAAGATTATCCGTAGTTGCTGTTATTAAAAATAGTTTCGAATGTTTTATAGCACAAAGCATTTATTGATCTGTACTGTGTTGTTCAATACTGTACCTAGTAGCAACATGGCCACTACAGAGAAGGGGGACCAAGTTTTTGAGTAAGAGGACCTGGTCCCCGGTAACTTATTGGCACGCATTTTGGAAGCAACTATATGTCATTCATATTCCCTATGTCGATTTTAAGGTGCTTATACTTTATTTATTAAAACTTAGATTACTAACAGGTAGATTAAAAAAAACAAGAAAAAAAAGAAAACTATCGATACATAGAAATTTTATCAATCATATTTTTCTGGTCACGTTGCTAACATTTTAAATCAAATTTAACATTTTTAGAATGTGTAATATGCCTCAAATGATTAAGTTTATTCTACATATTGAACACATGTAATACGAGGGCCATGAACACTAATTGGCCTTTTGTCTATTATAGGCCAAGACCTAGTTTGGTTGATAATATTGTATTTTTCACAGCGACTCTTGTCATGAATCTTAAAGTATATGTATCACTAGTAGATTGGTATATAGCATGAACAAAAAGCATATGACTTCTGAATAAAATCAAATAGAAATTATACATATATTACTTTATTTATGTTATGGAGCTGAATTTACGTAGTTTTGTCCGTAAGATTAATACTTATTTAACACAAGAAGAACTGAAAATGGAAACTCTCTATCAGGCTGCTTTTTAATGCATTTATGCCATAAATATAGTTAAAACGCTACTTACCTACAAGTTTGATTCCAATTTTATACATTTTCTCCTTTAAATCTATAAGTAAATGTGAAAAAGGACGAATTATTGATAAAATAAAATTTTGGAAGTGGTTTGAGATAGAGAAAAAGATTAGCGTTAATTTTAACTGCAACATCTCTCGAATTGTGAAAAATTATAAAATGTCATTCCTTTTTGAAAGTTACAGTTTGGATCAACTTTAAAATTCTCTCTCATATGTAGATCTCACATTATTCTACATATGTGCGAAGTGTCATACTTCTATAGGTAATGATTCTTAAGTTATCAAAATTTTGTTTTCGGATTATTTATGTAGACCTTCATGTGCTAGCTGTTGGAAAAGTCGCTTCGATACAGAATATCCATTTTCACTCCTATCCTTCCATATTTCGTATTCTGATATATATCTTGTAATCCACATAGGTGATCATGAACAGCTCCGACCATCTCCAGCAGTATACAAATTGGCCAAAGACTATCATTTGGACATATCCCTGTTTGAGAGGATGATAAATAATGGTATGAGTTGTAATCAGCTCAAGGTTCAACATCGCATGAGGCCAGAAATTGCAAAATTGATTGTGCCATCCATTTATCCGGTTTTAGAGAACCACACCTCAGTTCTACAATTTGATAATATTCTCGGAATAACTACGAATGTGTTTTTCTTAACTCATGATCATCCTGAGGAAGATGTAAGTTATTGGTTTCATAATAAAATAAAGTTCCAAACTATGGGATTTAAAATTTCACTATTATAAAAATCTTAGGGAATCTTACTGTTTTTATTAGAATTATATATATATATACTACATGCAATATACAGTTACAAATGCTAAACTATTTGAAATGATCTATTTTACGTATAAGTCCGTCCCTTTTCTATCATAGACATTAATTGCTATTCTTACTGCGACTTGACATCACATCATTATATTAAGGTAAAGTAATGTAATATGTTACTCCAGTCATTGGTTTTATATAGTTTAAACGGATTTGTCTAATATATATATATTACTGTGTGCAATATATATTGTCTATCTAATGTAAGTATATACTGTCTCTAAGATATATATACAGTGTGTCTATAACCTGTTGGGTCAAATTTGTACAGGTGATAGAGGAAACGGCTAGTTCAAGCGACATGCCCTCTTGATGTTGCAGCAATCTGTGTTAACAACTTCGACGTATCAATAGAAAATGTGTTATCAAGTCAAGTCAAGGTAACTCGCTTTATTGTGCATAACACTACGTGTGAGTGTGTAAGGTTTAGTACAAACGAACCACTGCTGCACTGTACGTACCAAACACTCACAGTAACTGCTCAAATTGACGACCACCAACCTCGATGCACGTAGCACAACACCTATCGAAATTTTGCCTCACTCGCTCAAATATTCCCGGAGTCTCTTGCACAATGAAGCAGGCAGCTAGGCCTCTATCAAGCAAGCCTTGCTCGGATTGATGTGTCATCGAAAGAAAAAGGCGAGAGGGTTGTAATCTCGTGGCCAGCGTGTTCCCCGGATCTCAATCCTCTCGCCTTTTTCTTTTGAGGACAGAAAGACTTGTTTGCAAACCTGAAATTTGGTGGGCCATGATTAGAAAACCAAATGTCTTCATTTGACCATATCTGAAATGATGATAGACTTTAATGAGATTAGTGCGCATATGAATATGTTGGACAGCGAACCTATTAGTCATCAAAGTTCAGACTTAGTGGGGGGAAAAAACTCCAGCTTTCATGTACAATCACTTGGAAACCAAAGGTTTGTACACCACATTTTATATATGCAATTATTTCGGCAAGTTCTACCACCATGTCAATTTTGGTCAAAATCAGGTATGTTCTATCAACACATTTAAGTGAAATTTCTTGATTTCACTGAGTTCATAGCCAATTTTAATCGCCTATAACTCGGGAATCAAAGATCTTCACAATCCAATATTTCACACTAAGTTCACAAGTGTGTATTAGACTCGTAAAGACCACGTTTGATCAAGATTGAATAAGTTTGGTTAATACGTACTCACGCAACGGCAAATATGTGGCACCAATTTTTTCTATGAACCAGTGATACATACAAAAACTTTATATTTCCAAATGAAACTGTACATTAAGGGGTTACTTCAAAAAATGTGGGGGAAACTGCTCCCTCTTGCCCCCTAATCACCGCCTCTGATGAAAAGTTTGGTAACGATTGAATGAGTTTCATACATAGCAAGCGATATACAACATAATATCCTTCCATAAAGTCCAAACTCAATTTTGATGACCAATAATTCAGGAATCAAAAGTCTGTGTAACTAGCTTTTAAAAAAAATGAAATGAAATCTTTAAGTTTTATGTCCCACAGTAATGGCGACGGTCACACAAAGGAGACGGTGATGATGAGAAATGAATGAAATGGTAGAATGTAGAAAGTGGGAGGAAACGGATGAACCCCGAGAAAACCCACGAGCACGGTGTTTGTTCACCACAAAGTCCACACGGCGCGAGGTGGGATCGAACCAGGGACCCCAAGCACCGGAGGTGAACGCTCTACCACTGAGCCACCGCGCCTCCTAGTTTTAAAGGAAAATCCAATAAAGACGCAAATACGAAATATTAAAATATATAGATGGAATGTTCTATCATTGTGTCAAATTTAAAACAACCTTCCAGAACCTAACATAATCCTGGTCATATTAAAACCACTCACTCGCGAATTCCAGTGAGTAATTCGTTATTATTATTGTTTTATATGAACCGTTAATCCATTTTAAAAGGTGTGTTTACATTTTTATGCCCGTTGCATCAGTAGCTTTCTATTTATTTCAGGTTGTTGACACATCCAGCCGTCAAAATCCTCACGAAGCAGAATTTCTAATTTCCTTGTGTAGGCATCTCATATTACAAGGATATAAAACTTCAGAAATTACTATCTTAGCCGCATACTCGGGACAAATGTTTCTCATGAAAAAGGTTGGTATTCTAAAATATGATCAATGCAAGTGCAAATTTTGTATCAACGCCGTTACATTTCAAAATTTTAGGGGTCGATGCATAAGTTGGTACGGTTCTTATTTTTTTATATTTTATTTTTATTCAGCTGTCCTGTTAATTCAAATACAAATACAACATAGACATAACATTAACATATTCTACGATTGTAACAATATATTGCATGCATTTACTGTCACTCACATTAACTCACAATCACTCAGTGATGCATTCACCTCCACTACATATGACCTTGCCAACGTTCAGGTAGGAGAATCTGAGGGAGCAAGGTCAGGGGAATACGGAGGATGAGGAATGACGGAAATAATCACTTTTCTCAACTTGACATTCCAATTTAGTTTGTCTGAAATATATATAATAATACGTTGACAATCAAGAAAACATGTGTTTCAGAACACGCAAACTCTAAACTACGGTAAAACAAAACGGAATAACGATAAACAATCGCTTCACGCCGCATTGTTGCCAACCCAAAAGAAAATCGCACAAACTTATGCATCCACCCAAGACATTGTAAATCACTCAATTAAACTGTATGCTAAACATTGGGTATTTAAATATGTTTTTCAAAGTGCTGTTGTGAATAATACGAATAATCGAACCAAAAGGAAATAATCAATCCAGGACTTCCTCAATTATTTTTTGCAGGGTAAGGAAACATTGGAAAGAAGTGGGAGAATCCAAGAAAACTCATGGATACCATATTCTCCAATACACGTTCACATGACCTGGCTATGAACTTAAGATTGTTCAGACCAGAGGTGAACGCTCTAACATTGAGACATCGTACTCCGACAAAAAAAGGAGATATATTGGGTGGAAACCACTTACAGTAGTTCTATAAATTATAGTTAATCTTCAGTACGATACAATAATTCTTATAAGAAACAATTACAACAACCCTGATAAGAATTTGTTGTTGATACCACCAAAAATAAAGATAAAATATTCTAAACTGTGCTAAAGGTAGTACAGAGGATCACGCTATTACATGTATGGAATATTTGGAGGGGTTGTATTGCATCAAGAAAACGTGCATATTCTTTTTATTGAAGGCAACTAATATTCCTCTGCTATTATGCAGGTTGCATAGAAGCTAAGAAATGCTATAGATTTTAAACGTGATATGAATAGCCACAGTTAAAGTAACCATTTCCCGTGCAGATGTTAAATTGATAAGAGTCAATTAACGAACTCTACCGAAATAATCATTCTAAGTGTCTATTGCAAAGAACAGAATTCAAAATTTCGCTTTCGTTTAAGAGTTGTCATGTGAAGTAACGAACAGACGTTAAAAGAGTACAATTTTATAACTCCCACTGCATGATTCTAATAAAATCACAGAGGCTCAGTGATGGAGCATTCATCTCTAGTTCGATCCTAGGGCATGTTAATTTGTAGTAGACATTTGCTTGTTGCTTCCTTCCATTATCTTTTCCTTTATTATTTGCTTGCACCTATTATTGCCTTTATTTTCTTTTAGCAAAAGGGCATATGTGCAGAACGTTAAACTAAAGACCCTAGTTGGAGTGGATCAATGAAAACTTGACCCACGATCCACTGACCCACGACCCACCATTCACCATGACCCACCACCCACCGTGACCCAGTCTGACCAACCACCCACCATGAACCACTCTCATCCACTGTGACCTACTCTAACTCACCAAAATCCATCGTCATCAAGTCTGACACATAATCCACGGCCTCTTCTCTACTGAGTAAAGAGTTTATACTTGTAATAAAACGACCGTGAAATTGTCACTATTCGGAGTTTCAGTTTCTACAGTCAATCGCTCAAGCACCACTCTGTTACAATAACGGTGGATCTAACCTTTACATTATAAAATGGTAAAAGTGCATGTCAGTGAGGAAATTGAAGCATTTCGAGGGGGAGAATTAGTGTGTGCCTAAAATATACTTGTACTAAGAGAGTATTCTTGCAACTGTTAATTTCTCAACGCATTCCAAAAGAAACTTATATTCACAGGAAAATACCTCCGTACAATGTGGAAAAGGTTATGATTTCTCAATTCACAGTATATTTCTCACAAAAGACTTGAAAAATCAGTTTTTCATAGCGTGTAAAAGTGCTCGGATATCGTCTGTGAGAGCATCTCCATAAAGTATGCTCATAATTGCAATTTGTGTAATCACTAAAACACTACGTTAAATTTAGTTACAAATATGCATAGTTGCAATTATTATGAATATTTATTCAAAGTAGTTTACTTTCTAGTTTATAAAAAGCAAAGAAGATACATTAAAAATTAGGTACAAAGTTGAATAACACAAATAAGCCATTAGTAATACAAGTATACATTTTCCATCGGCCTCCAGAGCTTTTTCGTGGTAAATCATCCGCAGCGGAATGATGTCCATCCTTCAGCCAAAAAATAACTAGCTCGTCTACTTTGAGCGTGTCTAGCGGTGGGCCATTAACATTGATGAACAAGTTAGACAATGTTTGAGCATTTAGTCTATTTTAGGGATGGCCAGATCCGGATATTTTTGGATCCAGATATCCGGACACTGGATCCGGATCCGAAAAAACGGATCTTGGATCCGGATCCGAAAAAACAAATCTTGGATCCGGATCCCAAATTTCGGATCTTGGATCCGGATCTCAAATTTCGGATCTTGGATCCGGACCCGAAAAACCGGATCTTGGATCCGGATCCGAAACTCTGTGTCAGAAAATTAGGGTGTTCCGAATAAGCAAAATTTTCGAAATTATTGACAAAGTGATTTTCATTCCTATGCTTAAAATAAGATTTTAAGACACTTTTAGTATGTGATCGTGTTAGAGATTGCACGGGCCGGGCTTGGGAGGGCAAGCTGTTATTTCTTTGGGCCGGGCCGGGCTTGGGCGGGCCGACATTATTTCTTTGGACCGGGCCGGGCTTGGGCTGGCCGACACTGATTTCTCTTCAGGTCGGGCCGGGCTGGGGCCGATCAATTGCAGTTCTTTAATAATTACTGACTTTCGTTAAACGATAATTGGAATAAAGCCAAACGTTGAAGAAGTGTGTGTGTGAAAAATGTTACAATGAATGCAATAACTATTTACAGTTTGTGTTGCTTAGCGGTTCCACTTCACTATATATGATTGCAGGCATTATGCGGTAAATTGAGCTCTGACCTTGACCTTCACTGAACTCAAAATATAACAAGAAGGGATGGGAATGTTTTGCCTGTCGCTAAACAATATTGCCATCTTCATTTTATGCTAAAAATCAATTAAATTAGATTTTTGTTACAGGGAATGGAGTTTCTGTTCTCTCGATAACAGGCAAAATTCTAGGAGGCAATGGTACCGGTACCATTCGGGAGGCAAGCGTCAGGTTGTGGACCAGAGTTTAGAAAATGTTTCTGAGGGTTAGGTCAAATTTAGTACTAAATTTTGAGAAAGATTGGGACTAGAGCTAATTTTTATAAAAATTTATCGGGCCGGGGTCGGGCCAAAATCATTTAAAATTTATCGGGTCAGGGCCGGGCTTGGGCCAAGAATTTTAAAAAACTTATCGGGCCGGGCCGGGCTCGGGCCGAAAATCTTCAAAATATTTCGGGCCCGGGGCTGGACTGGGCTCGGGCCGAAAAATTCGGCCCGTGCAGGTCTTTAGATCGTGTGACAGCCTTGAGTTCTCTTCATTCTGTTGATATTTGGTCTTCGTGCCTTAATATGTCACAATTACTCCAAATTTGATTGAGTAAAACTGTCGACTTTGGTGAGAGCAATCTCATTGTCAGATTCGATTCTAGTGGAAAAAGTTGTCCTTTGTTTTCTGTAACACTAGTCAAATGCTGGGATGAAACAGTCTCAAGCCCAAGCTTCTTCATTAGGCTCAGGCTGCTTCCTTTCCTAATTCTTTCTGAGTTATTGTGGTCGCTGAATGAGGCCATTTCCTAGTCGTGATGGGCTAGGCCATTGCTAATAGAACAGCCCATAAAATATAGATCAAATCAAATTAAGGAGCAACTTCCTTTTCTTGCTCTTGATAAACTTTTTTTTCTTTAAAAATACGTTTCTCTGTGACCGTACTACTCCAGATAGAATTAAGAATTGTAGTAGAAATAAAGTTCTAAATGGCAATTAAGGTATCAAAATCAATGTATTAATGTATACAAAATACCATATGGAGCCTCAACCAGTAACACGTATCTTTGTAATTAGTAATCCAAATGGCAATTAAGGTATCAAAATCAATGTATTAATGTATACAAAATACCATATGGAGGCTCGAGCAGTATCACGTATCTTTGTAATTAGTAATCCACTACTATTAACTCTGCATAGGTTGTATAAGGAGCTATATCATTCATGTAAACACATAGGCGGACCCAGGGGGAGGGCGAAAAGTCGTTCGCCTCTACCCAGCGCCACCATTAACAGTGTACTTTAGTAGTAATTTGTGGCAATTTCAGATCATCTAAATAATTTTTCACTGCTAGCATCCCCAACCGCCCCCCAAGAATCCATCCGCCCCCTCCAGGAGTCCGTTCTGGATTCGCCCCTGCGTAAACATAATATACAACTCATTCAAGAGTACATTTTGGTGGCTTTTTTAAATTTTTATTTTAAAGGATTGTCATTTCTCGTGGCTACTTATGCAATTTTGTCCACAGGCATACATGCAATTTCTAGTCATTACGCAAATACATTTATATACTTAATAGACCTCGGCTAGTTGGGGGCTTCGCCACTAGACCCCCGTTACTAGGGCCTCGCACCACAAAAGCCTCTAATCATAATCAATTTAAAAAATGTCTGGGGATTTGCCCTTAGACCCTCTGATATTTCATTTGATCGGCCTTATGACCTCGTACCTCGTAAACCTACAACCATACCGAATCTCAGTTCAAATATCAAGTTGTATGTAGTAACATTCCGGTATCCCGAGATATACCGAATTTCAGTGCGAGTACATGTGGGCTTTCACAGCCCACACATTTGCTCGATCTACGGCCTCGCACATCATATGCCTGCAAACATAGCGAATCTTTAAGGGGGCGCGGTGGCTCAGTGGTAGAGCGTTCACCTCCGGTGCTTGGGGTCTCTGGTTCGATCCCAGCTCGCGCTGTGTGGACTTTGTGGTGGACAAACACCTTGCTCGTGGGTTTTCTCGGGGTTTTCCCGTTTCCTCCCACTTTCTTCATTCCACAATTTCATTTATTTCTTATAATCACCATCTCCTTTAGCCTAACCGGGATAAACGTGGGACGTAAAACTCAAGGATTTCATTTCATAACGAATTTTTGTTCAAATAACAAGTTTCATTTCTCTAACATTCCAGGATTCCGAGATATATAAAAGTCTTTTCTCCCCCGCCAATTTTCTTCCCTTCTAACACATACATCAAAAAACGCTGAAGTACATACCTAATTATTTCAAATGAAAAGTCCAAATACCAAATTCTATGCTCCTAACCTTCAGAGGTTCCCAGATATCGACATGTTATTATAATAATTACAATCATTACCCACCCTCTTTCTCTTCCATCTCTTTTCTTTTCCTTTTTACTATAACGTCAAAAAACACTGAAACACATGTCAAATTATTTTCAATGAGAAATGTAAATACCAAATTTCTAGTCTCTAACCTCAAAGGATTGAACATATTAATAAAATAATTGTAATCCCCACTTAATTTTCTACTCACCCTTTTTCTTCCCTTCTGGATCACATATCAAAAAAACGTTGAAATACGTATCTAATTATTTTAAGTGAGAAGTCCAAATACCAAATTCCATGTTTCTAACCCTTTAAGTTTCCGAGATATAAGCATATTATTATACTAATTGCAGTAATTGCAATTACCACCCCTTCTTTTACTTTCTACATCTTCCCTGCCCCTTCTAATTTAAATATCAAAAAACACTTAAACAAGTATTAAATTATTTTCAATGAGAAGCCCAAATACCAAATTTGAAGTATCTAACGTCAAGAATCATCAATATTTTCCACCCCATTTCCCCCCTTCCTCGTCGAATTTCCCAAAATCCTTCCTTAGTAGTATCCTACGTCACAAAGCCTATAAACTGTCCAAATTTCAAGTTTGTAGCTTAAGCGATTTGGCCTGTACGATGATCTGTCACTCACTCACTCAGGACTTTGCCCTTTTTATATAGAGATATGTAAGATTTTATGGGAAAGCCATGGATTTTGTCCTAAGGCCGCCAGTGTCTTAGAAATGTAATAGCTTTGCTATAAATTTTAAGCAATCAACTGACTGATCTGCGTCTGTATGTATTATAGTGAGTAAAATACCGCTTATGATATTTATTTTGCTCGTAATAAATAAATAGAAATGATGACGAAAATTCAGACATCCATGATTCTAGCGTAATACTGCAGGAGTTCAGATCATTGGATTAATCATAAACGCCGACTGTATCAGATAGACTACATTAAATTCCAATGTGGCACAAAGAAAATATGCAGCATTACTATGCAGTTTTTCAACGTGTTAACTCATTCTGAAAATATTATCAATAGGTCTCACAAACAATCGAATTTTAATCCTAACTTGATTAATATAGTATAACAAAAGGCAGATCTATACAACTACTGACTTGAGATGAAAGTGGCATACTTGTAGTACGTTTAAAGATATACTAAAGACTAAGTGATGGGGTGTGCGCAACAGTGGTCTAACCCCGAAAAATGTGAAAATGAGATTTTGATGTAATCTTTTGTCATTTAAATTGAATTGTCTTCCCACTGAGTTAGATAAAATTCACCTAGTAAATTTTATAAATATGGATATTTTAGTTCTGGATCTCAATCTAAGGCCTAAAATATTCAAAACAGGAGTCCGAATCTGAACTTCGAAATTCCGGATCCAAGATCCAAAACTTCGGATCCGAATCCAAGATCCGAAACTTCGGATCCGGATCCAAGATCTCAAATTCCGGATCCAGATCCAAGATCCGAAATTCCGGATCCGGATCCGGATCCAAGATCCGAAACTTCGGATCCGGATCCAAGATCCGAAATTCCGGATCCGGATCCAAGATCCGAAATTCCGGATCCGAGATCCGGATCTTATAGGATCCGGGTATCCGAGATCCGGATCCGTCTGGCCATCCCTAGTCTATTTCTAATATCAGTCATCTGTAAATTCATAAGGGGAAATCCCCGTTTGCACTCTGACATGAAAATTGATAATACTTCTACCGGATTTCTGCAACTCCTCATCGACAATCTGCTTGTTAGACTTAAGTCTGATAACCGATTTTTCTCGGTCAGTTTTGAAATACTCAGCAAGAAGTATCATCTCTGTATCACCATACAACAAATGTTCCATAGCGACCATTTCAGTTGGCAATGTCGAATCATGGAGAACAAAAACTTCATCTACCACACCTTCGATAAGGAATCTTGTGCATAAATTATCAATTAAAGCCTGATAAACTCATGACTTCTTATTTGTTTATAAATTTAATTTTTGTAATTACACGTGAAAGTTTGATGTCAGTACCAAGTCCTCCCCTAGAAAGCAAAAGGGAACGAGATTCCGGGGAAGTATTAAAGGGGAATGTGAACTTCCCTCCTTCTTCACCTTCAATTACCACACTGCTGTTTGTCATGGGCCAAATTACGATGAAAAAATGAAATGAAATATTTCAGTTTTACGTCCCACGATTATGCCGGTTAGGCTAAAGGAGATGGTGATGATGAGAAATGAATGAAATGGTGGAATGAAGAAAGTGGGAGGAAGCGGGAGAACCCCGAGAAAACCCACGAGCACGGTGTTTGTCCACCACAAAGTTCACACGGCGCGAGGTGGGATCGAACCAAGGACCCCAAGCACCGGAGGTGAACGCTCTACCACTGAGCCACCGCGCTCCCAAATTACGATGAATTTCAATTAAATTATCATAATATAATTATTTCCTTGTTGAATTATCAATACTTTTCACTGGAAGAAAGGATGAAATTTGAAAGTCCCAAATCAATGTAAGTAAACCAACGTAAAGGAAAAAGGTGTAAGAATTTCCATATAATTATGCGTACAATCCAAACTTAAAATTTCCGTGTAATTAAGCTTACAGTTTTATGTCTATTTTTCTCACAACTTTATGGGTTGATTGCCCTCTGTTGTAAGCGCTCCATAATAATAAACATAAGCTTCAGCAACTGTATTTTTTTGTTTCTGAATTTTTTTCTTAACTAATATCAATCGTTTTCGATATTTTTACAAACCAACTCACTACCAATGTTCCATGTATAGAAAAAAACGCCCCCCCCCCGTAGAGGAGATTTTTTTTTTTTTTTTTTTTAATGCTAGGACACATTCTGTTTATTTTCAATAAAGAGTTAATACACTGAATTTCAGCTCAGTAAGTTTAACGGCTTGCGAGATACCTATTTTTTTTTCGCAAAAACTCGGATCCTCACTACCTCCTTAGGATATGTATTAATGAAAGCAATAAATATAACATCCCAATTTGTATTAAGGGCTAACTATATACCAAAAGTCATTTCATTTGACTTTGCAATTTAGCCGTGATGATCAGGCACACATTGTTACATTCATTTTTTTATATACTGATTTATATATTACAATGATTCAAAAATGTATTTTTTTCCAGTAGTTTGCTCCTCTAAAAACTCTCAGGCTTCGAAAGCCAAGTAGTAGTATAAGTCTTATTGCTATTATTGCAATTGCAAATATCAATATCCAAAAGTGCCTGAAGTTCTTTTCTTCACTCAGATATACTCTCCTCAGGTAAGTAGGCAGAAACAAATGGAAAAGGAAGGGAAATGAATGGAAATGAAGGTCTTGAAAGTAAAACGCAGACAAATTTACCAGTCTTTAGAAGATCATGTCTACAATGTAGCGAGCAGAATGAGTCTGTAGGTTAGACTAAGTCGGTGGGTCGCAGTGGGTCATGGTGGGTGGTGGTTTGCAGTGGGTCACGGTGGGTGGTGGGTTGCAGTGGATCACTGTGGGTGGTGGGTCACAGTGGGACATATGTTGTTGGCCCGCGACTCACTGACCCACTCAGAAAACTTGACCCACTGACCCCCGACCCACTGATTCATTCCATCTCTGCACTTACACAAGACTTGAGCGCACTTACGCAAAAAATAAAGTGACATTTCTAAATACCATTTTGACTCTTGTGTATGAAAGAAAATTGGGACGTTTTCGATTATAAGAAAGTGTCACGTGGGAAATCGTTACAACGGAGGAAGCAGTTTTGTGCTTTCCATGTTATGTACCACACTGGAAAATTAATTTCCTTCTTATTTTCATTGCAGCTCCGGAAGAAGTATTCATTATTGGATGGAGTCCATATCACAGTTGTGGATAATTACCAGGGCGAAGAGAATGAAATAATTCTCCTTTCCTTGGTGAGAAACAATCCTGAAGGAAAAATCGGATTTCTTAAAGAGAAAAATAGAGTATGTGTTGCACTCTCAAGAGCTCGTAAGGGTTTCTATATAATGGGAAATATGAAAATGCTTGAAACAGGAAGTGATATATGGCCAATGATAAAAGATGCTTTGGAAGCACAGCATGCTTTAGGGACCTCTTTGACTTTACGATGTCAAATGCATCCAACTCAATTTACGAAAGTAGCGTCTGGGGAAGATTTTAAGAAAACACCAGAAGGAGGATGTTTACAACTATGTAACGCTGATTTGTCTTGTGGTCACAAATGTACAGCAACGTGTCATATACTGAACCGAGAACACAATAATTACAAATGTCTTCAGAAATGCAGAAGAATTCTCTGCAATTTAGGACACATTTGTCCAAAGCAATGTTATGAAGTATGCGGGCTTTGCATGGTTCTCTATTCCAAAGATCTTCCATGCGGCCATGTAAAGACGCTTCCATGCCACGTTGATCCGAACGAATATAAGTGTATGGAAGAAGTAGAGAAGACAATTCCACATTGTAAACATAAAGTTAGTATGCCATGTCATGTAAATCCAGGGAAATTTCCTTGTCCAATTCTTTGTGAAACTCGCCTGAAATGTGGTCATAATTGTGAGAATAAATGTCACGTACTGAAAGACCCAGATCATTTAGAATACAAATGTCTTAAACCATGTGCAAGAAAGAATTTAGAATGTACACAGAATCATCTGTGTAAAAGAGCTTGCTATCAAAAATGCGGAAAATGTTCAGTTATTGTTCAGAAGTTCCGTTCATGTGGTCACATGTACAGAATTGAATGTAGTAAAGATCCAGAACAAGAGGTTTGTAGCAGAAGATGTAAGAAAACTCTAGAATGTGGACATCCGTGTCGAGCAGAATGTTATAAGGATTGCAGCTTATACCTATGTCGTGTGGAGGTTACAAAAAATATTATTAGTTGTGGACATAGTGTTAAAATGGAGTGTGGAAAGAAAGCAGGACGAGAACACTGCAAAAGTAAATGTGAGAGAACCCTTTCATGTGGTCATAAATGCACTGCCATGTGTAAAGATCCTTGTGTTCAACAGTGCAAAGAATTGGTTAACAGTCCCGTTCGATCTGAATGTGGACATGAGGTGAAGGTCTACTGTTTCGAAGCAAAATCTCCAGGTAAGTGTTTAAGGAAGCTATTGTTCTAAGGATCATTCAATATTATGCATACCTGTAAGGTAAATACGAACTCTAAATTCTTCTTCTTTCTCACCTCAACAATAGGTTGGTGGTCAACATGGAAATTTTAAAACTTTTCTCTCCCTTGAGAGAAGTGTTTTATACTTTGATAAGGTCTCTTCTTCATAACTGCATCTAGATATTCTATCCTTGGTCTTCCTCTCCCTGGTTTCCCTTCTGCTTTTCCCCTCTATCAAGACGGTGATCCAATCAGAGTGCCGAATAAGATAGCCGAGCATGCTGTTTCTTATTTTTCCTATTATCTTCATGATCTGTCGTCCTTCATTAGCTTCTTTTAGTACGTCTTCGTTCATTTTCCTTTCGGTCCCTGATATGCGCAGCGTTCGGCGCCAACATCACATTTCAAATGCTTCCAGCTTGGATATTTCAGTTTTTCTCAGTGTCCACTTTTCTGATCAGTAAAGCGCCACGCTCCGTACCAGAGTGTTAATAAATCGTTTACGAACGTCCAACGACACATTTCTTGATGTTAGCAGTCCTCTTTTCCTATTGAATGCTTGTTTAGCCTGTGCTCTTCTGGACGTCTTTTTCACTTCTTCCATCCGAGGATATTAGACTTCCTAAATAGGGGAACGTCTTAACGTCTTCGATTTTCTGTCCCTCTAGCCATACGTTTAAACCTTCCTGTGCCCCTTGTGCACTTTATCACTTTGGTTTTCTCCTTATTTGTCTTCATTTTGTATGTTTTTTTTTTTTCAGTCGGTTGTTCAAGTTTGAAAGTGCTTTTATTTATGTAAGTCTTCGTCTTTCTCCGCTATCAGCGCTGTCATCAGCATACCTTATTGTGCTGAAACCCTGGCCATTTACTTTTACGCCTTTCTCGTTTCTTATCAAATAATTCTTTCATAGTCTTCTATATAGGTGTTGAACAGGAGGTGAAAGTCCACATCCTTGCCTTACTACTTTACTTATTCTTGATTCCTTCTTATCTCTTCCTATAACAGCTGTCTGGTTCCTGTAGAGTTGGCATATTATTCTTCTGTCTCTGTAATCCACCTTCAGATTCTTCAACTTCTGAACATAATATTCCAATCTACGTTGTTAAAAGCTTTCTCTATGTCTACAAATGCTATCACAATTGGTTTGTTTATTCTGATATGCTGTTCCATGAGCAACCGTAGACTCAGTATTGCTTCCCTTGTTCCCCTTTTTCTCCTGAATCCAAACTGGTCCTCCGATAGCCGTTCTTCGATATTCCCTTCCATTCGTTGTGCGATAATTTTGCACAGTATTTTTAATGCATAGAAAAGCAAACTTAACGTTCTATGTTCTTCACATTTCTCTGCGCCTTTTCTCTTCGGGATAGGGACCAATATGCTTTTCTCGAAGTCTCTTGATATCCCCCCCCCCAAGATATACATTTCATTAGTAAGATTAAATAGTTTCTTCTTTGTTGTTATTCCGAGATATCTTCGTTGGTATTTGGTCTATTCCTGGGGCTTTACCATGTTGCATTTTCTCCAAAGCATTGTCAAATTCGCACTGTGACTCTAAATTAGAAGGAATTAGAAGGGTAAAATGCCGGTATAATGGTTTTGGGACTCAGTACACTGACAACACATTTTCCAGTAGAACTTGCATCCATCTACTCACCCAGAGCTCTTCAAGGCCAGCAGTTTTATCGATTGACCAGAATCGTGACATTTAGAAGTGTTTTTAGTGAACTTAATTTCACCAATGGTATTATTATTATTATTTTCTCCATTTCTCGTTTAAGAAGTGATTGGCCTATAAGTAATAGCCCCGGCGGGAGCTCATGTGGTTCGGATTCCACGTTAATCAGTAGGTCCACGTCTCATATAGCCTCGCTGCTGAACGGGACGTAAAACTCAAAATCAATCAATCAATAAGTTAATAGCATAGTGCTATCCAAGTGTGTGACTGTTTCTTTCTGTGTTCTTTTTCTTTTATTGTAGGGTTTACGGAAGTGTCTTACTGTTTTCCTTTGCACAGAACTACGCTGTTTTTTCTTCGATTCTAATTGTTTCAAATGTCGTTTTCCATATATTGTGCACTACTTTGGTATCCGGTATTACCATTGGTATTATATAATATTTCAATTTTTATGAAATTTTGTGTGTGTTCTCTTTGAGGCTTAAGAACACTGTATTCTTCCGACACAAACGAAATTCCTACCACAGAATGTGTATCTATAGAAGGCATGCTGATGTTAGTTTGAGATTCCTAGCACATCAGCCACCGTATAAGTCAGGGTGATCATATTGTCTCCAGAGGACATGTTGCTAGTAGTTCCCAAAAGACGGAGAACACAGTAAAGTATATCTACTAATATGTTATGGTGCATCATAGTTTGTCTATGTCCGGACGACATTAGCGAAAGATTATTTTGTAGTTAAGTGACTCAAGCGTGGCGACATAGTGGGGTTTCGAGAGGTCGGCTTCTAGTTGCACAGAATTGTCGCTCGCGTGAGTGGTGAAATATCATTTATCAATCGGCGAGATACACAGTGGGTGCCAGAATATTTGATACAGCAGATGCTTCTCCCCAATATACTCATGACGCATCGGGGAACACTTGGACAGAGAACATGGAGACAGTCCAATCAGACTCACCATGTCCTCCTATATGGGCGCAGGCACACTAACAAATCGATTGTTGAAGCCAGATCTACGTTCCTACGTAACTTTCGTACAATCATCTTTGACAACTAATAATAGTTGAGATATCTTCAGTTTTGTGCGGAGAGACTACAATTACGGAACGAACGGAGAACGGCAAGACTCATTTCTGTCTCACACTGACTGCTGTGTATGTGTTCGCGGATGTATAGGGGAGCGCGGAAATTCGCGTGTATTCGCATTCGCTATACAAAACACTCATCTGGCATTTGGTATGAGATGCAAAAACTTACACTCTCCACCTAGCATTTGGTATCCGGTACAACAAGCTACACTCTCCAGAATATGACTAATGCGTTGCATATTCTTAACATTGCCAATTCTTTCCTCCGTTCATATCTGGACGCTTTGCAAGACACCATCTTCCAGCAAAATAACGCACTTCCCCATACTGCCAAGACAGTCTGTGTACTCTACTCGGTATACCCTGGTGTCGTGGCCTACTAGGTCTCCAAGCCTATCTAGTATAATTGAGACATGGTGGGAAAGTGCTTGATATGCGCCAGCGGAATTACAGCAACATCATTGCCCACCTACGCTACGACCTACCAGATATCATACTTCAAAGAGACATTTAGCTACGACAGGTTACTTGCAAACAATAGCTGCTTGTGTAGCCGCGCGGGATGATTATCCGATTTTGAAATCTTACTTAATATTCTTAAATGTGGGAAGGACGGTGGCTCAGTAGTAGAGCGCTTACCTCTGGTGCGTGGGGTCCCCGGCTTGATCTCCGGTCATGTAAGTTTGTGGTGGATAACATTATGTCCGAGGGTTTCCTCGGGGTACTTCGGTGTCCTCCAACATTCCCATTCCACCAATTCTTCCATCATAATACACTTGCGTTAAGCATCCGTCCCCTCCACCTTCAGATTCTTCAACACTCTGAACATGATACTTCAGTCTACGTTGTCAAAAGCTTTATCTAATCATGGGACTTTAAGTAGACAGTTTTGTTTTACTTTTTTCTTAAATGTGTTTCCAGCTTTGCATATTAATCAGTCGTTCTAATTGAAGTTTTCTCTGGTTTCCGTAAACTATTCTAGAAAAACTTATGTAATAATATGTATGTTAATGTTAAAGGGGATTCATGTTCAAGAAACACACAAAATGGTAATAGTTCATGACATTCTTAACTCCAACTAATACACAGTAAGATGTCAATATGTAATAATCATTAGTGAAATGATTCAAGCTTTTATATTGCTTTCTATACTTATCCTATGTAAATTGATCTTTCCCTAAATGTAAATGTAGTAGCACCTGTAAGCCATAGTTTGCAACAAACTTTTTTTTGTATAATCAAAAGTTTTACAAACTATAGTTTATACTCCAATATTGTGTATTTAGATACTCCATTATGTAGATAATTCATATATACTCCAGTATTGTTTATTTAGAGATTAACATCTGTTTTCGGAAGCGCAAGAATATATATGGAATCGAACCAACGCTTGAAACATGATATCCAAATTATATGCCTTCCTATCGAGAAGGAAGCACTGGTCTCTGAGATCAGTATTGATTTGGCCACGTCTTCACTCAGTACAATATGATCTTTAACTCGATAAATATGCTAAAATTATAAACTTTTCGCAAGATGTACAGGCAAACTGTATTGAGAGTATTACAAAGGAAAGGAATTCGAAAATATCTTGTCTTATCTTCTCTTGACATATTACAAATCATATCACTCTAACTGAACCATAATTGTCGAAATAGGATCATACTTTTTACTGAACATTTTATATAATAATAGAAAATAATTTTAAGAGCGTCTTCTTTTTTCAGATCTAAATTTGAAGTCAAACACAGTGCTCGCACATTGCGAAGTTCCATGTACCCAGCTGTTAAAATGTGGACATCGATGCAAAGGAACTTGCGGTAGTTGTCGTCAAGGAAGATTCCACCAACCTTGTAAAGAAGCTTGTGGAAGAACTCTCATCTGTAGTCATAGGTTCGTTTTCCTACTTTTTAACTTTTAATATTAAAAGGATATACCAACATTTTACTAACATTATGATTGAAAGAAGATTAGTCCATCTTTCCTTGAACTGACTTATTTAACCTAGCTATATATTTTTTTATTCATCGTTAAATACGTCCCATGCTAATGGCGACAAAGAAACTACAAATAAAATCAATATTGTGTATAAACTCAAAAGGAGTAAGGCGTAAAACGTCATTAGCTTGGCCAATACAATAGTACTATCAGGAATAGATAGAGTATAGGCATTTTTAGGTATAGATATTTTACTATCAGGAATAAGTTTAGAAGTTTCATATCTTCTCAGGTTGGAGTTTTTAAAAATATTTTTATATGTCATAAACACACTTATTGCTAACTAGTATGTAAAAATGGATTAGTATTTACTAACATTTACTAATAACAATATTAACTTCATGACAACAAAGACGACGAAAAAAGTTTAATTATAGTGTCAACTTATAAGGTTAAAATACTCATTGGGATCTCCATCCATATCTTTTTCTTTAATATCTGGAGCGAAATTCAATCGAAAATATTTTTCTACTTGAGATCGATAAGTAAGGGAAGTGGGGGCATAATGACCACCCCGGAGCAAGATGGTCAGCCCGATATTAGCGGTGTTCCTCTGGAGACAGAGTATTGGTATTACTGCACAAGCTGTAGTTAGTGTGGCACGAAGTGTTTAGAAAGGGAGACATCGCTACCTTCAATAGCGTGTGAAATAATCGGAGAAGATGATTTTCATGGTACGTCGATATAAGGTACTAGCAGCGTTCACCCCGCTTCGCTGCGGTCACCCCGGAACGCAATAAACTTTGTTACTTAGATAATTTTTACTTTTTCGCTTTCAAATTGCAGTAAATGTTAAAATTATAGCGCCTGTCATTTATGTTAACCCGCCGAGTCACATGGTCATGCGGGTTGCATATAAATACGTTTATTTTTACCTATGATGAACTAATAACAAAGGATTTGTACGTATGGACACTTGAATGGTCAATTATCTCAAGACACTGGTAATTAAAAATTAAAGTGATATGATAAAAACCATCTAGGGTCCAAATCCTAATAACCCCCCAAAAATGAAAGAAATTGGTTCAGCCGTATTAGCGTGATGAGTTCACAAAGGATTTGTGCGTTCTCTTTTATATATATAGATATATAGTAGTGAATAGTAGTGAATACATAGTATATAGTAGTGAATATACCTGTTGCTGAAAAAGCTAATTAGGAATAAAACATGGTCCAGACATAGATAGTGAGAAAGGTTTGGCCATCAATCATGCATGATTTCGTTGTGGAAGATAGTGGATAGCAGATAAAGGGTTTTTGAAAAGTAATATCGGGATTGGGGCAAAATAGCCCCTTAAAATTGTACAGGGGACCAAAATATCTCCTGTCAAATTGAGCACGGTAATATATTAACCTGTGAAAAGTATGAAGTCAGTGCTCCCTATGATCGATCGTGTTTCCTTGTTTTGTCATCTGTCTCGAATTTTTTTTGATAGCCCCTCTATTCCACTTCGTATTTTCTTTTTCATGTAGTTTTATTTTAGTATTTTTCATTTTTATAGTTTTCCGCTCATTGTTTCATAGTTGTACAACTAATTGTTTCATTAACATTTCCAATAAATAAGGAAACTAGGATTTTCTTATCGAAACAGAACATAATTTTGGTTAATATGTATATGTTTCAAGGATGGGGCCATTTTACCCAGGGGCTGGGGTAAGACGATCATTCACAATTGGTCTATTTATTTGCAGATACAACTTCTTTGGTAAAACTTTCACGCCTTCCACATATTTACATTTGTAGAAGAATATTGTACTCCAAAATCATCGACTTTCCATTCATAGGAAGGTGTTGCGAGATAGCACATTATGAGAAGATTCAAAATGAGCTTTATTATTAGTGAATTCATGATGAATAAGCCACAAGAATTAAAATACATGAATTTACTTAATAGTACTCGTCTCATTCATTTAAAGATCTGATTCCCGTAGCCAGATCGGAGTTCACTCGCAGTTTCTTTGAACCTAAACGAAGTAAAGGCAAAAAGCCTATCGCCAAACTAAAATATTTGGTCCCCAATGGCGACCACGGTGGTTGAGTAGTAGAGTTCTTATCTCTGGTGCGTGTGGTCCGTGGTTCGATCCTCGACCAAGTAATTTTGTGGTGCACAACAGCATGTCTGTGGGTTTTCTAGGGTACTTCTGTTTCCTCCCACCTTCTCATTCCATCAATTCTTCCATTTTAATTCGCTTGCCTTAATCATCCGTCTCAGTCTAAAGGGCATAATCATGGAACGTTAAGCTAAAACATCTCATTTAATTTCTTTTTTTTTTAAAAAAAATATGTGAACTCTCCATGTTTTTCCCTCTACTTCGACTGTTATGATTTTGCACCGTGTCGGGACATGAATATACCCAAGGAATATCAATGCGTTTAAGAAATACTATCAAACTCGTACTCATATATTAAAGAAAGCGGATGGAACAGTTTTTACATGATGCGAATAGTATTTTGAATAGATGGAAGGATTTCTTAAATTTGATTTAAGTCTTTAAGTTTTACGTCCCACGGTTATGCCGGTTAGGATAAAGGAGACGGTGATAATGAGAAATGAATGAAATGGTGGAATGAAGAAAGTGGAAGGAAACGGGAGAACCCCGAGAAAACCCACAAGCACGAAATTTGATTTAAACTACTCGCTGAGCAAAAGAATACGTTTATTGTAAAAACCATTAACGCGTAACAGTGCACTACGTTACACGCACAGGCGTGCGCAGACCCTTGGATTAGGGGGGGGGGGAATCAATAGCGGTACTCCTAAAGATATACAACCACCTTGTAATCATTACTTTATAATTATATAAGAACAAAACCCCTCTGCTTTTAAATTGGAGAGACGGAACAGAAAAGCTTCCTTCCCCCCTTTTAAAGTCGGCACCTACAGATAGTGTTAGGTGTGTTTTTTGTGTGTGTGATAATATACTGCTGGGAGGAAACAAACGGAAGAAAGACTAAAATATAATTAAATCGGGAAATTTTGGTCGAGTATTGCAAAGTTCAAAGTGTTACTTTGTGTAGCGATGATTACAGACGTCTTTCAGGGCCCATTTTTATGAAATATAATCCTTATTAGCTGAGAAAATTATTTTGTAAAATCGAAAAATAAAACGAAATACCAAAACATTAGGTGGGGCGGCGCCCCCACTTGCCCCCACGTGCGAACTCCCATGGTTACACGTAACTATTCACATTGGCTTCATCAGATACTATCAATATATCAAGACAATCTTTGATGTTATGGGTTCAATCACCGCCATAACTCTTTCACATATGATTATGCTAGTGATTGGAATGAATAGCACACTGCTTTCATACATGCATTTTCTTTTTCGGAGCTTAGTGGCCACTTTCGAACAAGCATAACTGCTGTCCCTAATGTGAAAGCATATGCAAGTATATCAGCGAATATGATCAACCCGTTATTTGCAAATCTTCCTGGAGCAAGTCTTTGATCCGATTTGCAGGGTAAGGATCGTGTTTTGCTTTTAGGTAACTCCTGGGCATCAAATAAATATTATGATCTTTCGACGTGACAGTTCCTGAAGGTGTTGAGTTCTATAAGAAACTGATTTCTATGACATGTACAGGCATTGTACAATCGGCTGATGTGTTCTTCTTTAGTCCACTTAGAAACATGGTTAAGTTAATCACTGATACATTGATTTTATTATCCAGCATTAAAATGTTCTGCAAAGCGATTCAAAAATTTTGTCTACTTTCCGTTCTTCAAATGTGGCTATTCCAGTGGACTTCCCGGACCATTCCAAACACCTTCCGAATATTGTTTCCAAATAGAATTTACAGATGAAGGCTGCAGGGACGTGTGTGATCAACTTGTTTCATCCGCTGTGCTCAGTGCGAAAAATATTTGTATTGTTGGACACACATTCCTTATCGACCTTCATGTCCGTGAGTACTGTTCTATATTCATTTCATCTATTTGTCTTCCCTCACGTGCGATATTCACGCACGAATATCATCCTCCCTTTTTACGCATGTGTAATCAGTCTTTCCTATTGTTCTTTATGTTACTTATGCATTTTTCCAGTCTCCAAATTGCTAAATATCAACATTCTGCTGACTTGGAAACACTGCATTCCAGATGGCAATCCTCTTTATGGTCTTTGACAGTCCTTGCTGTCCTTCTAATGGTTGGTAGATTAAATTTGGTTAGCTTACTTTCACTCTGCGCAAGATATCCAGTCTCAGTGTCATTAATGCCTTTATTTTGGCAACTTCAAAGTTTTATCTTCCCTAGCTCCGCTCCCTATGTTCTATTCCAGCTTTTCTTTTCATGCTCAATCAGACACTGTATGTTTGCATCGAGTTTGCGTGACAACCATATGGACATTCACTTGTGAGTCTTGAACAGAGGAGAACTATGCAGGAACTGTCGCTTTTATTGAAACTGTTTCATAGTAACATTGATTGCATCGATCTATTTAATGAAGTTACAAATTATGTTTCAACAAATAAACTCGGTCTGAAAAAAGTAACTTTCTTGGGTTGGGACACTTTGTCTAAATGCTATAAGAAAGTCCCAGTAATGAGATTGAGTGCAATTCGCAAAGTCAAAATGTTGATCAAAAAGTTCCCGGAATTCAATCAGAAAATTAAAAATACAAGTTTATTCTTAAAAATTGATGCTGTCCCCTTCGAAGTAATCCCCACCGACTCCAACGCACTTATGCCAGCCCTTGATCCAGTTCTCCAAACATTTGTGGTCTCGATTTTCGGTTTTCGTATTATCTCCTCTCCGCTGCTAAAATGCGATCCCCGTAATGGTTTCTTGCGTCAATCAAACAGGAAAAAGTCACACGGAGTTGCACCTGGTGAATTCGGTGGCTGCGGAATGGTATTCGTTAACGTTTTTGTTGAGAAACTCGCGGATAATGATAGCATTGTGCGACGCTGCGTTGGCATGGTGCAAAATCCATGAATTGTTTGTCCAGAGATCTTTTCTTTTTAGGCGAATTGTTTCACGAAAACGCCTCAGAACGCCCAAATAATACTCCTTATTGGTTGTCTGACTTTCTGGCAGAAATTCATGATGTACAGCACCTTTGTAATCCATGAAAACCGTGAGCATCGCCTTCTTTTTCGACTGAAAACGACGTAAATTTTTCGGTCTTGGCTCATTGGGTGCTCGCCACTGGCACACCGCTGTTCTTTTAGAGCATCATTGCCGAAACACATTTCCAACATTTCCTAGGTCATTGCACCATTGAATGCGTTTTTGACGGAAATTTTAATACACACTCGTTGCAAAATTAAATCCATTGCAAAAATCGAAACATGCAGCCGAAAAGATGTACTTAACACTGCGTCACTTTCACGAATGGCACACTAGGATGTTCAAATTGGGAGGGAATATCATTGATACATGTGGCAACCACAAAGAAAGAAGAAGTCAGATCAGATAACTGAGAGCGCCACACGGTGATGATTCCGGGAACTTTTTGATCAAGGTAATAGGTTAGTGAAAACTAAAACTGAACTGGACTTGAATGTAAACTCCATAAGAAAGTTCACAACAATGTTTGTAATATTATAGATAATTCTTTGTACATGGTAAATACATATATACCGTTTACATACCGCTACTTAAACACTGTATATTACAAAGCACTGTAATGGGGTTCTTCAATGTTGTGTGTTGTAATAAATAAATAAATAAACAGAAACGATAATATCATAATGAACCAGTCTTGATATGAAATCACTTCCTTTTTTCTATTGCTAGCTGTGACGTACCATGTGCAAAACAATGCCCGCCTTGTAAAAAGAGATGTGAGTACATATGTCGACATCTTATACCGAACAGCAAATGTGCACGTAGAGATTGTAAGCAACCTGCTCCTTGCATTCATGCCTACAGATTATCCCGTTGTGATAATGATTGTGGCCATCCATGTATTCATTGCAAGGTAAGTAAATACTGTACTGTTTATCCATTTTACATTTTCATCTGTAACTACTAGATATTTCACGTACAATTAGTAAGGACATGATTACTCCATTTGGAGAATGAACCAATAGATTTTTAGATAGTCTATTACAGAATTTTTCGCTTCATTGTATCACTATCCTTAAAGCTCAAAATAAATGTTAAAACATGTCTGCGCTATTTAATGTTAAGATAACGATCAAATTACTTCATAGAATCAGTAATTGACAATATACGTCCAACTACTGTGTTCAATAGCTATTCTTTTGTTTAATACAGGTCGATGTCTATAAAATAATCGCACTTTATCTTAATGTAGATAATAAATTGACACTACATCAGGTTGTTAATCCTTTCTAAAATGAACAATTTTAGCATCGCAGTGGGATGAATTTCGTTAGAAATAGTGATGAGCAAATGCAAGACCAAGACTAAGACCCGGATGGTCTTGGTCTTGGTCTTGCACATCCAGTCTTAGTTTTGGTCTGCCACACCCAATCTTGGTCTTGCACTGGAACCCTCGGTCTTGATCTTGCACACCCAGTCTTGGTCTTGGTCTTGCTTGCAAGAGTCTTCTAAGTCTTGCTTTTAAGAAATCTTATGCTTTTCATAACTAACTAACTCTATGGCCTATGGAACCCGGAGGTTCAATACCGCGTTCACAAAAGCTCTCCACTGACTTCTATCCTTAGCTAACTGCATCCAGTTTCTACTTTGTATTCCAATCTCTGCGAGATCCATCTTAATATTGTCCTACCATCTGCACCTAGGTCTTCCTAATGGTCGTTTTCCGATTGGTCTTCCAGTCAAGACTTTGAAAGCATTTCTACTTTCTTCCATTCTAGCTACATGACCTGCCCACCTAAGCCTCCTAGACTTGACGACCCTAACAATGTTGGGTAAACCGTATAAATTATGTAGTTCCTCGTTATGAAGTTTCCGCCATTCCCCATTCCCGTTCCTCTTGGGTCCGAATATTCGTCTCAGGATCTTGTTCTCAAATACTTTCAGCCTATGCTTTTCATAGGTAAAGTTTACTTAGGATATAAGAGAAATATATCCTACAATGCGCCAATAATTTACCTTCGTGTAAGTATAATGATAGTGTACAACATAGGTGATTTTTTTTTCTTTTTTAATGGATGTCCTCGCTTCACTAATTATCTATAAGATAAATCAGAACGTTTTTTAATCTTTTTATACTTTCAACATATCCAATACTCCACTGGTTCCGAAACTGGAAAGGCAACTCCTGAGACGCATGGAAGAAAATCAAGACGGCGCAGATTACATGAATTGCAAAGTTATTTTTACACTCTAAAGGCGTCAGATTTTTTTTTCTTTTTAGCCACGATTACCTAATCTTTGTATTGAACAAACTTCCAATTAAATATTGAGATTTTGTTTTACTGATTCTTATATGTACTCTATGAGGCATAAACATGGACATTACGCAAAAGCGATGAAAAAAATTGTTGCGTGGAAACGTAGGCATGGACAAAAAAAAGAGAGAGAGAGAATTAGCTGGGTTGAACGGAAAACGAAAGAGAAGGTGTTAGAAATTATAGCAGTATGAAAGAAAAGAATAATTTTATATGTAATTAAGAGGAGGAAGAGAAACTGGTTGGGATTTTGGCTGAGGAGAAACTGTATTATGAGAGACGTGCTAGAGGGTATGGTGGAAGGAAAGAGAGGTAGGGAGCGAAGGAGACTGTAGTAGAAGTAAGGTATTAAAACAGAAAATTGCTACGTCAAGACGAACAGACTAGCTGTGGACCACCGTACATTGAAGCTTCTCAGTTGCAGCAAGTAACCTGCTAATAATGCCGAAATAGCTATGAAGATGATATGTTTAGCAATATTGGCCAAAAAAGAAAGAGAAAAATAAAATAATTATGATTATAATCAAACCTCGTAATATTTTAGAAAAATTTAGTGAAAACTGAAAACGACTCAACTGTCTATGTCTTCTGTGTGAATTCAATTTATACAAATACTTTGGGCCTATATTAGAAATACAAAAACACGGCATCAAACTCCAGGTTATTTGAAATAACTGTACAAAATCACTGTCAGTTGTGAATATGGATTGTTTATTGTTCTATAATGTTATATCGCTCAATTCTCGATGTGCCGTATTCCTAAGGAGGCTAAAAGTTATATTGATTAACAATTATTCAACGTATAAGCATCCGACCATGAAATCAAGCTTGTGGTCACATACAAGTTTTTGTCAATGTCATGAAAATGTCAATTCGATGTTAATTTTATGACCACACGTCAAAAGTTTCCAACGAATGCTTGAGCCAAGGCCATACCTATGTAGTCGGCACCTATGGTGTATGGAATTACCGATGTTCAATACTACATTTCCCTTTAGTTTTGGAAGACGAACACCACTAAAATGTTTTGAAATGAAATATCTAGTTTATCGTCCCACGATTATGCACTGAGGCTAAAGGAAACGGTGATGATGAGAAATGACTGAAATGGTGGAATGAAGAAAGTAGGAGGAAACAGGAAAACCCCGAGAAAAACCACGCACACGTGTTTGTCTACCAAAATAGCTCACATGACGCAAACGGATCGAACCAGGGACCACATGCACCACAGATGAACTCGTTATTAAGTTTCCGTCATTCCCCATTCCCGTTCCTCTTGGGACCGAATATTCGTTTCAGGATCTTGTTCTCAAATACTTTCAGTCTCTGTTCTTCCCTCAGACTAAGCGGCCATGTTTCGCAACCAACAGGACAACATGCATGATTATCATTTTGTATATTTTAAGCTTCAGATTCCTCGATAGAATTCGCGACGACAAGAGATTCTGAACCGAATAGTAATACGAATTCCCTGCTTTTAGTCGACATTTAATTTCTTCGTGAATATGATTTTCCTTTGTTAATATTGATCCTAGATATTTAAAAGTATCCACTTTATCAAAAGCATTATTTAATATTTTAACGCATCCCTAATTTGCTGTATTACGGTCTCGACGCACTTTCATGTATTTAGTTTTCTCTGTATTTACTTCTAAATCCATGTCCTTGCAAGCGTTTAATAAGACTTGCATTTCTTTCTATTGTTCTCCTATCATCCCCTATTAAATTTACATAATCAGCATACCCCATAACCTGGTGAGTACCGTTCGACTCTAGGTCCTGGTTGCAATCTTTGATTTTCCTTATAGCGTATTCCAGGACAAAGATAATTAATAATAGCAACAACGCATCTCGTTGCTTCAGGCCATTCTCGACGTGAAAGCTCGTGGACAAAAATTTTCCTACCCGTACTTTACTTTGGGATCCATTTAAACATACCTTAATTAATCTAATTAGCTTTTTCGGTATTCCAAATTCTGTAAGGACCTTGTACAATGTTTCTCTCCTAACCGAGTCATAAGCCTTTCTAAAATCAATAAATAGTTGATGTACCGGGGTATTGTATTCCCACTTCTTTTCGATTATTTAGCGAATGGTAAATATTTGGTCGATAGTTGATCGATGTCGTCTCAATCCGCACTGATAATTTCATCTGCGTATGAGTCAATCTTGCTAATAGAATGTTTGAAAGGATTTTATTCAGTGCGTACAGCAACGTACAACGTACAGCAAACTTATAACTGAAAACGCATGCTTTATAATACTTTATGTATAAATGTTCCATCTATACGTACTTTCCGTATGAAGCAATATAGGCGGTCAGGATCTCACATACAAATGGACGTATATAATACATAGCTGACGAAGGTAACAGACATATATGTATGTAATATAAGAAATACTGTTAGATATTAGACATCCTGCAACGGGATGATGTAACATCTAAGGGCAGTGCCTATGTAGCATACGGATAACGTATTTCCTTACTGATTTCTGTAGTAAGCAAGAGGATTCCGTATATTTGTACAATAGACCGCTGTCCGGAGAACGGACTTTTCTCAGTGTAGAATATGTCACAATTGCGCGAAAACAACATTTGATCCATATGATTCACATGGTTCCCTAAAGGGACGACATAATCTCGTGAAGTTATGGGACGGTCAGGACCGGTGTAAATTATGTAACGAACATTGACACGTATTTCGTAATGAAAAATGTGAATATATAACAGACGACGTCCTCTCCCTATGTCGACACATGAAAACTCTTCTCTTTCTTTCCTAGTAACCACTTTCTGTTGGCTTTCTTTTAGTTTAAATAGCTCCCACATGTCGTAAACGTCGCCAAAACCTAGTGGCCCACTTGTGGGTAAATGTCGATCGTCGATACAGCGACGCGTCGAAGGATTGCCGCTAGTGTCTCACCGGCGGCAGGGTTTCGTTGAGTCGAAACAGATATCTCGAGTCGGGGTGTTGAAGTTACCACTGCGTAGATGCGAGATTTCGTTTTGGTCCGCGCTCCTTCGATTCGTCGCGGAGAATCGCGAAGGGACCAACACGAACTATAGCCAGTCATGTGCATGCGGTTATTATTATATATTATTTTTTTCTGACGAATTGTTCCTAAAGTGAGCTCCGGGGTCAAGAATAACCTCCGCCTCAACATCTTGAAGTGAAAAATCTTGAGATAAGTGCGATAATTGTATGAATTTAGATGGCAACTGTCGTCGATCATTAGAAAGTGAGTATGGGAGAAGTATGAAATAAAGTAGACACTTGTAATTTTGTTATAAAATTAGTGGCGAACGCATTTTGTCTTGTCCCAAACAGTTATCGTCTAATATACATGGTTAAAGGAGCTCTCTGATTTACCAAATTAAAAAGATCTCAACGATTTATTCCTTTACAAACGACATTTCCCTCATCGTCCCCGTGTCGAAGTCGGAAGAACACCCGCCTAGTAATCATAAGGTTGCTGGTTCGAGCCCCCACCGGGGTGCTTTTTTGGTACTTTTTTAAGTGTTTTTTTAAACTCACCTTAATGTAAACAAATCACACATATAGGCGATTTAACATATTTTGGGGGATGAATTTTGTGGTTCATTGGCGTTTTGTCGCGTCTCTGCCACTGGTGGGCCGCTGGTGGTATAATTTTCAAAACGGAAGAGAGGCCACCGCGGATCGTCGCTGCGGGGAAGCCAATTTTTGACGAGATATCGCTAGTTGCCCATCGGTGGTCCACCGACGCTTACGGAATGGGGGTAGTTTAAATAGCTCGAGATACCTTATTTTGGAGAGATTTAAAGAATCAGAGGGAGAAAAGACAAATGGTGTTGGTATGGAGAACGAAGATGATAACCTTAAAATTAGGAAGTCCAAATATGTGGTGATGAAAAAGAATACAGTTCGGTCAGGAGCTATACCACGGGGCCTGTTCTAAAAGTCTATCTAACTAGAATTTGCTCAAGGACCCGTTGCAAAAGATGTTGGTCAATAACAGAGAACTCTGCCCAGGGATCCATGTATTACCACCTATTCGTGTTGATAAGCCGTCTAGCTACCCATAGTCCAAGAAAGACAATACTAATTGCTTCAAATGGGATACTAACTACTAATTGGATTTTGGATCCGAGTATTGTATTTCGCGGGTATTCCACCGAAAAGCGGACTCGAAATCTCGCGTACAGAAACTATGCATAGTGATGAGCAAATGCAAGACCAAGACCAAGACCCGGGCGGTCTTGGTCTTGCACATCCAGTCTTGGTCTTGGTCTTCGTCCTGGTCTTGCTTGCAAGCAAGAATCTCGCAAGTCTTGCTTTTGAGAAATCTTATGCTTTTCATAGGTAAATTTCACTCTGGATGTAAGGGATAATAAATTCTACAATGCTCCATTAGCAACGGAAATACAATGAATGTTTTTAAATGTAATATTATAGTTTACGTTCGAGTAAATGATGATAGTGTACAACACAGGCGATGACCTGTATTTTTTTTAATGGGTGTCCACGCTTCACTACTTATAAGATAAATTACAACGTTTCGTAATCTTTTTATATTATTAAGCAGATCCAACACTCCACTGGTTCCCAAACTGGGGAGGCCACCCCTGAGACACATGAAAGAATCAAGACGACACAGATTATTAAAATACCATGAATTGCAAAATTATTTTTACGCTTTAAAGGTGTCAGATTTTTCTTTTCAACTACGATTAGCTAATCCTTGTATTGAACAAACTTCCAATGAAATATTGAGATTTTGTTTTACTGATTCCAATATTACTTTATGGGGCAGAAACATGAACATTACGCAAAAGCGATGAAAAAAATTGGAGGCTTTCGAAACGTGGGCATTGAGAAAAAAGGAGAGAATTAGCTGTGTTGAACTGAAAACGAATGAGAAGGTTCTAGAAATATTAGCAGTAGGAAGAAGAATTTTAGGTATTGTTAAGAGGAGGAAGAGGAATTGGTTGAGATATTCGCTGAGGAGAAACTATTATGAGGGACGTGCTAGAGTGTATGGAAGAGGAAAAAGATTGACAGAGCGAAGGAGGCTAGTTGAAGGAAGGTATTAAAATAGAAAATTGCTGCGTCAAGACGAAGAGACTAGCTTACGATCACCGTACATCGAAGCTTCTCAGTTGCAGCAAGTAACCTGCCAATAATGGCAGAATAGCTATGATGATGATGATGATGATATGTTTAGCAATATTGATCAAAAAAGAGTGAAAAAATTAAAATAATAATTATTATTATCAAACCTCATAATATTTTAGAATAATTTAAGTGAAAACTGGAAACTACTCAACTGTTTATGTCTTTTGTGTAAACTCAATTTATATAAATACTTTTGACCTATATTAGAAATACAAAATAACGGCATCAAACTCCAAGTTATTTAAAGTAACTACAAAATCAGTCTCACTTGTGAATGTGGATTACTAGCATGAATTACCTACTTCGTTGGGTTAAATATAATAATAATAATAATGTTTCGTTAGTCACTTTTTACTATTACTAAAGCGCTCTCTGAAATCGGCCATTTTCGATTATTTTTATATTTCTCTGCCCTCAGCCTCCCCAAGGTGCGGGACTGAATTTAGATATAAACGGCATCTGAAGTGTCACTGTTCATCTGAGAGACCCCGAAAACTATAGATTCGGCACTAATATCGGTCATTTTCACTAAATTTATATATCTCCTCCTTCCTCATGTTGCAAGGCACGGCATCGGGAGTGTCACTGTTCATCTCAATGACCTCGAAAACCATGAATTCGACATCGATAATAGTCATTTTCGATAATTTATATATATATATATATCTCCTTCCTCCACCTTCCCCAATTTGTGGTACTGGATTTGCATTTAAACGGGATCGGAAGTATCACTGTTCACCTTAACGACTCCAAAAACTATGGATTCGATACTAAAAGAAAACATTTTTTAAAAAATAAAAACCATTATTATTATTATTATTATTATTATTATTATTATTATTATTATTATTATTATTATTATTATTATTATTATTATTATTATTATTATTATTATTATAGCCGATCCTCCCCTAAGTTCTACCGTCAAAGTGATATGATAAAAACCACCCCAACTCTGAACACCATCTATGTTGAAAATTTGATAGGTCGATCGGCTGGTTCAAGAGTGATGAAGTCACAAAGACAGTCACTTTTATTTATTTTTTTACATATAGCTTTCCCTCCTCCTCTCCTAAGTTACACCGTCAAAGTATAATAATAAAAATCGTTCCAGACCTGAACTTAATCTATGTTCAAAATTTGATCGAGATCGGTCAGGTGGTTCAAGAGAATAAGAGTCACAAAAATAGTCACTTTCAATTTTATAATATATATTTATTGTTGTAGTATAATGTTATATCTCTCAGTCCTCGATGTGCCGTATATCTAAGGAGGCTAAAAGTCATATTGATTCAATTATTCAACGTATAAGTATCTGCCCATGAAATCAAACTTGCGGTCACAGCACTAAGTTTTTGTCAATGCCATGAAAATGTTATTTCGATATTAATTTTATGAGCACACATTAAACATTTCCAACGGATGCTTGAGTCCTGGAGCCAAGGCCATACCCATGTAGTCGGCATCTATGGTGTACGGTATTACCGATGTTCAATAGTATATTTCTTTTTAGTTTTGGACGAATAACACCACTAATATACTTTGAAATGAAATGAAGTATCTAGTTTAACGTCCCACGATTATGCATCAAGGCTGACGGAGACAGTCATGATGAGAAATGACTGAAATGGTAGAATGAAGAAAGCAGGAGGAAACAAAAAATAAATAAAAAAAACAAAAAAAAAAAACAGAAAACCCACACACATGGTGTTTGTTCACCAAAAAAGCTCACATGGCGCAAGATGACACCTGTGTGGCTTGAAAACGAGTAATATCTACAGAAAACGCGAACAACCAATTCAAAAAACGACATATTGTAGCTATGTGCCAGAGGGGCAGATCGACTCATACGGATTGCATAAACTACGGGGAACACATTCACTCCAGCGGCATTTTTACTGAAGCCAAGAAATTCAAGGAAAGATATAATGATTTTTCCCCCTTCTTTTTTTCATTCTATAAAAAAGTTCAAGTAGTACTGGTACTTGTGCAAAACTTGCGCAAGAGTCTTGGTCTTGGTCTTGCTACCGTATGTAGCCTCACGAATGGTTATCTTACTGGCGACCTAACTTACGGTCAACTAAAGTCCACACCTTGCGATCACACTCGTCCTATTCGTAAAATACGCTTTCCGTCCTTATCTAAGGAATAAATCCACTATATAGAAAATCACAATTAAATTCATAACGAAATTTAGAAAAGGGAATTAATTGAAATTATACCTAGTGTCAAACGAAATATTTCAATTCTTCTTCTCCCTCTTTGACCTTCCACCATACTATCTCAATATTCCTCACTGTGTCTTAAACGAATCTATCGTCTTACCTTTCTCTTGTGGACTTCCTTCTCTTTTCCTTTAACTCATCGAGAGGCCGGTTGTGCATTTAGACTCGCTTATACAATAAAATGTCTAGGGGAATTTATCTCTTAATTACCTTAATCTCTCGGGTACGATTTTTTTTTTAGATATAGAAATCATAGAACACCTTTAACTTTATTATTTTATTTAGTAATTAAAAGTGTTTTGGTTTATGAAAATCCTAAGATAACTCTTAATGGTTCCTGTCTAGAAATTAATTTGTTAATACAACACTAATTGGGGTGGGCCTGTGGAGTTACTAACTCGCGTTCACTTACAAGCTGTTAGTACACTCCTTAATTAGTTTCTATCAGCACTGCTACTCACTTATAGCGTGTTTCCTCTAAATCCCTGTCGTGGAACTCATCTGACCTGAATTCCGTTCCACATAAGGAGACTAGCTACTTTATTTATGTTAGGTGTAGTTAGGTAAAGGTATAATTGGATCCTTACGTCGAATCCCAGGTAAGTTCTTAACTAAGGAAATTCTCTACCAGCTTCGTCTATGTTTCAAGACTAGAGAATCCCGACTATAGAATTCTTACTCACAGCATTACAAAAACGAGCACTCGCTGTGTGCTCGATTGAACATTACTTATGTCCAATCCCTCTATTCCTTCCCTAATCCCCTCTCTCTTGGGAATCGAGAAATTAAAAATTTAATTATTCCCTAGCTAAAATCCATCTAAACACTTCTCAAATTTTCCCAACGTAAATCCGAACAAATCACACATTATATAACTCAAACAAAACTAAATTAACTAAAAACTAATTATTAAGGAATAACCCACTTTAAATTAAATTCTGTAACCTTGGTTCCAACTTAGAACCATAAACCTAAGACTACACTACTCAGTGGTATTCCTGTCAACTGAATCTATACTTTGGTTCTCACTAGGAACCATCCTATACAGCCACATCGTTCAGGACTAGAATCAAAAGAATTTCAGCCTAAACAGATCCTCATTTGGAACCTCCAACCTACAAAAACCACATCATTCAGTGGCTGTCTCCAGAAAGTGAAGCCCTGTTACCCAATTTCCGTCCGTATTTATAGCAGCCCACGAAGACTATCTAAGAGACATTCCGCGAAGTATGGGGAACCAAAGGTTCCTCTTGGAAGAAAAAAGTTCACTTCTGCAATCCCAGCGAGAAGTGTTTCCACCCTATCGAAATTTATTAAACATACATAATATACAAGTAGTTTATAAATTAAATACACAAGTTAATTAAATATACTACTACTAATTATATATACATATATAGATTAATTATTTATAAATGGAACTAAGACCAGGCCTGGTATTTATACTAGTTCTATTTGCATATTAAATCTTACAATTAAAATTATACATTTATATAAAATATTGAAAACCAGCAAGGTGCGCCTTGCAGTCTTGCAGGTATTGTCTTGGTCTTGGTCTTGGTCTTGGTCTTGCATGCAAGACTCTTGCAAAAACTTCAAGACCAAGACTCTTGCGCTCATCACTAACTACGCACGTTAGCCACTTTGCAAGTAATAACGAATAGTATTAATACAGATCATTCTTATGCACAGTAGCAGATTCTGAAGATGCCAGTGCCCCCCAATTATATTGAAGAATTTGGAAATCTGAAAACGAAAGACACATACCTCCCACAAATTTATACAGGAATATGCGCTTCTGTTCTTACGCCAAATTATAGAAGAATCAATTACAGAAGAATTAATCAAGTTGCTACATGTGACGTTTTAGCGAATAATAATAATAATAATAATAATAATAATAATAATAATAATAATAATAATAATAATAATAATAATAATAATAATAATAATAATAAAATACTAAGATTTAAACTAGCATTTTGTTTCACAAATATGTATGACTACATTCATAACTCTGTTGTTGCATCCTTTTATACAATATAATTAACTTTACAGGAAAAGTGTGAATGGAGTTGCGAACACCACAAATGTAATAAATTATGCTACGAAATATGTGATAGGTCTCCTTGCGAAGAACCTTGTCCGAAAAAACTAAAGTGTGGACATCAATGTATTGGCTTCTGTGGAGAAATATGTCCTCCTCTTTGTAGAATATGTGACTTCAAAGAACTTACGGAAGAATTTTTCTTACTTGGCACAGAGGGTGAACAAGACTCAAGGTTAGTTTTGTATTTGTTTGTTACATTTTGTGTAATTAGTTTAGTGAAAAATTAAATCAGATTTTGTGCACTGAAAAATAAGAAATTATTTTGTGATGAAAGGTTAGGACTAATTACTTACCTAGGTACATTTTAGTGTTAATAAATAACTGAGTTCATTTCGTATCGTAATCTCTTCTCGTATCAGCAAACGAAAAAGGAAATTTTTGATGAAAAAGAGGAAAATAAAATGTATAGGTCACCGCAATAAACTTTTTCACACCTATTTATTAAAGTAAATCATGTGATGTTACAATTAATAATGAAACATTTTCTTGTAAGTACGAACAAAATTAAATTGTTTTCGGAAAACTATTTCGAATAAATCTCATTCCCATGAGTAAACAATTGTGGATGTTTTTGTTTCATAACAAATGACCTATTCTGTGTTGCAGTATTATTATTATGATATATTAACAAAATCGCCTGTCATTTTTGAAAAAAAAATAGTTCGAAAGTACTCACTCCCTAGAGTAAACTACCTTGTTGACTTTTCCAGGAAAAGTTAGTTATACCATACTGCCAGATTGTTAATGAAATCTTTATTGATGAAATAAGAACAGAATCACTCGAGTCGTTTTTGAGAAAATCGTCCGAAAAATAATACCCCTCATAATTAAACATCCTCTCGTGGATTTTTTCAGGACAGATACTATACTATACTATAAATAGATACTCAATATTTATTTAGAGTTTACTGGAAAATTTGTATTCAACAAATTTGTAATTACTTTAATGTATAAGTAACATCCATATGTATGTAATACTTATTATATCGACTTCATGACAAGTCGTATATCCCACAAACGCCCAAGACCAGTTTTATTCGTTAACAACTGCATTGAACAATACCGTGTTACATCGAAAACCTGAGAAGAAAACTGAACGAAATTCGTACAACAAGAGAATGGGTAGTGTGCCTGAAGTGGAACAACGGGGGTTTGGCTAAATGAATGATATAGCCCATGTAACGTAGTGAAAAATAAAGTGGGTCACTGGTGGCACAAGGAGCGTTTGTGGGATATTATACTCTGTATAATCAAAAGGATGCAAATAAATACAAATACAATACTATACTATACTATACTATACTATACACTCCCGTCTGGTTTTCAATACGGCGAAATCCTTCAACCGAAATGGGCGCCATATGCCAGAAAATCTACAACACATAGGTCATTCCGTTCTACAAACAAACAGATATTACGTTTATCACGAAAACCTGCTGTTAGCGATGACAGCAGATGAAAATCCGGATATTCGAACGTTAGGCTGGAGAAGGATAAAAAAGTATCGCAGTCAGAAGATTCTGAGATCAATCCGCCCACATCATTTCATTGTTCCGAAATTAAACTTTACAGCCGAAAATTACTACGACATAATTAATTGACCTAAACGTCTAACAGAGCCGCCAATCACGCGAAACATAACGAATCAGCAGCTTGAAGAAAACATCAGAATTTCAGCTGCTCTAACAACAACATTCCCTTGCCATAGTCAAGCTGTGAAACGCACAATGAAGCTAGTGTTCAAGGCAGCATCGAAAAAGTGCAGCCAGGATATCTACGATAGAGCCAAACTGATGTCTAGAACAAGAATGTCCCGCTTCGAGACCAAGAAGAACTACGTGAAATAATGTGAAAGGTCAACGTAGGCCTACGGGATGGGAGGGTAGGCGGAATTCGATGTGCAGCCACCTCATCGTGGTGAGTAGAGCAAAATGAGCGAAGAATTGCACAAAACACCTTGTTGTAACAAAGACTATGTCTACTATCATTTTTAACGTGGTATTTCGAATAAAATCTGGACATACATTCCAACAACTGAGCTAACATGGGTACATGGGTAACTTTGACTCATAAACATTAGTAACATGGGCGCCCGCAGGATTTTTTCTAAGGGAGGGCAAAACACACACATTTAAGTAAAAAACACGTGTGACGCACAGGTCCCTTAAGCACGGAGTAGTATGATAACTAGGACCCATAATCCTTTATCCACTGATATCTGAAAGGACGAGAATTTCCTCTTAAAAAAACGTCTTATATCCTTTGCCTCTTAAAAAAGTTTTATATCCATTCTGAACACTACACAATTAACAAATATTTAAAAAAAACTAAAAAAAACGCAACAGTAATCGACTCCTGAAAACAATTAAACTCAAACTTTTGTATCTAGAACAACCTATAAATGTTAATATTTTCGAAAATCCAGGGAGGGCAATTGCCCCCTCTTGCCCCCCTCTGTGGGTGCCCATGATTAGTAAATTGTTTACTGAATTGCTACAAGTTACTTTTAATAAAATAATTGTATTATAACCATCAGGCAATTCTAGAAACGACCCCAAGTAGCTTTTCTGTCATTAATGTTGTGTGTGTTGCCTAACCAGACACGGTAAAAACTTTCGTTGAGGCAGGGTAAGGGGTTGTCCAAAAAAAAAAAAAATAGTAAGGTTGGTGCCACTAATGGCATTTTTTCCGCACTAGCCGTCATCGAATTTTCAACAAAAGTGCAAAACGCTCCACCCTATCCTGAAGTATGATTTCACACTAACAACTTTATTCGCACACTATAAGTAGATAATAGTGCTCCGTAATGCTACAAACTGAGTAGATTATTCCTATCAGCTGAGTATTAATGACTTCTTTGTAATATCACACGAATGTATTAACTTATCTTGTGGATAGGAACCGGGACATTTAGGCGTCCCGAAAAATCTCTTCGGGACAGAGGAATAGACGATTCAGTACTATCCAGGCTAAACCGGGACGCCTTGTGTCTCTATGATCGACAGGTTTGTAGTTAATCTGTCAAAAATTAACGATTAATCAAATCAATTAAAGTTTTGTTAATTTAATCCATTAAAAAATTTAGGATTTAGTTTACGAATAATTGTTTAAAAATTCGGAACAATTAACCAAATTAAATATTATTATTTTTTCTCAAAGCCATATGAAATATGATAGGTATTCTGCAAGAATGGGTTTGTTGCGACTCATATCACAAACTTCAAAAGCAGTTCCACAACAGCAGTTGCAGGAGCGACATATATATATATATATATATATATACAGGGTGTTAAAGAACTATACCTGCAAACTGTAAGAGGTAATTCCTTGCATCAAAATAAGAGAAAATGTTCATATGGACCTATGGCCAAAAGTGTATAGTTTCAGAGGTAGGGATGTCCAAAATCGCGAAAAAGCTAAATTTTGAACAGACCCTATTTAGAATTTCAAAAGCTGTGGATGGTGGTCCTTATCAGCATAAAGAAACCACGCATACATAATCCAAAAAATCATATTTCATCAATTTTTAATAGGTGTGCAGGGTATTCCCTACAGGGCGTAATTCTCAGATATGCTCTCAGTAGAGTTTTGAGATATACCCTGATTTCAAGGAGGGTCCAAAGTATGCAAGATGTAAGCCTTGACAATGGATATCCAATGCTTCGGAAGAAAGTCGGAAGTGTTAGGAACCGGCAACTCCATGTTTGTTTGTTTGTTTGTTTGTTTGTTTGTTTGTTTGTATGTATGTATGTATGTATGTATGTGTGTGTGTGTGTGTGTCTGTGTGTGTGTGTGTGTGTGTGTGTGTGTGTGTGTGTGTGTGTGTGTGTGTGTGTACATATATATCGTGACAAAATACATCACATTACACGTTATTATATATATGTATTTTGTCACGGTATATTTCACGTTTTCTCCACTTATAAGCGTGAAGAATAAACATCGCAGCATGCGTTTTCCCGAGTACGAGAGATCGTGCTGCTGACGGTCCTTAACACTTCCGACATCGCGCCACAGGATTCCGTGTTCACTGTTATCAAGACTTATAGTTTGCCTACTTTGGACCAATCATAAAGTCAGAGCATATCTCAAAATTCGGTAGATGGCATATCTTTGAATTTCATCCTGCAGGGAATACTCTGCACATCCATGGCACATTAATTAATTGTGCATTTTTGGACTGCGTATGCATAATTTCCTTTACGCTGATAAGGATCACCATCCACAGTTTCTCGAATTCGAAATAGGGCCTCTTGAAATTTGGCGTTTTCGCAATTTTGGACAGTCCTAGCTCTGAAACTATGCACATTTCCCCACAGTTCCACATGAACTTTTTCTTTTATTTTGATGTGAGGAATCACCTCTTACAGTTTGTCGGTCTAGTTCAACACCCTATATATATATATATATATATATAATGTCTCGTATAGAAGTTTAAAAGTAACTGATACACAGAAATTACATTAAACGGCACATAATTTGCACTGATATATTTTTCTCAGTTATATGAGACTTTAATTTGTATTTTTATCAATTATCAGTTTTGTTTGAAAACAACTTTTCATAATAATAGATTATTTTTCCCGTGTTCTTAACTTTATCTAGTAAAGTTTACATTAACTTTCACTACTCAAGATAATTTTTATTGCATTGTAGTGAAAATTGACACTTTCAACTGTGATTTTAATCAATTAAATTTTGAAGTTAATTTATACTGTACTTTTTCTGACATCAATTTTTAATTTAATAAATATTTTTTCATACTCTTAATTTTTAATTTCAACTTGTTCGTGTTTTCATTAATTTTTTCCAACTATGATGATTGGGTCATGTCATTTTAGCACTTGTAATATCATAAATACCCTTATAGTTCTGAGACTTTTTTTAATCCACTAAAAATATTGAGTTTAATTCCTACTACATAAAGTAAGGTAAGGTAGGTTGACGAGGTTTTTGAAACATCTTTCCATCTATTTTAGATTTGTTTACCTCGAGGATTGTGGACATACTATTGAAGCAGAAGGACTTGAAATGTGGCTGAACCAATCTGTGGGAGACGAAATAACAATGAGGAAGTGCCCCAGATGTAACACAATCATCAGAAGAAATTTTCGTTATGGGAACATTGTCAAAACTTTCTTCAATGACATATGTGAGATCAAAAATAGAATATTCGGAAATGAAGCAAATATTATCCAACAACAGAAAGAAGTGGAAACCATACTGGATAGTATATCAAAAAGCAAAGGTAACGTATACAGCATGTTGTTTCTTAATAATCAAACATTTTTTTTAATCTAAAAGAATAAGTCTCACGATCTTTCGTATGCTTAATAATTTCGAAACAGCAATTCAAGCAATAGCTTATCATGGATTCTACATTGCTGTTCCCAGAGCAAATACCTTCGTAAGGTCATACCTACGCTCCTTGTAGGAAAGAGCGAGAGAGAACACTACTAACAATGCAGATATACAGAATGGACCATTAATCCTGAAACGCCCTTGATACTTTTAAACTAATGAATAAAATCCCATGAAATTTTGTAACATGGAAATATTGATAAAGGAACATTGTTTGATACATTCCGTAATACCAACTGATTAGCAGTCTTGTCAACCCAACATAAAGTTATATTTTTTTAGAAAACAGCACTACGTCAGATTTTTACATACTTCAAATCTACATAGTAAATGAAGACCTACAACACTAAATTTATTACTCAGTGTTACAAACTTAGGACACTACAGTATCACAAACATCCTTAACAATCCAAATTTTGGAGGCCTCTACAACATTACAAAATAGGAAGAGTGTTGCAAGAGATTAAAAATATTATTACAAAAGAATTTATTTCGGGAAAAAATGCTTGAATAAGTACCAACATCCAATCATATAGATGGCTTACAATAAACATCAAGATCATAAAGCCATTCAGATATGATAAAGATTTGCAAAGTTTGCAGGACTGCTTAAAATTAGAAATTGCGAGAACTTATAATTACAACTACCAAAATGTATTGTTATAATGATATAGACGAAAGCATTTTTTTAAAAATAATTTACCAGAACTACGTCATTTTAAGCAGTATAGCAAATTTCGACCAATGTTTTTCATGTCTCCAGAACAAGTTAAGATATCAAATGCCGTAAATGGCATTATGTTTTTTACGTTTATTAGAAACCACATATGTGATTGAATGTGGTACTTATCTACGCACTTTTTCGAAACAAAACCTTCTGAAGAAAGTAAAATTTCTTGTAATCTTTGTAACTTTGTTTCTACTTGTTAGAAATACATCATATCATGGTCAGGAAGGTACTTTTGATGTGTATTGACACGTTGTCCATTTCACTTGCGTTATTAATGGGTGGTATCAATAAAAATAAGTAACTACTACTGAGAAGTCCTGCTCGAGAATCGGAGTAACTACACCTGGAGTAATCTCCTCCCTCAATTTCGTATCAATAAAACAAGCCACTACTCAGGTCTAGTCTGCTCCAGATTTATGAACGTTTACTCGCGCTTCCTCTGCACGTAGCACTGAGTCGTATCAATAAAATAAGTAGTTACTCATTTCTCCCATCTGTTGGGCGGTCATTTCGTTGTGGGTAACTTCTGGCGCAGTATCCTAAACGCCATGGAAGGGGCAAGTAGCAACGACAGTTTCAATTAAAGTGCATTTGTGGATATTATAAAAGTTCCAGTGGTACTTTCAAAGTCACAGTTACCAGAAAGTAAACGAAGGAAAGCCGAAGCTTTGAAGGCAATTACTGTGAAATGCAACGAAATATCAAATAAATCTACAAATGAGACATAAATACAAAATAAAATCTTTTAATATCCGAGCGAGCATTAAAAAAAAAAAAAAATGAAAAATAAAACGGGAAACAAGAAAGTAATACTGAAACCACGGGAACGAACCTCTTGGAACTGATGGATGTTGATTGGAATCCAGCAATACCAAGATTAGCACGACAAGTGCATATCACGCGTTGTCCAAGGTCTTGTCCAAGATTGTTTGGCTTTAAGAACGAAATCAGACACTTGGTCCCTTTGTTTCCTTTTTTAAATAGTCCAGCCAGTCACGTCGTAAAGCACGTCCATCTGATTGCGTTTTCCACACCATACGTGTCCTTTTTCACCTTGGCATAAAAAGAAATATACATTCTCATGTATACACCCTTCCTATCAGCATTGAGTTGAGTTGATTTTGAGTTTAATGTCTTTTTCAGTAGCGAGGCTATATGAGACGGGACCCACTGATTAACTTGGAATCCGAACCATATGAGCTCCCGCCGGGAATCGAACGGGGGTCTCTCATGCCAAAGGCATGTACGCTATCCGCTTAGCCACGAAGGAGCTCTTCCTATTAGCGTATTCGTCTCCAAAATACTAGGTTTCTTTATTGCTACGTGTTTATAATCAAGTGCTCCGATAGCACCCAGAAATGTATATTGTTCTTGCCACTCTGCCTTTGCTGTTTGAATATTACACACACCTCCGGAAACAATCAATTTTCAGATTTCGCAATAATCGCATCCATTACACTTGTAGTAGTCATAGACACAGTACGTTGAGCCACAACAGAATCCTCTGACATTCAGACCTGGAATCCCGGATCACTCACGTAAAGCAAGAAAACCCGCATCTTTTCGTCATTTCGTAGTGCATCACCCCAAATTTCAGTTGATTCTCCTAAAAAATGTTGTGCTAACTACTCTACATTTTCTTTCAGGAACCTATGTTTTTTTGTAATCTCCATTTGCAACATTTCTATGCAATTTATAAATTTTGCTACATAGCAAAACAATCATATACTCTGCCATATTTCGCACGGAGTCACCTATTTAGCTTGCTCCACAAATTTGGAGAAGTTACTAGCATCACAGAAGAGTCTTTGATTTTTATTGATATCAAACGCGGAGTAGTTATTAGGCTCGAGAATAGAGGTGTGGTTACTTCAAAAGGGTGGGGCTTCTTCGAGGTCAGCCGAGACGACTAGTGCTCAGTTCTCTTTTTATTGATACCAATGCGAGTAACTACTTCAAAATTGGGCGTAATGAGTAACTTCTCCGTTTTATTGATATCACCCAATGTGGTGAAATCCTCGAGACTATGGATGTTTGTGATACTGTAGCATCTTCAGTTCGTAACACTGAATAATAAAATATGGTATTGCATGTTTACGTTTAAGATGTATCCTATGTACACAATTAATTATTTAGATCCACAATTCGATAAAACTAGCTTTAGCAACCACCAAAATTTACTGTAGATAATTACTCCAAGAAATTAAAGCATATTTTTGGAATCGGGGGAACCAGAACTTTTTGCTTAAAATTCGCACTTTCTTGCTATATTTTCTATATTTTTGATGGTCTAGGTTAATTTGGATTAGTTTAGGTTAGGTTATATTAGGATTTTGGGAGGACCAGAATTCTTTGCTTAAATTTTGTACTTTCTTCTCATATTTTCTGTTTTTGATGTGATTTAGGCTATGTTAAATTAGATTAGGTAAGTTTATGTTAGTGCTTAGTAATTGTCCTTACGTAACATCAACTCATTTCTCCTGTAAGCAGGGGGCGCGGTGGCTCAGTGGTAGAGTGTTCACCTCCAGTGCTTGGGGTCCCTGGTTCGATCCCAGCTCGCGCCGTGTGGACTTTGTGGTTGACAAACACCGTGCTAGTGAGTTTTCTCGGGGTTTTCCCGTTACCTCCCACTTTTTTCATTCTACCATTTCATTCATTTCTCATCATCACCGCCTCCTTTAGCCTAACCGGCATAACCGTGGGACGTAATGAGATTTCATTTCATTTTCTCCTTTAAGCATGGTGTTTTTTTTTTTTTTTTTTATACCTGATTTTGGACCCCCAGTTCCAAAATTATCCCGAAATTAAACTGCTTATTATATCTTAACAGCATAAATGTTCAGGTCTGGCCACCAAAAAATGGTATCTTACGTACCGGACCATTGTCCTTAACAACATATACATATTGTCGTTGCAATGTAGATTTGAAATATGTAATAATCTGACGTAGTCCCATTAAAGAATAACTTTGATTAGCAACACTGTTAATTAGGTGATGTTGCGGAGTATGTCAAACGATGTTCCCTATCGATATTTGCATGTTATAAAATTTCATTGAATTTTATCTATTATTTTAAAAATTACGAAGATATCTGACAATAAATGGTTCATCCTGTATATCAGATTGCAATATTTTTAATTAGAAGGAAGAATGACCCAGTAAGATACTTTTTTTAAAATGAAAATTATGGAAACGCCTCATAAAACTGCAACTTAACATATTAATATTGCGTTGGGCCATCTTTCACCCTCAAAAAATACCTGATGCAATGTGGAGTAGAGTCATAAAGGTCGAGAATTATCGAAATTGGAATATTACACCATTTTGCGTGGATTGTATCGATCAGTTTAGTGAGAGAGAATAGAGGAGAACATCTGCGCCGGATTCTGTCTCCAAAATGGACCTCAGATGTTCAATTAGTTCAGGTTCGGAAATTCAGCGCGCGAGGGGAAATGTTCAATTTCATCGGGATATTCCTCGAACCACGCCACAACAGCTTCAGCTGTGTGAATGAGCACATTAGCATTCTAAAGTATGGCTTCATTGCCCGAATCAATATTGTAATAATCAGTAGAGTAATGGTGCACGGGTTTTTCCCTTCTCTTTTTTATTATTATAAAAGATGATTATACAGTTTGTACACAAGATTACAAATAAATAAGTCTCTAAAAGTTCTTTGCTGTCCATTACAGCTCAGAGGTTTGCTGGTTAAGAATCACCCTATCCGTTGCAGCTGAGTCTAAAGAAACCTCTTGCCCATTTCAGCTCAGAGATAGGGTTAGTATCTTCTGCTCGGTGCAGCTCGGAGATAGGTGAGAATACATCTTGGCCGTTGCAGCTCAGAGGTAAGGTTAATATATGCTTCCCGTTGCAGCTCAGAGATAGATGAAGATACCTCTTGTCCGTTGAAGTTCAGAGACAAGGTTAGAGGATTCTCTCCCGCCCGTTGTAGCTTGAAGAGATACTGTAGGTAGGATATGGCCAGTTAGCAACTGATATCTTCTGCCTCGAGGTGTCCGTTTATATAGCTAGTCTTTGGAGGAGGGGTTGAAGGGGTCCTCTTCGTATCTTTTCGTGTCCTCTTCGTATTCCATCGGTGGTGACGGCATCCTTTGGCTGCTTGCTGATGCCTGCGTCGAAACACGTGGTTTTATTTACTAACACGGAATGCTTTTAATATGAGGGAATATTGCAATATTTGGACTATTGGATACACATGCCCAGGGTGCGAATTGCCGGGAGGATGAGGGGGTTTACCCCCTCAATCACATTTTGTTCCCCCCAAAGAAATCAACTGAAGTTTCCCTACCGGTGATGCTCCTTTTTCCCCCAAACCATGGTTAGTATAACTCCAAATTTCACTGATTTTTTGTTATTTCTTGTAAGTTTAATCTGCTAGCCGTATTTCGAAATGAGCGACGTAAACTATTCAGTTTTGGTAATTTCTCATTTCCCCACTATTTTCACCGTTGTTTAGTTGAACTATATTATGACTACAGTTGTTACTTGCAACCTTATCCTCATACCCTTTAGTTCGCCGTTGTTCGTGAATTTGAATGTATTAATTGCGCAAAACAGTCACATGGATTTATAAATGCTCTTAGAAGTTGGTCAAGAAGAAGTAAGGAGGGTAATTTTTTCAAAACTCACGGATTTCATTTGGGTGTAGAATTTCTAACTGAAGTCCGATTTTCGTGTGGTTTGTGGCAAATGATCAAGGAAGAATGGGAAGTTCATGGAACTATGTTTACTGGTTTAATCTTTAACCCCCATAAATCACATGTTGAATAGCTATAGCCGTTTGCGATAAACGACAGAGAGATTTCTTGGGTGTCCTAAGGAGTCGATAACCGACATCTTCCACAACACTTGCCTGCGGGGACCGATGCTTCTCTGTCTCACTCAGGAGCGTGTTGCCACGTTTGGCCTAATCCTCGTTTCGCCTAACCAATTATCTGACACTTTCACGACAGATAAATGATAAGATTTGTGTCCGCCATTTTAGGCGAAATAAGGATCCTCGTTTGGCCTAATCCTCGTTTTGCCTAAAACGATGGACTATAAAAAAATCGCGGAAATAAAACTGGAGGGAAATTACAAGAGAAAATTCCCTAGAAGTATTAAGAAATGCAAAATATATAGTTTCACCAATAACTAACTAACTAACTAACTCTATGGCCTATGGAACCCGGAGGTTCAATGCCGCGTTCACAAAAGATCTCCACTGACTTCTATCCTTAGCTAACTGCATCCAGTTTCTACTTTGTATTCCAATCTTTGCGAGATCCCTCCTAATATTGTCCTCCCATCTGCGCCTAGGTCTTCCTAATGGTCGTTTTCCGGTTGGTCTTCTAGTTAAGGCTTTGAAAGCGTTCCTACTTTCTTCCATCCTAGCTACAAGATCTGCCCACCCGAGCCTCCTAAATTTGGTGATCCTAAGAATGTTTCGTAAACCGTATAAATTATGTAGTTTCTCGCTATGAAATTTCCGCCATTCCCCATTCCTGTTCTTCTTGGGTCCGAATATTCGTCTCAGGATCTAGTTCTCAAATACTTTCAGTCTATGTTCTTCCCTCACAGTAAGTGACCATGTTTCGCAGCCATACAAAACAACAGGCATGATTATCGTTTTGTATGTTTTAAGCTTCAAATTCCTCGACAGAATTCGCGACGACAAGTGATTTTGAACCGAATAGTAACATGAATTCCCTGCTTTTAGTCGACTGTTTTTTGTCAGCTGGACCCCCTATCGCGGACCAAGATTTGCACTGATCGTATAGGTTGAACAGGCTTTGGTGAGAGGAACTCAGTACTATTCCTTTTAGATTGCACAGGGAGACGAACACATACAAATTAGAGGTAATACGGTCCTTTTCAGGCCCAAAGCCCTGACAGCAGCATTCTGGACCTTATGAGGACCACTGTTCTTCAGACCCACAGGAAACACACTCAGACGGAAGCCTACACGTATATGAAGACGAGCCTGACTGCCTAACCAAATATTACGAGCAAGAAACCAAATAGAGAAGACAACTTTCAAGTAGTTGAATGAAGAGGGAGGAAAAAGAAGAACCTAGAAAAAACTTCAACACAAACACAGCAACCAATCTCACACAGGAAAACACCAAACATACACAGATGAAAACCAATCGCACAGGTGAAAACCAAACGCACTGATGTGGAAACCAAAACAACGCAGGGAAACAGAATATCTGACCTTACCAGGACCAAAACAAAACTACATCTACCAATCAGAAGCCTACAACCAATAGCCAATCAGAAGCCAGTAAGGATTAAGTTAGAAAAGATGCCTATCCACGATATTTGAAGGGAATTTATAGCAATATGAATTTGTTTTTCTGTTCATATAATTTTATTTCCTTAACAATTTTTCAATAACTATTTGCTAATGGTTACTCAGAATTGAAATTATTTTTTTTCTTTGTCAGTAACACAGTGAGATATTTATATTGTGGAATTATCCAAAGATCAAATTGCCAGCGGGGTGATTTGTCACAAATCACATTTCGATTAAAGTTGTTCATTGTTATGAACTAATTCAGATACTTCTTGTCAGATCTATCTCAATATATTTACTAATTTTATATTAATTAAAATTATAATGAATCACAATAGCATAACTTATAATGCATGAACAGTTTTTTTAATAAAGTGTTGAAGCTGATATTGTAAAAGAATGTGTATTTGTACTGTCGCCCACATTAAAGACTGACAGTGATTGATCTATTATTGATTGATTGATTTTATATCGACACCAACGGACCACAAGAGCCATTGAAAGAGCAAGGAGCCGAGCCTGTGGACATCAGCCTTGATCATCGAGAAGTGTCAGCTTTCGATCCCACACGTCGAAATGAGGGTATTCCTATCAATATCCTAATCACCTTCCCTCACCCAGTCTCTCTCTTCTAAGAAATCCTTCTGCGAATTCACTTCTAGATAATTATGCCTTTTCTTCAGAGGATAGCCGTCCGATCTTAGTACCTGTCTAGAGCTAGAATCCCCATTTCTTTCTTCTGACGGCTAGCGTGTAAGAGGTGTTTTTGCCGATTTTTTCTCCCTCTTACTCACCCTTTTCAGTATGAAATCCTCAGCAAAACCCACAATAAAATATCTTCTACATCCACATAAGAACAAAACAAACAGAAATGTAAAATACATATTCCGGTTTATACTCACACAAACTATATTTCCTTTAAGAAACTGGTTAGCAGTAAGTATTATTTAACAGTATCAGATATTCGAAAACAAACTACAAACTAAAACACTCATGTTTAAACGAAATTAATAACAGGAAATAAATTACGTGTATCTTATTATTTTTCTCTCATCTCAAATATAGCCACTATATATACACACTGTGAAAGCATTAAATTTAAATGAGAGGTATATCTAATAAGCTGTCCTCAAAATGGAAAAGAAAAATAACCTAACACAACTCTCAAAGCATTTTCTAAATTACAAATTAGTTATAGTTAAATCAAATATTTCTCAGTTGTTCATATAGTAGGGAACATTCTTTCGAAATTTCCCTCCAGTTTTATTTCCGCGATTTTTTTTATAGTCCATCGTTTTAGGCAAAACGAGGATTAGGCCAAACGAGGATCCTTATTTCGCCTAAAATGGCGGACACAAATCTTATCATTTATCTGTCATAAAAGTGTCAGATAATTGGTTAGGCGAAACGAGGATTAGGCCAAACGATGCAAGATCACTCAGGAGCGATCCTGTTTATTCACTAGCGACCATATTATGTTATTGTCTAGGGCAGAACGTGTTTGTAAATGCTCTTTGTGTAGCAACAAGATTCCGTTCTCCAAAAATTTTAACGATAAACTCGTGTTGTCCAAAGTGTACACTATTCTTATTGTCTCCTGATCATACTCACACAACAGCACAGAACTGTACAGCACAATTCCCAATACAACGACCCAGTTTCCTGTTTCTTATTGAACTTGGCGAGATTGCCATCTTACGAAGAAAACTCATATCTCCACACCGCACAACGCATCTTACTCCAATTGTAAGGTACAATGGCGAATATTTGCTGTTTTTCTCTAGGAGTAGCCGATATTACCCCGGATGAGTTTAAACCAGTAAACATGGTTCAATAAATCTCCTATCCTTCCTTGATGATTTGCGATAAACCGCCTGAAAATACGACTTCAGTTAGAAATTCTATACCTAAATCAAATCCGTGAGTTAAAAAAAAAAAAAAAAAAAAATCACCCTGTAACTTCCTTCACCTTACTCGGCGAAGGCGGAACGTGTCATATTCATTTGTATCGAATATCATCTTGTTTTGATTTTTGTTACACTTCATTTTAGTTTGCAACTTTGCATAATATTCATAATATCCAATAAATAGAATAAGTGGATTTAACAGAACTTAAGCGGACATCACTACCTTTTACTGTTTACGAAAATGAATTTTTGAAACTGTACTTAAAATCTGAGTTATATATAATCTCGTGGCTATATGTTAACGTGCATGCTGAGGATACGTCCGTAGTGAGCAGACACGTTAGTGAAGGTGAGTACACTGAGAAAAAAAAATGTAGGTGGTGTACTTAAGAAGATAGGTTACATGCGTAATTCCTGTAGTTTTTGGGACTTAACGTACAGCGGACGTATAACTGAAAACGCATGTTTTATAATACTTTATGTATAAGTGTTCCATCTATACGTATTTTCATAAGGAAACAATGTAGACGGTTAGGATCTCACATACAAATGGACGTATATGGCATATAGCTGACGAAGGTAACATAAGTATATGCATGTGATATACGGAAAACTGTTAGATGTCAAACATCCTGCAACGACATGATGTAATACCTAAGGGCAGTGCCCATATAACATACGGATAACGTATGATTCGTACTGATTTCTGTACTAAGCAAGAAGATACCGTATATTTGTACAGTCCGCGGCATTTTATTTATTTATTTTTTTCATATATCGATTCCGTGGCAGAGCTCAGGATATCAACACAATTACTTTACTGATAGGTGCTACGTTATCAAATGAAGTATAAATACTACATTGAACTTTTCCAGACATCATTATTGGCGTGGACAGCAAACTGTACACCGAAAAGAAAGATGGAAAGTGAACAGCCCGCTCCAGTTGAAGTGCTTATACAGACACGGAGAATCAGTCGTATTAGCAAATGCTGAAACAAATCTTGTGCGCTTACACAGAGAAAAATCCGTTCTCCGGACAGCGGTATATTGTACAGTCCGCGGCATAAAATTTGTTACAAAAATTCTAAGTCCAAATGAATAACAAACTCTTGCCCAGTTTTCTTATGCATTCCCGCAATACATGTATCAATCGATTAGTTGCTTCTAGTATTTATTCCAAGTCCTCCCCGTCCTCCACCTCTCCTTGTCTAAAGCAGTGTGTGTGACGTAGTACACTCTTTCCATTCAGCTGAAAAAGAAACAGGAATCAAGTTTACAACGTTATAGCTTTAAAACAGTCTTTTCCATTCGTTTGTTCTGAAATATTTTTAAGAGCCTAAATTAAAGGAAAGTCACACAATCTTCCCAGAGCTTCAGAAATATCTTTAGTTTCATTCTTTTCTTTCTTTAAAGAGTGCAAGCTAGTAAGATACTCCCTAAGAAATCTATGGAAATTGCCAAGAGCTCTAAACTATCTACGGACAGAAACGAGTTTTATTCAATGATTCATTGAATTTCTTTTCAGTAAGTGCAAGCAAATGTTTCAGGGGCGTCATTTGGGCAGGACAGGAGGGTGTAATTCCCCCTCTCTTGAGCTTCATAAATACGTATTTTTTGATCAAATGTATAGTAATACACTAATAAAAAGTGAAAATCTTATGTCGCCGGAGAATCTCCCCCCCCCCCCCCCGAATAAAGTCTAAAAGACACTGGTTTTAACAACAAACCTATAGAGCTACGATAGCACATTGCTAAAGAGCTTACATTTGGTTTCAAGAGTCGAAGGTTTGATCTCAAGCCATATGACTTCCTGGGTGACATTGAGGGAGAGAGAGAGAGAGAGAGGGGGATTCAAGTATGGAGACAGAGAGGGATGATTTGTATACACAGATTTAGAATTGGGGAAAAAATGATCGGACAGCATTCGTATTATGACGAAAATTCTGATTTTGTGAAAGATAAGAAGGGAAGTTTTCGAACTGCGAGGATCACATTAGGCAGTTGTCGAATTAATGTGGAGAACTCTTTTTAGAGCATCAGATGATTACGAAAGGAGAGAAAGATCTTCAGAACTGAGGAATTAAGATTTTAAAAAATCTGGTTTCGACGACGGGTTTCGAACCACGAACCTAGTGGTCATCGAACCATGACTTTATCCATTCTGCTACGGAGGATTCTATTACTCGTTCACATACGTCTCCCTTAGCTGCGTTGAAAGCTACCTTAAGGGGATATTCCAAAAGTTGACTCGGTAGATGTGCCGTTCAGTTAGGACGTAAACCTCTTGTAATTTAGTTACAATGTGCAAAATGAACTTCCTCTTCTTCAGGACACTTTTTAAAGCTTTAAAATTTGTTACTATTGTTTTAATTAAGTTACATTTGATAGAACCATCGGATAAAGTAGTGCCAAGCCCTGTGCGTTATTGTCTGTTAGGTGAATGGTTAATGTAAGTTACTTTTACGTGGATGGTCCGAGCTTCCAATCAAGACCATTCTTATTTTTTTATTTGAGCTACGCTAATACTGTATCTTCCACAAGTTCAAGTTTGAAGTAATGTAGTCACAGCTAGTTTAATTCGAAATAATTATCCAATATTATATTTGTTACTAAATTTACATGGCACTCCTCACTTGTTTGTAGCACTGCATAAATGCAAAATTGTTATAAAAGTATATTTTACTTTCAAGTATTATTGATTTTTTTTAAAATTGTCCTTCAAATTTATTTTATAATTATTTTCTATTTCTTAATTATAACATATTTTCTATTTATATTGTATTCTATGTTACACGTTTATTATTTATATTTCATGTCTTACCTTTGAAGAGGAGCTTTTGACAATTCAGAGCAGCAGGGACATACATAGGATGCAGGCCTTGGCAATCCAGAGCTTTTGCCCCCACGAAATCACTACTTTTTTGTTTGTATATATATATATATATATATATATATATATATATATATATATATATATATATATATATATATATATATATATATATATATGTATAATTTTATAGATGGTGATAGCAGGGGCGGATCCAGGGGAGTGTTTTTTTTGGGGTGATCGCATCCCCCAGAATAGGGAACTTTTTATACTTTTTATTTTAAAAATAAAACATATCCTAAGTATTTTTCATCTTTGTATTATAAACGTAAATTAAAACCTGAAGTAGATAGGCCTTACTTTCTTAAGAAAGTTAATTCTACAGAAGAGCTCTTTCTCATTTTCTATTTTTTCTTTTCTTTCTTTTCTTTTCTTTCTTTCTTTCTTTTTCCTTTTCTTTTTTTGCAATCCACTCCTACCTTGATTTGACTTCGAACGACCGCCCCTCCCAAACAATCATCCTGGATCCGCCCCTGGATGATAGACATTTTAGTAAAATATGCCCTCAATCGCTGAAATAAATTCCTGTCAAGCTTTCGATCGCTGAAATAAATTTCTGTCTACAGCCCTGCAAAACAGTGACGATTTTAGGGAGTGATCAGTTAGTAATGCCTCCCTGGAGCAACGACACTTCCCCAGAAGTCATATCTCCGATAATTCAGAATGTGATTTGTGCATTATCACTTTTCACTCTCAGTGTCTTGAAACGCACCAAAAAGGAACTGTTCTGAAGTATTTACTGGTTCTCCCTATGACCCCATTTCAATATGGCCAACCTTGGACATATACACATCTGAAATATCACCTTTTATGCCAGTGATCCCGAAAACTATCCATTCGACACAAATATAGGATATTTTCGATTCTTTATTCCTGTCACCCTCCCATTGTCAACTCGAAGCCAACCAAGGCTTATTTTGGACTTACGCAGCATCCACAGTGTCACTTTTCATCTTTGCACATGAATTCGACACTAATTTCGTTCGTATTTGACTACTTTTACATGTCACCTTCACCTCTTGGTAGGGATTTTTTCAGTATCTCGCCCCCACAACTATGGAGAAATTTCAACCAACTAAGTATAATTATAAATTATCATCTGAAACACAACAGTACGGGTGATCGTTTTCGCAGAGGAATTCGTGTTTCAATATCAATGTATTGGCTTTTTTTGCTCTGCATGCTGGAGATTGCCAAAGAGCTAAAGTTCATTCTGTACTATTGTGCTATGAATATAGTGGTTTAATTCACTGAATACTCGCTTAGATGATACTCTCGTCACAGGAAAAGTGAGATACAGTTATAAAAGAAAAACGAAACGAAATATTTAAGTTTTACGTCCCACGTTATGCCGACTATGCTAATGGAGACAGTGATGGTGAGAAACGAATGAAATCGTTTAATGAAGAAAGTGGGAGGAAACGGGAGAAACCCGAGAAAACTCATGCACACGGTGTTTGTCCATAATAAAGTTCATTTGGCGTGAGCTGGCATCGAACCAAGGACCCCATGCACCATAGGTAAAGTTATAAAAGAATAGGCGTCTAAACAAATACGGAACACTACTATCAATGAGAGTTATATAAGATTAGATTTTTAGTTATTTCATTCTAAGTTAAAATTTCAATCAATCTTGTTCTTCATTACTGTTCGAAAACCTAAAGTTGTTGCTGCAAGGACGTGATAAATCTTTTGAGTAGACTTCGCAGTCCGCTCCACAGTTTCTTTTTCATGTAGGCCTAAGGCTAAAGTAGTCTCATTTTAGACATCGAGGAAAAATAGTGGAATTACGAATTTTCAATGGGCCCCGTTTTACTCTGGGCTCCCTCAACGCACTGCCGTTAGTTACGTCACTGTTCAGGATGCATGATGCAGCTTCTGCTTTTAGGAATACTTTCTAAGGCAGTACGAGTTTTTTTTTTAACTGCTGTGTGAATTAAGTTGTATTTGCTAGAAGTGTCGGTTAAAGGAAACTAAAGATCCTATACTCAAACACAAATAATCTCTTTCGAAACTCTAATGGAAAACGAAACGAATCGTCCTAAACATGTTACGCTTTTGAAGAGAAAAAGAACAAAGCAGTAGATTCACATACGCTTAATGGTGTTTCTTGGATGCAAATTTATAACTTACAAAAGACATGTTCACGTCATGGTTTGATAGATGAAGGGTTAGTAAAAGGAGTTCTTACGCTGGTGGTCGTGGGTTCGAATCTCTGCTCTTGTTACTTTTTTCTCTTAGCTACACTTAGTTTGTGCATTCCAAACCTCGAAGTTTGGTTTGGATTATTTATGAAAGCAGGTAGAGAATTAATTGTAGTCGAAATTAGTTTCAAATATGAGATTATAATTACATATTTTGTCTTTAACTTATTACGTATCAATTTTTATATCAAATTTTCCAGTCTTTATTTAATTCATCTTCCGGTGTAATACAATGAACATTTGCATAGCGACGTCAGTCGGACGAAAGTACTATATTCCATTGTTACTCTAATATACCTAGGTATTTGTTCATATGTTTATAAATTGTTTACAAAGTAACAACTTATGGCGGTCCACATTATGTGTCATATAATAGACCGTACGAAGGCGGACGTAGCAGAAGGCGTATTGCAAATATGGGTCTTCTTCACTAGATTCGAACCACTGTTACAGGCGGTTTTGGTTTACATAGCAAGCATAATACCACTCGGCCACCAAGTCTCGCACGTTAGCCTCTTTATTAATGCAGAACATACTGAGACACTTACATTCACTGGTGTCGCGTAATGTATTTCATAAAATTGTGTTAATAAGTGGTTCGAATTAGGTAGCCCTCGAGAGGGCTGATGGTGTTGTGGGCGAGCATTTATTAATAGTGTGCATAGTCCCCTTGGAACTCGATTACAGCTGCCATATGCCGTGGCATTGAATCCACCAGGCGATAGATATAGCGTTGGGTGCAACAGATCGACCACGCATCTTCAACACGCTCCCAAAGATCATTAGATGTTCGTGGAGGATTGTTCGACCAGGTTTCCCGCAATGTTCTTGCAACAGAGGCCCACATATTTTCAAAGGGTTCAGATCTGCTCCATGAGGAACCCAGTCAACTATTTCGACATCAGGTTGCCTCTGCAACCATGTCTGAACCACATTTGAATTATGTATCGAGCTATTGTCCTGTTGCAAATATAATATGCCGTCACCTACATGAGCTTTTATTTCCGGAAGCGTTTCATCCAGATGTTCCACATACTTGTGGGCGTTTAGGCGACCAGGAATCCTGTAGATTCCCCCGAAATTTGCAGCCTTGCATATCCATGCCCAACAGTGGACAGTTACATGTCCCATTCGACCAGAACGGGAAACGTATTCAGGGGCATACCATTTTCCAGGTGGGCGGTAAACACGCTTCGGCCCGAAGTTTGCACTGGAAAATATTATTTCGTCTGTGAAAACGACCTCGTCCCACACACGTGCAATATTTAACTGTGCAAACGCCAGACGGTCAACCATGTGGTCTTCTGTAAGTCGCTCCTTAACAGATGCCCTGTATGATCTCAAACCAAAGGATTTGAGTCTACGACGGATAGTCGTAACATCGCCTGGGAAATTGGTTTCCTCTCGTAACTGTCGGGCAGACATGAAAGGGTGCTCACGGCATTGGGCAATTACACTCTGGTCTTCTTCGGCAGAGGAAACTCTTTGTCGCCCACTTCCTCTTTTACGTCTTACATCTCCTGTTTCCTCATATCTCCTCCACCACCGCCGTGCTGTAGCACGGTTAACGCCATATCTCGCGCCTGCCTCGCTATAGTTCATGCCCGCATGCTCAATTAAAGCAATCACGCTGCTTTTAACAGAAGCTTCGTAGTGAGCCATTTTCACACCAGAAGCAAAATGATAGTTTGCTTAGGTGTTTGAACGGAACGTGCTTCATGTGACGTCACGTAACAAGGCGGAGTTTCCTCTCATTGCTGTAGAAGATATCGTACGCCCTCTGCTGGGTGTTTCGTGACGGAAAAAGTGCTTTTAAGCAGTTCATGGCGACCGCTTTGAAATCAAATGTAAAGTATGAGAATTAAATTTGTCATATCTGTAGTTTGGTGTAGAGACAAAACAAAATTGGAAACCAAAGGTTTAAGAACAACTCAGATTATTAATATAAAACAAGTCAAAGATTATTAACTTGTATTATCATACAAGAAATGCGAGAATTTTGAAACAAAGAAAAATAACAGAAATTTGCAACTGAAAACAAAAAATAACTAACTTAAACACACTAAAGGGTATGAGTAGGGGGATTAATGGGGACGTCAGCAATGAGGCTGTATGTCCCCGTCTCGATTAACGCGAGGGATGGATTTTACCATTTCACTTTGACGGAATAACGTAGAGGATGGAGAGGAGGGGGAAGATACATAACAGCTATAAATATAAAAATAAAAGTGACAATGTTCGGTGGTGAATAACTCTTGATCTACCCGATCGTTCTCAATCACATTTTGAACATAGATGAAATTCGAACCTGGGAAGCTTTTTGTTATTTCATTTTGATATTAGAACTTGCGAAAGAGGAGGGGAGGGTAAATATATGAAAATGAATAAAACTTAATAACTCTTGAACAATCCGACTGATCCCAATCAATCAAACATTCAATATAGATAAGGTTCGGACCTGGGATGTTTTCATTTTTTGCCTTGACGGCACATTGTAGGGGAGGGGAAGGGGGGACTATGTAAAAAAATAAAAATAAAAATGCTGTCTTGGTAACTTCATCACGCTTAAACCACCGAACTAATCTTAATCAAATTATCAACATAGATGAGGTTCGGACCTGGGGTGGTTTTTATCATATCCCTTTGATGGTAGAACGTAGGGTAGGAGGAGATATCTATAAAAATGAATAAAACTTAACAACTCTTGAACCACCTGACCGATCTCGATCTAATTTTCAACATAGACGACGTTCGGGCCTAGAAACTTTTGTTTTAATATTTTCACTTTGACGGTAGAACATAGGAGAGGATAAGAGAAGGGGAGATTAATATATAAAAATAAATAGAACAACTCTTGAACCATCCAACAGATTTCGATCAAATTGTCAACGTACATGACATTCGGGCCTGGGATAATTTTTGTCATACCGTGCCCCCAACATGGAGAGGGGAGAGGGATACATAAAATCATCGAAAATGACCAATATCAAAGAGTGCTTTAGTAATAGTAAAACCATAACATATTACTATTTTTCTTTTATTTAGCCCAGCGAAATCGGGGTGCGACTTAGATTCGAGGACGTCTTAAGTTCGAGTTGAGTTGATTTTGAGTTTAACGTCCCGTTCAGCAGCGAGGCTATATGAGACGTGGACCTACTGATTAACGTGGAATCCGAACCACATGAGCTCCCGCCGGGAATCGAACCCGGGACTCCCACGCCAAAGGCGCGTATGCTAACCGCTTAGCCACGGAGGAGCTCGTCTTAAGTTCGAGTAGTTATCGAGAAATAATTAAAGATATTAACGTGTTATTGAATTACTTTGCTAATAATAATAATAATAACTATTATTATTATTATTATTATTATTATTATTGAAGATTTGATCATTCAAATATTGAAAGATCAAAATATTCAAATACCTTAAAACAATTAAACGTGTGTCATCGCCGACTAATGATCACCAAAAAATCTAAATTTAAACAAAATATTCACACATGGTTCCGATTTCAGAACCTCCAGATTATTAGCTAGCGCCTTGAGCACAGATCCACGCTCTATATGCGCTAAATGGTATGTTTTAGTATGTTTAAATTAGATTTCCTTGCCTCCAGTTACAAAATTCTAAGTTAGTATTTTTCGTTCTTTCAAAATTTCTTTCGATTTTTTTAAATCATATAAGTCAATAATCTTTGGCATAGTTTATATTAATAACGTGGTTGTTCTTAAACCTTTCGTTCGCTATTTGGTTTCTTCTCCACACCAAACTACAGATATGATACGTTTAATTCTCATACTTGTCATTTGGTTTCAAAGCAATCACCATTATCTGGTAAAGCAATTTTGTTCGCCACGATTCATGAGTTTTGTAACAAAACACGTCAAGAAATGAGTTAAATGAAGGCTGCAAGAGTTTATATCAAAGTTGAGTATTGTGAGCTAGTGACAAGCATGTAATAACGTCTCGTATTTGAAAATAATGTTAGCTACTTTTAATTCACTAACTGGTATTAGATTTAATTCAAGCATAAAGAATTGGAATGAACAAACTCAGTGTAGCTTAAAGAAACAAAACGTAAGAAGAACGGACGAGATTCGAACCCGGGACCACCAGTACAAAAATCCTGTTCACTAACCCCTCACCTAACAAGCCATCAACTTCTATAAGTTATAAATTTGTATCCAAGAAACACCATTAAGCGTATGTGAATCTACTGCTTTGCTCTTTTTCTCTTCAAAAGCGTAACATGTTTACGACGATTCGTTTCGTTTTCCATTAGAGCTTCTAGAGAGATGATTTGTGTTTGAGTATAGGATCTTTTGTTTCCTTTAACCGACAGTTCTAGCAAATAAAACTCAATTGAAACTGCTGTAAAAAAAAAAAAACTAGTACTGTCTTAGAAAGTATTCCTAAAAGGGAGAAACTCCATCGTCCACCCTGAACAGTGACGGGAATGCGTTGAGCGAGGCCAACAGCAAAATGGGGTCCATTGAAGATTCGTAACTCCACTTTGAAGGGTTTTAATTAATTTCACACTTTTTCCTCAATGTCTAAAATGTAACTACTTGAAACTAATGAAAAGGAAGTTGTGAAGGAGCTATAGACCGTGAAGTCTACCGAAAAGATTTATCACGTCCTTGCAGCAACTATTTCCAGCAAAAGGGAATAAGTACATCAGACCTAAGTTTTCAGAAACGCTAAAAAACCTTCCCGAGGCGTATTTGTATTTGTTTCAACACGTGTATAACTGATTAATTGTAGCAAAAGAATTGACAAACTCTAAGACAAGAAGAAGAATATTGTATTGTAGCACTGCAATTGGTGAGAAAATCTTAAAAGTGGAAAAAATATTTTATGTACTTATTCCCTTTTTCCAATCAGTGGTTCAATTATGAGCCTATATTTTTGAGGTGTTAAAAATAATAAGAAGAAGAAGAAAAAGAACTTATTAACTGGTAGGTTACGCTGGACTCTTAATTGTGTATATGGAATAATGGAACGTGGGGTTATACAGAGGATTTTGGATTTCTGTTGGCGATCAATTAATCTTTACCCCAGTAAGGAATACTGGTTGGTCCGGATTTCGAACAGTAATGAAGATCAAGATTGATTGAAATTTCAACTTAGAATGAAATAAATAAAAATCTAATCTTATACAACTCTCATTGATAGTAGTGTTCCGTATTTGTTTAGACGCCTATTCTTTTATAACTTTACCTATGGTGCATGGGGTCCTTGGTTCGATGCCAGCTCACGCCAAATGAACTTTATTATGGACAAACACCGTGTGCATGAGTTTTCTCGGGTTTCTCCCGTTTCCTCCCACTTTCTTCATTAAACGATTTCATTCGTTTCTCACCATCACTGTCTCCATTAGCATAGTCGGCATAACGTGGGACGTAAAACTTAAATATTTCGTTTCGTTTTTCTTTTATAACTGTATCTCACTTTTCCTGTGACGAGAGCATCATCTAAGCGAGTATTCAGTGAATTAAACCACTATATTCATAGCACAATAGTACAGAATGAACTTTAGCTCTTTGGCAATCTCCAGCATGCAGAGCAAAAAAAGCCAATACATTGATATTGAAACACGAATTCCTCTGCGAAAAAGATCACCCGTACTGTCGTGTTTCAGATGATAATTTATAATTATACTTAGTTGGTTGAAATTTCTCCATAGTTGTGGGGGCGAGATACTGAAAAAATCCCTACCAAGAGGTGAAGGTGACATGTAAAAGTAGTCAAATACGAACGAAATTAGTGTCGAATTCATGTGCAAAGATGAAAAGTGACACTGTGGATGCTGCGTAAGTCCAAAATAAGCCTTGGTTGGCTTCGAGTTGACAATGGGAGGGTGACAGGAATAAAGAATCGAAAATATCCTATATTTGTGTCGAATGGATAGTTTTCGGGATCACTGACATAAAAGGTGATATTTCAGATGTGTATATGTCCAAGGTTGGCCATATTGAAATGGGGTCATAGGGAGAACCAGTAAATACTTCAGAACAGTTCCTTTTTGGTGCGTTTCAAGACACTGAGAGTGAAAAGTGATAATGCACAAATCACATTCTGAATTATCGGAGATATGACTTCTGGGGAAGTGTCGTTGCTCCAGGGAGGCATTACTAACTGATCACTCCTTAAAATCGTCACTGTTTTGCAGGGCCGTAGACAGAAATTTATTTCAGCGATCGAAAGCTTGACAGGAATTTATTTCAGCGATTGAGGGCATATTTTACTAAAATGTCTATCATCCAGGGGCGGATCCAGGATGATTGTTTGGGAGGGGCGGTCGTTCGAAGTCAAATCAAGGTAGGAGTGGATTGCAAAAAAAGAAAAGGAAAAAGAAAGAAAGAAAGAAAAGAAAAGAAAAGAAAGAAAAGAAAAAATAGAAAATGAGAAAGAGCTCTTCTGTAGAATTAACTTTCTTAAGAAAGTAAGGCCTATCTACTTCAGGTTTTAATTTACGTTTATAATTCAAAGATGAAAAATACTTAGGATATGTTTTATTTTTAAAATAAAAAGTATAAAAATTTCCCTATTCTGGGGGATGTGATCTCCCGAACGCACTCCCCTGGATCCGCCCCTGCTATCATCATCTCTAAAATTAGATATAATTTAAAAAAAAAAAGTGATTTCGTGGGGGCAAAAGCTCTTGATTGCAAAGGGCTGCATTCTGTGTATGTCCCTGCTGCTCTTAATTGTCAAAAGCTCCTCTTCAAAGGTAAGACATAAAATATAAATAATAAACGTGTAACATAGAATACAATATAAATAGAAAATATGTTATAATTAAGAAATAGAAAATAATTATAAAATAAAGTTGAAGGACAATTTAAAAAAACAATAAAACTTGAAAGTAAAATATACTTTTAAAACAATTTTGCATTTATGCAGGGCTACAAACAGTGAGGAGTGCCATGTAAATTTAGTAACAAATATAATATTGGAAAATTATTTCAAATTAAACTAGCTGTGACTACATTACTTCAAAATTGAACTTGTGGAATATACAGTATGAGCGTAGCTCAAATAAAATAATCAATAAGAATGGTCTTGATTGGAAGCTCGGACCATCCACGTCAACTGCCTAATGTGATCCTCGCAGTTCGAAAACTTCCCTTCTTATCTTTCACAAAATCAGAATTTTCGTCATAATACGAATGCTGTCCGATCATTTTTTCCCCAATTCTAAATCTGTGTATACAAATCATCCCTCTCTGTCTCCATACTTGAATCCCCCTCTCTCTCTCTCTCTCTCCCTCAATGTCACCCAGGAAGTCATATGGCTTGAGATCAAACCTTCGACTCTTGAAACCAAATGTAAGCTCTTTAGCAATGTGCTATCGTAGCTCTATAGGTTTGTTGTTAAAACCAGTGTCTTTTAGACTTTATTCGGGGGGGGGGGAGATTCTCCGGCGACATAAGATTTTCACTTTTTATTAGTGTATTACTATACATTTGATCAAAAAATACGTATTTATGAAGCTCAAGAGAGGGGGAATTACACCCTCCTGTCCTGCCCAAATGACGCCCCTGAAACATTTGCTTGCACTTACTGAAAAGAAATTCAATGAATCATTGAATAAAACTCGTTTCTGTCCGTAGATAGTTTAGAGCTCTTGGCAATTTCCATAGATTTCTTAGGGAGCATCTTACTAGCTTGCACTCTTTAAAGAAAGAAAAGAATGAAACTAAAGATATTTCTGAAGCTCTGGGAAGATTGTGTGACTTTCCTTTAATTTAGGCTCTTAAAAATATTTCAGAACAAACGAATGGAAAAGACTGTTTTAAAGCTATAACGTTGTAAACTTGATTCCTGTTTCTTTTTCAGCTGAATGGAAAGAGTGTACTACGTCACACACACTGCTTTAGACAAGGAGAGGTGGAGGACGGGGAGGAGTTGGAATAAATACTAGAAGCAACTAATCGGTTGATACATGTATTGCGGGAATGCATAAGAAAACTGGGCAAGAGTTTGTTATTCATTTGGACTTAGAATTTTTGTAACAAATTTTATGCCGCGAACTCAGTGTTGGCTAAGTTACTTGTAAAAATGTAACGCGTTACAAGTTACTTTACTTTCTCTAAAAATGTAACGCGTTACTAAAGCGTTACTTGTCTCAAAAAAGTAACTGTTACTTTACTTCGAAAGTAACGCGTTACTAACGCGTTACTTTTAGGTCCGAAACTTTGAATATGTGAAAAAATCTTATTACTTCAGTTTTCCTTACTACAATTACTACCGTTATTATTATTATTATTATTATTATTATTATTATTATTATTATTATTATTGTGGTGATGGTGGGCAGAACAAGATATGTTTTCTTATATCTTTTTATTTAGATGTATTTTAGTTGACCCTTTTAACTCTTTGTTTTTATTGGAGTTATATGATGATGAGTTGAGTTCAACATCTCGTTCAGCAGCAAGGCTATATGAGACGTGGACCTACTGATTAACGTGGAATCCGAACCACATGAGCTCCCGCCAGGAACCGAACCGGGGTCTCCCGCGTCAAAGGCGCGTATGCGTTCGAGTTTCGAGTCAAGTCGAGCCAATTCTGGCGTATAGTTTCGAGTATTCTCTTCAAGTATCTTACATAGACAATATAATTATTATCAATGGTATTACTACTACTACAACGTATTATTATTATTATTATTATTATTATTATTATTATTATTATTATTATTATTATTATTATTGTAACAACACACTGTATAAACGTGAACGATAGGCGGTTTATATCTGAATACTAAAAAAGTAGTTGATTGCCAACTTCGGTAGTCGTGAGGTCTAGGAGTCAAGGACTTTGTTCACAAGCTTCTGAATTTGGATTGAGGGTCTAGGTTGACTATTCGGGCTCGAGCCAAACATTGTTAAAAGTTATAGGGCACTGGCTAAATATCTTCAAAACTGCGCGGCCCGGGTTTAGAATTGTCAACGACTCGAGCAGATCGGCTTACAGCTCATTCACTATCGACCCAAACCGAGAAGTGAGCCGAGCCAACGGGGACGCGGCAGAAGTCCTAAACAGCACAAGCCCTAAACGTCATTAGACCTAAACGGCACAAATCCTAAAAATCATTTCGCGGCACAAGTCCTAAACGGCAAAAGTCCTAAAATGCACAAATCCTAAACGGCACAAGACCTAAAATTTAGGTCTTGTGCCTATATTTTTAGGACTTACTCCGTTTAGGACTTGTGCCTTTTAGGACTTAGAGCCATTCGCTCAGTTGAGACGAACCGAGCAGATGGCTCATCCCAACCAAGCCAGCTCGAGCCGATGGTTCACCCCAACGAGCCTGCTCGGGCCATCGTCTCAGTTAAGCCAAACCGAGCTAAGCTTGTTATAAAAAATCTCTTGTAATCTCGCTATCGAGATAAGACGAAATGCGAGCAGTGTCCCCTCTCGTAAGCAACACTAAAAGTATTTCATATTACTGCTTAGCTTATATTTCTCATGGCTTTCGATTTCCAGTGTAATCAGACCTTGATTTCAAAACGAGTTAAAACGAGCGAGCCATTTATCAAACTCGATTCGACTCGAAACTCGACGCCAAAAACTGAATCGGCTCGGAACTTGACTCGAGAATATTACTTTGGACTCGACTCGAAACTCGACTTGGATTCGAGTCGAGTTATAGCTTGACTCGTGCCCATTCCTATGCGTTAGAAAAAATGGTTGCTTATTATTATTCTGCTAAACTAATTATATAATAATAACAATGTTGCTATGTAAAATTAAAAATATCAAATATAGAGAAACATTACATTACAACTAAAAAAATGAGAACACATGAACTGGGGGTGAATCTAAACTTGCCAATAACTCTAAAATCCATACACGCTTTTTAAAGCTAGTTGTTCCAAACTCTATAATCAACGGGACTTTAGGATATGCAAACTGATCTAAAAGAACCCTAATATTACATACATTCAATAAAGTAGGCCTGCTCATCAGAACACCGTTTATTCATATTAAACCCTTACTGAATGTCGTTAATTATGACACCCTAGTTGTTGATAAATATTTCCCGCCGGGGCACCACTTTACTTTTAAATTTTGTTCACCATCATCTTCAGCTTTTAAGAAAAAGTATTATTTCAAATATCCGAACGATAAAATATTTTCGTTCTCTATCTTTATAAAAAAACAACACCAATGAAAGTAAAACAGACTACCTGTACCATTGCAGTCGTAGCAGTCGTAGTTCACTCACTGAATGTATTGATTTGGAGTTGTCAAAATCTAAGACAAAATCTTCCAGGTGCTTGCAATCAGTTACACGTGATTTCCCTGAGGCTGTCATCATCTTCCAAAAATACCAACTGGCACTATATTTTGTTATATAAATAAACAAATCAAATTGTATCTATGAATGTATTTGCAAGTCTACCAACATAAAGTTCGTAAGGCGAAACGGGAAAACGCACATCGAGATTTCCCGTTCCGCCTTACATTAAGATGAAAGTGATAACAGGTTTTACATGCAAATTTCATTGCTAGAGGTCATAAGGCGAAACGGGAAAAGGCGAACAGTGCAGGAATCGTCGGTCAATGACATCGTTAATGCTCCATTGTTCAATTCTGAGAAATTCACTTACAGGAAAGAAACATTTGTTTCCGAAAAAAATATATATATATATATTGTAGTTACTCATCCGAAATGTAACGTGAAAAAAGTAACGCAAACTAGGTACGTTACTTAAAAATTTGTAACGCGTTACCGTTACAGTTACTTTGGAAAAATGTAACGCGTTACTAGGAAACGTTACTTGCGTTACGTTACTTCCCAAGACTGCGCGGACTATACAATATACCGCTGTCCGGAGAACGGATTTTTCTCTGTGTAAGTGCACAAGATTTGTTTCAGCATTTGCTAATACGACTGATTCTCCGTGTCTGTATAAGCACTTCAACTGGAGCGGGCTGTTCACTTTCCATCTTTCTTTTCGGTGTACAGTTTGCTGTCCACGCCAATAATGATGTCTGGAAAAGTTCAATGTAGTATTTATACTTCATTTGATAACGTAGCACCTATCAGTAAAGTAATTGTGTTGATTTCCTGAGCTCTGCCACGGAATCGATGTGAAAAAAATAAATAAATAAAATGGAGAGCTCAGCATTAGCGAGAAATAGAAGAGCAAGCTCGAAATTTAAATTGAGAGTTTTTAAATATTTGGCCTTCGATTTGACCTTGATGCCAGAAATCGGGACCAGCAACAATCCATTTCTCGTATGATAGGTTAATACGTTTTTTAGTGGTTTTCACAATACTGAAATAGGTTTTCTTTCGCAAGGCTGTGTGTGTAGATTTCGATATGAGCGGAAATATTAACATATGCTTGTCATCATGGCTTCCATTCGGGCCGAATTATTAAGTAAATAAACCTTAGAAAGCTACGAGTACGAGAGTGAGTACAACATTTAAACACATTCAGAAAGGTTAGGTGTAGTGTGTGCATGTCAAACAATATATACATAGTTGTTGAGTTCGTGGAATCCGAACGGAGTTTATAACGTGGAATCCGAACCACATGAACTCCCGCCGGGAATCGAACCCGGGTCTCCACGCTAACCGCTTAGCTACGAAGGAGCTACTATATACATAGTTATTGTCAGTAGATTTATTGAATTAATAAATCCCTTATTTATTACAGATTCATATCATATTTATGTGGGGGGGGAGGGTAAGGCATTATTGTCTAATTTTGAACTATTTCACCATCAAACTATACGTCCTATTGGCCCAATTTTATCCCTCCCCCCAATATAAATTATTTAATTCACACACTGCCCCTTTCCCCTAAAATGCGATAGGTAGTGAAGCAACTGGTGAGAGTCAGAATATTGCCGCCCACAGTATCACAGAACCGAAGAAATGTTTCACGGTTGGACAAAGACACTACGGATAATACGCTTCTTTAGACTTCCGCCACACACAAACACAAACCGTAGTTTGAAATAAGGTGAACATTGACTCAGCCGACCACTTCACATATTTCTAATCATCAATGATCCCTGTTGCATGTTCGCGGCACTATTGATGTCATGCAAAAGCGTTAATGTCTCTTATAAGCGATTTCACGCGTGTTTCCCGACCTCGTATGTCCATGGAAGGTGCTGCTTGAGCTCCTCCAGCATTTGGACCGCAGTCACACGGCGGTTCTGAGTGATAATCTGTTTTAATGCTCGGTGAGATCTGACACTAGAAGTTTTCTTCCGATCACTCCCTCTTCGCCGATGTGATTTTGCCGAGTTTTCTAGACAGTCATTACCTTGGACACTGTCCCTCGCGACACACACACACACACACAACACACTTGTACCTTTCGTTACGCTCGCACTATATAAACCGAATGCCAACAATTTATCATCTTTGGAAATCAAAGAGATCGCCATTTTACACTATTACTCTATTCAGTTCATTGCTCATTGCCATGCAACTGCTCTTCGCGTAGTATGTAGGTCTAGTTGGTCCTAACAGACCAAGACCAACAGCCAGGCACTACGGTCGCGTGTGACTGTTGCCAACCTAGACATCTGACGTGTTTGCAACTGCAGCTGTTTCTCTTGTTGTGATAATCTGAATATATTCGACCATACTCACGAAACAAATGAACTTGTTGTTGTGTTAGAGATTTTAAGAATGTGACATTAGTTTCAGTACTAAGTGTTCCCAGGGGTGCCCATCCCCCCCAAAGCTGATGGCGCACTCCCCCCCAAAACTCTTAATCTCTTCCGTCCTCAAATCTCAAGTCCTCTAAAAACAATTGCCCAGTGTAGCAGTAGTTTTTATAGTACTAGTAATTGTTATTTTTGTTGTTGTTTTTATTTCCTGTACTAGTATTATAGAATGCTTGTAGTAGTAGTAGGGACAGTAGTAATTATAAAAAATGGCATTACTTTTATTAGTAGTCTTGGTAGTGTACAATACTAAATATGTTCTATAAGGATATTGAAGGGTATAAAAACTTCTACACACTGTGTATGGCACAGGTATTCTTTTTTTACAATTAATAGTATTATTTTTTTTCTTTACAAAATATTGATATAATTACCTTGTACATGAGAAGTAAAAATGAAATCTTTAAGTTTTACGTCCCACCCTTATGCCGGTTAGGCTAAAGGAGACGGTGATGATGAGAGATGAGTGAAATGGTGGAATGAAGAAAGTGGGAGGAAACGGGAGAACCCCGAGAAAACCCACGAGCACGGTGTTTGTCCACCACAAAGTTCACTTGGCGGAGGCTGGGATCGAACCCGGGACCCTAAGCACCAGAGGTGAACGCTCTACCACTGAGCCACCGCGCCCCCACATGAAAAGTAAGACGCAAGTTACAAGTTATTGAGTGTGATACCAAAAGAAAATGTTATCCTCGAAATTAGCCTACAAAAAGAAGTGATATCCAACAAAAAAACATTTCTGTAAAAGAGCCAAGTACGAGTGGCCTTAAAAAGAATTGAAATCACAAAAATAGGCGCCAAGTTCTGGCGGACAACAGTTACAAACACTCACTGGCTCACTTCAAATTTAATTTGAAACTTGGCTGTTGTCAGTATGGTTACCACTAGCTCACAATTATGTCAAACTACTTTATAATTTTCAACAGACAACATAGGCAAGTTTCAAATCTAAATTTGAAAGTGATTCCTTGAGTGTTTGTAACTGTTGTTCACCAGACCTTGGCGCCATCCTTTCATATAGCAACTTGCGCAGTACTTCATTCATAGAGTTTCTAAGCAGGGGGTAGGGGGATTCATTCTCGATATTTAAAAAACAATCGCATAGTGTTCCAATGTTATTCTGACGACAGCAAAATTACTTATTCGACATTAGAGTAAAATTCTTCCCCAATTTTTTTATTCCCCCCAATTTTTTTCTCGATGGCACAACTTGCGCCATTCATCCCTCCTGTGGGCGGCCCTTCTCTCTTAAAACGAACCAACCTTTCCTTTCATACGGCTACTTGCGCGGTACTTCATCCATCGAGTATCGAAGCAGGGGGTACGGGGGCTTACCCCGAAAAATTTTTGAAAATTAGCTTCTCAAAATCGTGTTTTAATGCTATTCCGACAGTAAAATTGCTAGTTCGAAAGTAGAGTAAAATCCCCCCCAAATTTTTCTCAATGGCGCAGCTTGCGCCATACATCCCTCCTGTGGGCGGCCCTGAGTGTTCCTGACCATTAGCATCACCTTTAACTTATCTGCTGTTGTACTGAAATGAATTGTTGCTATTCATACCCTCTTATTATCATTTATTAGAAATACATTTGAAATAATTGAATTAGAACCTAAGCAATTTGTTTCGCACCTTGTTTGTTAATGTTCTACATCTATCAATATTGATAAATTTTCAGTTAAAAGTTTTATCGTCTTAAATATTAATTTTCACGTCTCCGATACACGAGGCGTGCTCGGAAAGTAAGTACCGTTTAAAAAAAATACTAAACATGTGTGTTGAAGCCAAATTTATTTTTACATGAAAGAGCACACCTTAAACTATTTTTCGACATAGTTTACACCAATGCTCAAACACTTATCACAGCAGATGACCAACTTGTCCAAACCTTCCTCAAACCGCGAGCTCGGCGGTAAGCGCTTTGGAAGTGACGACAAAACAAAAAACGCTGTGGAATTATGGTTGTCGTTACTGGCTGGACGTTTCTTTGAGGAAGGTTTGGACAAGTTGGTTATCTGCTATGACAATTGTTTGAACATTAGTGTAAACTATGTCGAAAAATAGCTTACGGTGTGCTCTTTCACGTAAAAATAAATTTGGTTTGAACAAACCTGTTTTAGTATTTTTTTAAAACGGTACTTACTTTCATATTATATATATATATATATATATATATATATATATATATATATATATATATATATATATATATATTATTAAGTATACTTTAAAATGTATTCTCATAATGTACAGTATTTCTTCAGGTATAATTTAAATTTTTATCTTTCCACAGGTACAGTTTTGCAGCACAAGATAAGGGAGGAACTTAGAATTGAACTTTTTAGTCCTATTAAAAAAGGAAATACACATAATCACAGTTCTATTAAATCTCTTTACATTCGGTGTAATATCCTGAAAGCTACTTATGGCTTAGTCGAAGAGTCATTCAATATATCACTCCATGAACTGAGAATGAGTGTATATGGACATATAAATGCACTACTTGAGAATATGAATAACCGAAAGCATTGCATCAGTGAGCAGGAAGTTGACGATTTTGAGACAGAATTAACTCGTTTGCAAAGGATGATTCAGTTTCACTGCATAAAATGTCAACCAGGATTTGTATCTCTATCTTTAGTTGATAAACGTTTGTTCGATATCTGTAGGAAACGTATCTTTGATATTCATAAGTACGAAAATGACTCAAAAATCCTTGAATGGCTGAACGATATCGCGAAAAAGCTTAAGACTTCCGTAATAACTGAAGAGGAGAGACGAATGATTGTGAAAGCTATGTCAGTAAACGAGTATCGCCCTGGTCATTGGTTTAAATGTCCTAACGGTCACTATTACTACATTGGAGAATGTGGAGGTGCTACACAAATAGGTCGCTGCAATGAATGCAACGCCGAAATAGGAGGTACAAGTCACACGCTTTTACGCACTAATAGGTTTGCTTCTGAAATGGATGGAAGTTCTCATACAGCATGGCCTGGTACTACAATGCATTATGATGATTGATAAAGTTTGCATTTTACCTCTTAAGTCATCACTGTATATATTGTCTCGATATCTTGGTCGTTTTAAAATAGTAAACTAAATATATCTGGTGTAAATTAAATATATATTGGCAAATGTTGAACAAAATAAAGTTAACAATATGTATTAATATCTACAGCTAGAATAATCTATAAGTCTATGTATGTATATTAAGTGCAAAATACCGGCTGACTGGCTGATCTTCGTAACATCGCGAAAGATTGAGATGTAATTTGATGGAATTATTATTCATAATTCCTGTAATTTGATGGAATTATTATTCATAACTCCTGACAGTCGCTAAGAAAGAATTTTTAAAAAAGAAAGAAAAGAAAATTTCTCCAGAGAAGATTTAAAGCAGGTTAAACTTTTTAAAACGACTGCGAATTGTCTAATTCAGAGACTTGTTAGCCGACTTACAGTAGGCACATTTTATTCTCCAATGCGTTTTTGTCTTTCTTCTTTTCTTTCAAACTTAAGTTGAACTACTTCACATATACGAAGGCATGCTATGGCCTTAAGAGAGAAAGCCCTAATTCTTCTACTTCTCGGATAGCTGTCACATTTGTTTTTCCAGCGAAGTATTAAAAAAAAAATCTCCATCAATTCTGGTTATCTTTGTCCTGTGTGAGAGAGATAGATCCCTGTAAGCCTTTATCTATAACTGATTTCTGCAAATTCATCCACTACAGAAAACCAAGTGCATCATTTTCTTATCATTATGGTGCATGATCAGTTCGAACCGTCAGAAATAAGGCCATAGAATTAGGCAGGCACGTAGCCAGGATTTCGTAATAGGGGGGGTCCGAGACATGAAATACTGTGGTTATCACACCAGAGTTCGATTATTCTAAACTATTTTACTGGTAACATATATTGGTTCGTTTAGTCAGGATTTCGTGATGGGCGGGGGGGGGGGGAGTTTGATATGAAATATTGTGGTTGTGACACCAGGGGCTTGATCAATTTAAACTATTTTACTAGCAACATATATTGGTATGTTAAGATTTTAAAATTAGAACATTTTAGCAAGGGCGCCGATTTCTCTGTAAATTTGGGGGGGGGTCCACTCAGATGCAGAAGGCATGTATGAGGATTTTAAGACAAACTGCATTCAAATTATCCTAATATATTGTATATTCATAAATATAACAAGGGGCCCACATGACCTTTGGGGGGCCGGGCTCCCTCGGCCCCCCAGGATCGGCGCCCATGCATGTTAGTAATTATTTTAGTAACAAACTATGAAGAAATATTGAATAAAAGAATATTTAATTTTTTTTTTTAATTTTACAATATCTACGTTCCTTCTTCTGTTCATCCAAATGTAACAATTTTCCTTTCATTATGACCTCAACTATTAAAAAAAAAAAAAAAAAAGTACTATCCAATAATGCCTTGTAAAATATTTATATCTGCGTTCCTTTCTCTGTTGAATCAAATGTTAACAGGACTTGCTTTCCACACAACTTTTTTGTTTTATTTTTTCGTCAACTACTGTCTGTTCCAAATGACAAGTTAAAGGAGCAGTAGAAAATTGTTTTCGAAATAACTGTTTGATACTACAGGGAAGCGATGATAAAAAATTATTTTTATTTTTAGCTTTATTTTTATCTTTATATTTTATCTTTATTTTTAACGCTGATTCTTCCTATTTCTTGTTTCTTTTTGTTTCATCCCTCCTTATTTTTTATTTCTGGTCCCGAAGGGGGGGGGTCCGGACCCCCCGGACCCACCCCTTGGCTACGTGCCTGGAATTAGGTATATGTGTAGACGTTTTCGCTCAAGAAATGCGAATCTGTTAATTGGAACTAACTCAATATGGATGACACAGAGAACAGAACTAAGTTTTGAGAAATCTTTTATAACGTTATTAAATTGGTATCTGGGAGACATTTTTAAAAAAGAGAGAAAGCAAGAATATGAATCCTACGAATCTGTCATTTACATGCACGAATGCAATATGTGATCGGTGCAAGGGATCGTGGGGAAATGTAAGAAATTAGGTTGAGATCAGTAATTTTTTTTAAATTATTATTGTTAGTTTGACAGTATCATGCATGTAACGAATTTTAGTGAAGAGAGAGCCGGCGTAGGTCTGGGTATAGCTAGTATGGACCAAGAGCTTCGATTTCACATGGCTCTAAATACTTTTCATTATACACCAGGGCATTTTAAAGCTACTTTTTTTGTATCCAAATGGATACCCAGGCCCAGCAGTTTGGATACACAGCGCACTTTATAAATATTTAAATTACTGGAAAAGTATTTGAAAAATAAATTACTTGAATTACTGTAAATTTAAAATTACTTCAATATACTTTGGTTTTGTGACTATATGTATTAACCTGTATTCTGTGGATAAGTATAAAATTGGAGAGAGCTTAATTTTTGAACTTTCAGATATTCCTCTTTCCTTCGTTTCGAGTACTCATTTATCTACCACTTTCATTCTACACAAATAGAGAAAATTAATAAACAGACTAAAGAGGTAGAAAGCTTGAAGCCAAACTCGGTCGGAATTACGTTTAGCTTACCTTTTGAACACTGGCTCAAATCCCGGGGGGATGAGGAGAACACGTCCCCTCACATCTTGGAACTGGGGGAGGGGGACTCTCCAACCAATAATCCTATTGGAAATGTGGTTTTTGGGAAGAAAGGTAATGATGATTTGTGTCCGATTGTCACAAAAGAAAGTGAAATGAAATTCATGTCCCCCCAGAACAAGCTTCAAATCTGCCCGCCTCCCAATGTTGAAGACAGCTCTGCTCCCTTGATCCTCCACAGCATTACTTTCAACTTCATAAAAATTTTGAACATCGATTAAAAAAAAAAAAAAAAAAAAAAAAAAAAAAAAGATTATGGGAACGGTCTTACCCGTCCCCCCGAATGTTGAAGACAGACTTACGCCACTGCTTTTGAATAGTCTCTGAGAGAAAATAACAACTTGCTATTTGGATATTTAATTTTCATGAAATGGAATTTTTACTTATCTTTAGCTTACAACACTGTTTCGGTTCGTTACCATTTAAGACCTATTATGTCTGATACAATATTGTAAATAGAACTTCTACACTTTTGGGGAACACTTTGCGTTGCGATAATAGCCAGTTGTGTTTCTAACCGATCGAAAACGGCGAGATGTAGAGCAAGAAAGAGTTGCTGATTTAGAGTGGTGTCACCGATGACCTTCTACTAATAATCTCTCACACCGAATTAATAATACAGCTTCGTGAAGTCAAAGTCAGGATTGCCATCTGTCATCTATAAGGTATGCAGTTTCTGATCTTCATTACAGAGATCCTATAGTATATCAAGAGACGATGGTAATAATTTCAAAGTTAGAAAAAGAAAAGTTGTGTGAAAAACTGAAGAGTGCGATTTGCAATTGCTTACAAGTAGATGACAGCTGTGACCGCCAGCAGAGAGGCAATAAATTTGTTTCTGCAAGATACGTCTCAGGTAATGATTTTTCTGTTAATATTATTATTATTTTAATCTGTTGTCGACTCTGATGAGTGCGATGCACAAGGTTTGTTGCACTGTGTAATAAATACTATTGAGAAATTCCAGTTGCAACAGAGCTAACTACAGATGGTGAATCTGCGAACGCAAGGAAGGACGGACAATTATGGCAACTTGTAAGAAATTACGTGGAACACGACATCCTTACTGTTTGGTATGTTTGCAACAGATCCGATCTTGCAATAGAGAACATGATGGACTGTGTCCCTGAAATGACACATTGGCTCTCAAGTTTGAAATGTGCTGCAACGTATTTCAGAATATCGAAAATAAAAACAAAAAATGCTGCACAGAACAATGCCTAATTTCCATACTTTTCCCTCCTACTTCGAGGTACGATTTGCTGAACACTTGCATACTCGATCGCCGCCATACTCCACAACTTACCTGGATGCAAGATAGTTTGGGAGGCAATTGTCAGGGAAGGGGAGAAGAAGGATCAGGCTGCTGCCAAAGAAATGTTAGACGCGTGGGCTGACAATTCGATGCAGTTTAAGCCAACAGTTCTCATGTGTGACATCACCAGTATCTTAAAGTAGATGCAGAAAATTCTTCAACGGTCTGATCACCTACTGCCTGATGTTCTTATAACAAAGGATGCAACATTAAGCAATTAAATTTATTGGAGAAACCCCTTTCCCGGTGAAAAGGAGGACTATGTAATTAGCAACAACGTGGATGACGACGAACATAGGCGACAGTGCCGTACAACTCATAATATGCATATGGCTCGTCGGAACAGAAACTGGAAGCTGTTTGAAGAGAAATAATTCAATCTTACTTAAACTTCCTTGGCGTTCCACTGAACATAGAAGATGACATTTTCAGCTCCATTCAGACTACTTTGTCCGCATCTTCATCGCAATCGATGATAAATGGTGAAGATGACGGCATTCTCAGCTCCATTCAGACTACCTTGTTCGCATCTTCAGCACAGTCGATGATAAATGCTGCTTGCCCGTTAGTAGAAGCAATATTTGGAAAAAAAGAAGTACAGACTTTTGCCTCAAATGCATGCGACAGCTGGCAGAAATTGAAGAAGTCATTACTAGTGGATAGTGCTGATGCAGGAATGAAATATTCTGTGAGACTGAAGAGACTATTACCAGTCTACTCTGGAATGTTGCAGAGACTTCTTGCTGCCTTACTTGCAATGTCAGTTGAACGAGCTGTTTCACACTATAACCAATTTAGAAGTATTCATCGCTTGTTAAGTGAAAACACTACTAACGATCGACTTGTAATATCGCTAAATGGAACGGGTACTGCAAACCCAATACTTGCTGTAGCAGAGTTCTTGAAGCAAAAGGACAGACGGGAGAGCAGGCTTGATAGTGGTATCTTTAAAAGGAGGAAGTTGTAAAGAAGTTTTTCAGAATTGAATAAGCTGTCATATTCAAATCAACATATTTATATCATATATGCCTCTGTTGTGATGTGCTATCAGTCAGTGCCCTTTATTCGGTGATAGTAGATCATGTATCAGTTACCGTAACAAGTAATACAGGTGCTAAGACTGCTAGTGATATTAACGGCTCCCTCAAACCTATGGTAACTAGGTGAGAAACTTACGTAATTATATTCTAAACATGTGAGAAACCAAACAATGCAAAACACATTCGGATGTAGAATGTGAAAATAATAGCAGGAGTGTAACTAATAACAACTGGGATAACACACTTTAAAGCACGTGAGAAACCAAACAGTGTGAAACAGGTTCAGCTTTAAAGTGTGAAAATAATAACAAAAGTATAACCATTAACAAGTAGCCTAAAATGCTTTAATACAGGTAAGAAACCAAATAATATGGGATAGGTTAAAATTTGAAGTGTGAAAATAATACTAGAAATTAACCAGTACAAGTGGACTAACACGCTTTAAAACAGGACAGAAAATCAAACAATGTGAAACAGATTGAGATTTAAAGTGTAAAAATTATAGCAGAAGTGGAACCACTAACAAAAAGGCTTACATGCTATGATTTAAACCGTTGATAAGATTTAAACCATAAAGATAAATTGTTGATTACATCGTTTCTTAAAAAATAAAGTATTGGTAGTAATATTTAGTATTGAGTACATACGTATACACATAAAATGATTTCGTTAGGGAAATATTTAGTCAAGTTCACGTATTGTTATATCCTTGTTGAGTAGTTTCTGTCTTGTACTGTGTGCAGACTTCCTTCATAAATAATGTTCCGGGGGGCACACTTAGTATTCGGAGGGGCACATATTATTACTGTTCTATTTATTATTATATTATAAATATATTATTTTGGTCTCGTCGGGAAAGCACTCTCAGAGCTTCGGGAGGGCAGTGCCCCTCAAAAACATGTCTGGAAGAAACTCTGATCGTGCGTTTTGTATCCTATCCATCTGTACCAGTAGAGTTTCTTTGTTCTTATCCTGTCTATGTCCAACTTGAAAATATGGATATAAAAATAAATAAATGAAGGAAAATATCCAGCTATGATAGCACTGTACTGTTTTATCTTTAAGTACTGGCCTGATGGCGGATTTGAGCCAAAATGTAAAATAGAAAATGTCCACTCCTGTATTGATGGCGATGTGTTGAATCGGAAATGAAATGTTTAGAAGTCTGAGAAATACGTAATTTTGTATGTCATTATTTCAAGAGTATACATTATACAAAAAATGCACTTTAAAAAATCTGCGCGTTTGAATTTTGCCACGTGTGTCAAGGGCCATTTTGTGCCTGGATACCCAGTAGCGAATTCTTAAAAAAAAAAAAAAAAAAAAAAAAAAAAGCACTGTTATACACATTGTAATTATCAAATTTTTGTCTTTCTTTCTTTCTTGAAGACACTGTAAACAGCAGATGCCTTAATGCAGATATACCAAAGAAGCTTCTTGAGTATGCTGAAGTTTTGGTTTATTGTATTAACAATTGAAATTTGCATAAGAAAATTAATTATTTAATACAATAAGTTACAACTTTAATATGCCTATGTATGTGGTAAGTTAAAGTTACATAAACATATCTGTCGTTTATGTTGAACTGCAATGGAAAATCAATATGTTTCAATGGCAGTGTTCTGTCAATATTTTAATGGATTTTCGAAATTATTGTTTTATATTATTTTAGGTTCCTTGACAGAGCAGGAGTACAATGCCAGTGACATCTAGCGAGAGTGTGTGTGTAAACGAAATTCTAGGAAATATTCTCAACACAAGATTGATATGGTCTTCCAATCCTTCCGGGACGCGGTGGCTCAGTGGTAGAGCGTTCACCTCCGGTGCTTGGGGTCCCTGGTCCACCATTTCATTAATTTCTCATAATCACTGTCTCCTTTAGCCTAACCGGCATAACCGTGGGACGTGAAACTCAAAAGATTTCATTTCATTTTTTAAAAATTCTTCCGAATTGCGTGGTTTTGTCAGGTAGACTTTGTCACTGGTACAATCTCACCCCTCCACTAAAAAGTCACATGATGAAGTCAGAACTTCTGGCAGGCCATTCGTGTGGTCCTCTCCTGCCCATCCACCGTCCCGGGAAATGTCCACTTCTTCCATCTGCTACAAACCCGGTTTTCATTGATTTTGTATGACAATTTCTGATCGTGTTAGGACGAAGTGTAGCATGAAGTACGTGAACACTTCGCCATCATCGCTGCACAAGGACTACAGATTTCCATATTTCAAAACGAGAAGGTATCTTAGCACGATCCTGCAATATCAGTTTCTCTGCTATCTTCGTTAATTACTTACTCATTCAAGCTAGATTCCACTGCTGTTGTGCTCCTGGTTTCCCAGGAAACCTAGAGTAACAATAATCTTGAGAATTCAATAAAAATTAACAGAACTATGACCATTTAAAATGAAAAAATGACCTCCCATCCAGTCTGTACGTATTGTGCCTAGTAAATTAGTTTGTGTTGTCTATAAATGGTATATTCCTCACTGAAAAAGAAAACGTCATCGAATCAATCATGACATAATAGGTTAAATCTACTGAGTAATATTTTATACGTGCTAGAAAGTTGCTCAGAGCTATTGCTACTAAAAATGTCTGATTTTTGTAACATCTTGAAAAAAAAAATGAACTGGAGACAAAGCTAATCAGCACCTTGAAACTACGTGACTGGCTCGTTCGAGAATTAAGCTTCTGTAATGTATTTATTTTGGATGTAAGGTAAATCCTTAGATTTAACTGACCTCTAATCAATGCACTTCCAATATAACGGATAGAATTTGACTAATGTAGCAAAACGTAGCTGGTAGAAAGAAACTGTTGTGGCAAAACTGTACCCAGACTAAAAAGAAAAACTAAATGAAACTGCAATGGATGTGATTTAATACGGCAGTGGTTCGTGATTATTAACTGCAGTACGGCAGTGATTAAGAAACAATATTCAACAGCAAAGTAATTGAAGCTTGGGAGTTTTCCACACTTATAAGGCTGGCCACATATTCACCCGAGGCAGGACAGCCGAACCGAGGCAGGGGGAAGCAGATAAGGATACGGAGAAAGATGCCTGAGTGTATTAACCATGTATGTCAGTTACGACCTTAGAGAGGCTTTTGAGTAGCATACGCTCGAGGGAATGTGCAGTACGAAGCTTTGCTACAATTCTCACAATGCCGTACCTCGGCACGGCTGCTCTGTCCTCTGGTCAATGTGCGGCCGTCCTAATACAATAATACTGACCTTATATATATATATATATATATATATATATATATATATATATATATATGATAGTGTACATTTACGCAGCACAATTTCAAGTGTAAAATCTTATTTTAAATATTGTTCATAATACAATACGCGAATTAACGGACGTCTGATTTTACCGACACCCTTTTGTTCCAATTAGTCCCTTAAAAATACAAGGTTTACTGTAATTCACTACATTTACATTTCAATTTTAAAAAAAAATCATTTGCAAAGACAGAAAATCTATTGCATTATAATTGAGTCAGTCGTTTGAGAAATCAAGCTTGTCCATAAAACTCTATTTTCAGTACAATGAAGAAAACTTTTCATATCCTGAATTAGTCGGCTTTCTCTTGGTTTTTCATATTTCAGTACCCATTATATACACTTTCTATACACCGCACAAGTCTAATCTCTCTTAACATTTCAAGATTTTCCCTCCCAGATGCTATTTAAATCATAAAAGGAAGATCAATTTTTTGGACAAGTCGGGTTTCTCACACACTGATTAAATTGCCACCGAAAGAGAAATTATTCAAAAATAATTATAATACATTCACTTCTATAAACTGAGTACCTCTTAATCAGACATTTGCATATAGTTTAGGATAGCATCGATGTTAAGGAAACAAACCAATTTCCTAGCTTCGAACGAAGCTATCATTTAACATGTTAATTTTGTCATTCGGTCTTTTCCACTTTTAATACTACTGCTTACCACTATGATTCAATAGATGGTTCTTGTAATTGGGATGTTTGCTTTTAGTTAACAAGCCCGTTTCATTTATGCGTAAGTATGCTGTACGTATAGAAACACTAAGATCTAATATGTAGAGAATATTTCCTCCTTTATATAAGATACTTTGACGAAATGAGAAATATTTCAAATATGAATTCACGAGAAATGTGATGCGGAATGTAATTTCTATGTGAATGAGTTAGCAAAGCATTAGACGAAACGGAAAGACATCAGACAAGTATGACTAATATTAGAAATAAGCCCCTGTGTTCTTTCATAAATTTGTGATGTCACAGTATGTGTTCTTGACAAAAGGTTGACTATGGCTGTCTTTTTTTCCTGAAGGGTTGTGTGTTTATGATAGATATCCATTTTTAGTCACGACTTAGTTGTTCATTTTGGCAAATAATTAATATGTTTATAGGTTTTCTTTAATGTATGTGATTTCTTGTGGATTTAAAATAATTTATGTTGTAGTTATTTAAAATAAAAGTATCTATATGGAATAGTTACTCATAGTAATTGTCATTATGGCCACCTGCAATGGAGGTGGGAGAACAAGGGGAAGCAATTGCACAAACCTGGAATTTTGGAGGTATTCAATTCTTATAAGTACATATCAAAACATACTGATTTGGTTTGTCATATAATATAGCACTTTATATTAAATACTGTTGTACAACAATTTAATTATTGTATGTAGATAAGGATACGTGCATAAATAACGATTGTTTTATACAATGTATTATTTGCTTGTGTGCATCAAAATGTGTGTATATTCGTGACTATGATTCTATGACTGTCTCTTTTGCTTCTCGTTGGAATTGGGTCTTGCAATTGTACCTGATTTTTTTCGGGTCAATATGTCCATCACTATGTGTATCACTTATCTACTTATACATAAATAAGTGTGAGATGGGCTAGGCTTGTATAGGAGGTATTTCCTCCTTGATGAGATCATTAGGTGTAATGAGAATTAGGCCAGATGGAAATTAGCATTCTGCCTAAAAGGCGAATCTGACTTTTATCTGTGCATGACAGCTAATAAGATTAAGTGAATTTTTTGACAAATAAATTATTTTCCAGCATATTTTGTGTATTTTTTTCCGTACGAAAATTTAACTTGACTATATAATAAAAATTAGAGGAAATTGCAAAAACATTACACACGACCAAATATTTTATTTAAAGAATCGTTACTCACTTGCTATTGTTTCTTAATTTCAATTGTTTATATGAGTACAGAATACATTGAGTTTACAAATGGCCTCTCATGAACTATTTAGTCAATGTGACAGCTCCCACGATAACAGGTTTGTGAATTGAAACTTTCGTTTTGCAGCATAAAGTGTAATTAGTGTTCCTACCTAATTTCGGTGTGGTGGTATCACATTTTTTTTTCCAGCCATTTTTTCATATCACGTAGTGATGTACTTTGTGGGTTATGTGGGCTAACAGTGAAAGCTGAAAAAATATATAAAACACGTATAAAACTCATTCATATTAATATGTTTACAATTTGTTATCTTTTAATAGTACAAGTTTTTCTTAACGTTTTGCAAATGTGAATAGCACTAACAAGTAGACCTCACCACTTCGCCGTTGCGTTAGCAAAAGGAAACAACTACTGTCCTTGAGTAGGGTTGAATATAAGATATTGGCAAAAATTTTAGCTGCTAATGAGCACTAGAAATATGGGAAAAACGAAATAGAAACATGAGTGTGGGAAAGCCAAGTACAATATAATTTGATAGTTGCAAGACCGATATTTTTTCGAAATAGATGGAGGAACAATAGTTATGACTTCAACTATGTAAATCGAGTTAGGAGGGATGTTTGTATGGCATTCCAGATCATGACCGCCATCTTGAAATCCGCCATATTGGATCGACGTCATCTTTTTCAAATGGAAAGAGGGCCATGTGAGATATCAAACAACAACGATTTTTTCCACTCAATCTCATACACTAATTAGTTTTTCCATATCTAGAACGGTTTACAACTTACAGTTCTTTGAATGTTGAAAAATTCGTTGTTTGTAGCAGATAACATAACTATAGTGGCAATGAACATAGCTCCAGAAACAGCATTCTTACAGAACAAAATTACGGCAATGCAAGAAATGAAAGTCCTCAGCATTCATAAAGTGGTTCTGATCTCGCCACTTCGTGTGTGCGTTTGTAGATTCAAACTGAAACTATAAGCAGTTGGGGCAGCACGATGAAGAGAATAGCAATATTGGTTGCCAATGGCATTCCTGGTCATAGCTGCTACGGTATAAGGTAGAAGCTTACGTGCATCGTGTACCATTCTACAGCGACAAACTCTTTGTAAGGAGACAAGTGCAGGAAATATATTCTCACTGTGAGTTCTACCCGTGAACTTGGAAGTGTTTGAGAAATAGTTATTTCGTTTATTGCATTAAGCCTGTAATTCTGAGGTGTGCGTGCGTGTGTGTGTGTGTGTGTTAGGGAGAGTGTGTGCAGGCAACAATTATAGACTAAAAAACGACACACCATGGCGTTAAATAAGACAAACATTGCTATGTACCTCTTGCAGCAGTTACAGACATTACGGTTCAAACACAATGCAACAAATATATCAGAGCAGGAAAGAGGAATCGCAGATGAATAATTAGATTCCTAGCGGATGAAGAATTGGAATTCGAAATGGAATACACTCTGGATATTCTAGAGGTGGCACATCATAAGATAAACAATCAAGAAGCTAGTGTGGAAACTGAACGGTATATGAATTGCTATTGGTCGAATACAGGGAGCAGGAATTCACTTATGCTGGATACCTGAGAATTATTTAATAATGAAGAGATGCGAAGTACAATAGCTCCACCTGGGAAATCAGTGGAAGTGTGACAAATTCCAAAAGGTACCACCGGCATATTTCAACCTTTAAATGCATTTTTGTAGACAATACAAAACATTGGCGTACTATATGTGATTATGTAATAAAGGACGAACATTTCTATTCAAAACTGCATGACAGAGATACTATTGTCACTCTGCATTCTCTTGTGTACAATCAATTTCAGTCTCCTCGTTTCACAGGAATGGTTCACTAGGCATTTTGTAAGTCAGTATATATATTGATGAGCCGATCGAATGGTTCGAAGTGCCGAAGAAGCACGTTTTCAATATTCCCAGCATTAACTTTTGTGATGCTTCATTTTTTATTAGGTGCTCATGGTACTCTTCAAAATTCTATGTCGACCATTTTATGAATGCTGAGGACTTGCATTTCTTGCATTGGCGTAATTTTGTCCAGTGAGAATGCTATCTCTGGAGCTATATTCATTGTCACTATAGTTATCTGTTATCTGCTACAAACAACAAATTTTTCAACATTCAAAGAACTAAGTTGTAAACCGTTCTACATATGGAAAAACTAATTAGTGTATGAGATTGAGTGGAAAAAAATCATTGTTGTTTGATACCTCACATGGCCCTCTTTCCATTTGAAAAAAGATGACGTTGATCCAAGATGGCGGCCATGATCTGGAATGCCATAAAAACATCCCTCCTAACTCGATTTACATAGTTGAAGTCATAACTATTGTTCCTCTATCTATTTCGAAAAAATATAGGTCTTGCAACTATCAAATTATATTGTAGATGGCTTTCCCACATTCGTGTTTCTATTTCGTTTTCCCATATTTCTAGTGCTCATTAGCAGCTAAAATTTTTGTCAATATCTTATATTCAACCCTACTCTAGGACAGTAGTTGTTTCCTTTTGCTAACGCAACGGCGAAGTGGTGAGGTCTACTTGTAAGATACAGCCGTTATTAGCTCTGTATGCAGTCCGTCTCGCTTTCTCACGAGACTCGCGACGTGGCAGTGCTGTAGAAACCGCTGCCTAGTGTCAGCAGCAAAAATCTTATAATTTGTACGTATTCACAGTGTATTAATGAGCTGGCAGGCTAGGCTAGCCTAGTTGTCGCTGAATGTAGCGGTTTCTGTGCGTGCGAGTGACAGTATGGATGTTCGAGATCGAGCATCATAATTTGCTACACGTGACCAAATGATCAATACGAAGATCCACATAGTTGTATTACTACAGTTATGGAATTCCGTTCGTTGTAAAAGGCCGGACTACTGAACAATGGCGTTTGCACTATGGCAATGCTCCGTATCACACTTCAGGAATGACAGACTTCTCGGCCTAAAACATCCTCGCCGAACACCATTTCCCCTACTTATCTGATCCACCTCCATGTGAGATATCCCTGTTCACTGCACCGTAATCACCTAACAAAGAAACGAATTTACATTATTCAGGATAACAGGACAAGGAAAAACAACAACGCGCTCCACAACTGCTTCCAACGATTGTAAAGTCTGAATCGGTGTGTTTATGCAGCAGGAAAGTACTTTGAAGGGCACAAACTCGAATAGTAAATCATTCCTATGATTTTTACATGTCTCTGAGAATGGATGTGTAAAAGTTGTTTGTTTTTTGAAATAATGTTTATCGTGAATGAGAGAAAGGAAAAGATTACATTTTAGTGGCATGTCTGCAATCTGTTTATTATTTTTTTCAGCTGAATAAAAATTTAACTTTTAAATGGAATGGTATAAATACGAATTAATATAACTTAAAATTATATTAATAAATATCTTTCATTGAACCTATTTTGTTTCTTCATGTACACACAAAATTCCCATATATTTAACAAAATTCTCGTATATCACTATATTTAACAGAATATTGACAAAGTTGACTCTAATTGAAGAAGGAAATTCTGTCTCTGTCTTGGTATCTCGCGAAACATCGTTTAATATTTGTATACAGGGTGTTTCAAACCAACAACGACAACGTTTGGGAGGTGATTCCTAACACAAACATAAGATGAAAAGTATAGACCAACCTGGGTGCACAAGTGCTTCCATTCGGAGTTATAGGCTGCCGAAAACATGAAAAAAGAACTTTAAAGGTTTATAGCTCCAAAACTATGGGACCTACCGTATCCGGGTCAAGACTTTACTGAGGAACTAATATGTACGCTATCCAAAAATACCTGTTTCAGAATCTTGAGGTACTCACGCAACAATTTTTATAGAGGCAGTTTGGCTACGGGCATAAAATTTGAAGTACTAGCCAACTACCTATATAAAAATTGTTGCGGAAGTACTGCAGGATTCTGAAACATGGATATTTGGATAGGGCACATACTAGTTTCTAAATAAAGTCTTGACCCGACTACAGTAGGTCCCATAGTATTGGAGCTGTGGACCTTTAAAGTTAATCTTTTCATGTTTTCGGCAGCCTATAACTCGAAAGGAAGCATTTGTGCACCCAGGTTGGTCTATACTTTTCGTCTTATCTTGGTGTCAGGAATCACACCTCTCAAACGTGGTCGGTGTTGTTTTGAAACACCGAAACGAAATCGAAGTAAAAATAACCAACCACAAAGCTTTCATCAGCGGCGACTTAAATGTCAAAAAGCTCCAATCATTTCTTCGACCGAACGGGAGCGAGAACTACAAATCAAAATATAAGTGAGTATACAACGATATGTTGTATATTCCTACTTGTAACAATTATTAACTTGTAATTTTGGGCTATAATGTGTTTTAAATATTTTAAATATATATTAGGCAGTTCTGCTAATAGAAGAAAAAGAAATAATGTGTTATAATTTTAATATATAAAAAGATTACTGAAATGTTTTATGTAATCTAATCTCGATGTCGTTGTCATGACAACAGGAAATAAATAGAATTATTCAGAGAAGAAAGCAGATATCTTAGAAATGTGTATAGAAAGTAAACTGTACGCTTCTCCATCATATTTATTAAACTAAGTATATAAAAGGTAATTGGTGTGTTTCAATGGCTCAATATATAAAGGATTTAAGAACCATAATGATATCGTTATAAGTAGTAGTCGTCAAATGTCAAAAAAGCACCAATCTAAACAGTTTATAACATTCAAAGGTTAGAGTAAAGTAAACAAGTAGCCCTACAAATAAGGCATCAAAAACTTAAGCAAGTGCGTAGTCTTGTTCAAGAGGGTACATCTAAAGTGGTGCACATAAATTAAAAAGATAAGTAAATGAACCAACATTTTTGTCTAGGCTTTATCCTGTTTAAAGAGGAAAACATGAAAAAGCAAGAGTTAAAAACAGAGAAAAAGAGAGATGACTGGGCCCCTCTAAAGTAATACCACACAAGGGTTAACTGTAAACATTTTAAAGAGTGCCATTGTCCTCTAGGGAAAGAACTATCCGTCTTAATGCGCTGCAGAATCGTACCTGAACCACAGCGCATTACATGATGTTTGGAAAGTGACAATTAGGATTTTGATCTGTAACCTAAGATGTAAAATTAAAATTAAACATGAAATTAATATTTTTTTTGAATCGGAAAATAAAAACAAGTAATGTTAATTTGAAGATTAACAAGTTAGTTTTATTCATTATTGTGAAAGAGTTTATCATCTGTGAATGGAAGCTTAAAATAAAACTCAGGTAACTTAGAAGATAATTAAATGTGAATTTTACTGAGAAGGAAAGAAATAAAATAATGAAGCGCTAGAATAAAAGGTAATAGTATACATGAGAACGTCGTGATCTGCGTTTCTTCTGTGTTCTATTACCACTTCTACATGAAATACCATAAATTTTCTACGTAGTGCAATAGTAAGAAGTATCCATGTGCACAAGACATGCGATATGCGTTAAATTCCCCCCCCCCTACACACACACACACACATAGTCATAGATAAAGTACAAGGGCACTACACATGCAAATATGAAGTACAGGTACGTTCTGTTTTATTTTCGTATCAGTCAATAAGTAAATCAAAGTCGCTTTATTACCCCCTTGGTAAGTTCGTAGATACTCAATGAATAATCCCTGAAAGTATGAGCGTCCAGCTCCTTCGGGAACTGACGCGGCTTTACGTATACTATATCCGAATAAAAATTCATTCGGGGAGACTGTCTCCTTACCATAATCGTTTACCAAATTTCTAGAAAAGAAAGGAAATAATTACCTAGGTAATAATATAAATTGAAGTAATAAAATTCAAAATTGATGGTGTTATAAATAATCTCCTTAAACCCGGCACATTTTTGTAGCATATTATAAACTAACCTAATGATATATTTACAAACTTATGATTCTATAATACAGGTTCAGACGTTTTATAATGATATTCTATGAACTCAAGTTTGTATGTTTTCTGAGAATATGTTGCATAAAATTACACGAAGTAAGATCCTACAGGAAGCGTGATCCTAGAATCATAATAAGCTATACCTGCTGCATGTTAAGTACTGTTTCATTAACTGCAGAAAATGTTCGCTGTTGATCATTGTGGTAGAAGTTTAGTTAACCTGCAAAAGTTTTATTAAATGCATAGAAGTGAAAATAGTTTTGTCATATATGGTAAATAAGAGTTAATTATAAATAGGATTTGAATAATGGAAATATAATGGAAATTAATATATCATGTGTACTTTACCACCCAATGAAATACTATTAAAAAGGTTTTACGGTAAAAAAAAAACTGCGCCTAGGATCAGAAAACGAAGGAAACAATAAGATTTTGTATACAATATACGTGTATATAAATTATATGAAAATAACTAATATAATAAACTTAACCTGAGTTCACATCTGAAGAATTCATCAGTTGAAACATGGTATGTTGCTGCTATATTATTATTATTATTATTATTATTATTAGAAGAAGAAGAAATGAAATGTCATTGCGTAAACTATAAAGTAAAATGTTACAATCGAAATTACTTTAATTCAAAGTTATTTTTAATAAATTAATGTTGTAGATATTCTGGTATAATGTCACAGCAAGATTTCTAGCTTCCACTTTCGTCATGATAATATACTAAATTTTTCCTAGTGTTGCTCTTCACATTGCTCTTGAATCTTGATATCTTCTGATCTTTCCAGTTTCCAAGAGTAAATGGATGCCGGCTGCGCTGTGCAGGACCAAAACTCTTCACAGTTCATCTAAGTAAATATTAAATGATTGTTTCATCGTATAACTGAACCTATAATATAAAATAATTATCAGTTTAGAACTGTTACTTGATGTGATATATTGCCGACCTCCAGGTACGTGATGACATCTTTATGCGTCGATGAGGAACATGCATGACGCTTAAGTAACAGGTTACTTGAAATGTTGGTAAAGTGATATGATTTCGTTTTAACGATTCATGTAACAATCTTTTTATTTCAATATTTAGTTTCAGCAACGCCATAAAGCAAGAACATTACAGTTATAATTTAGCGACTTTCAGCGACAGGGTTGGAAGAGCGTAACAATTGTACTATACTTCTTAGTTCCTGAAATATAGCATTGACCAAAAGAGGCAAAGTAGTCCTTGACTAAAGGGGTCCCAGGCTATAATCAAATTTAAGAAGATCCAGAATGTAACCTGGAAGTGATATTTTACAAGAATTATGTTTAATAAAAACCTACAAGAAGTGGTTAAAGGCGTCTTAACCAGGAAAGTTGGATCACCCTAAATTTAATTTAAATGTACGTCTTGGTCCTGTCAAAAGAAAACGGGGTACAATAGATGTAATCTGTAGAAGGGTAGAACGAAAGCATTTGACAGTGGTTTGTTTAGGACCATGACAACGGCAAAAAGAGGTACAAAAGTAGTGTGGTACATCCAAACTTTTTTTCAAGAGTCTTGAACAATCCCTTTCAAATTTAAACCGAAGTTATCTTGGGCCCAGAACTATTCCAGAGCTGTAGGATGGGTGTGATAGCATCTCCTATTTGCACTCCTCCAAATATTCCCAAAGTACTTTACAATCAAAGAGGGGACCTTGGAATAGTCATATCAAAAGAAAGATCACTTTGTAGCACGACTTTTTCGTCGAATTGTCTGATAACTAACGGCAGTTGATTTTGAGGGTAACTGTACATCAAAATAACTAAGAAAAAAATAGATAACATATATGACAACGTTTATTTAATGATCCGAACTAACATTCACTCTGTACATAATACATAAAAAGCACATATGTTAAAGTATTCATAGAACATCTAAGTCTCTACCTTCATAAGTGTCGAGATTCCTCTCCAGTCCTTACTGTACTTACTTTATATCAAATTACATTGCAGGCAACATGAACAGTATCGTAATACTCTGTCACATTTTTTAGTGGAACTTTATATCAGTTGCTATTTCCACATGGATAAGAAACTATAAGAATGCCCGTCCCTCTAGATCCAAGAGAGTTTTCAACATTTGGCTCTTAATCCGTAATTTTTGCCATTTCTCAAAAGCCGCACTTTGAACCTTAAGTTAGCCTCACAAGAAAGCAAGCCAACTAAACCATGGTAAAACAACAAAACTGTGACCCAGATTTAACGAAGTTCAAAAGTTTCTATTTTTTTTTTTTTTTTTTTTTTTTTTTTTTACCTACTACAATTTGCCACACATTGAAATGCGTATAATGCATTCCGCAAAATATTTATAACAGCTAAAACCACAATAATTTCACTGATCTCTAAAGAATTATCAATATTATATTGATAATTTGTAATACAGCATTTATATAAATATTTATAGTAGCTAAAACCATAATGGTTTCGTTGATCTCATAAGGAATGATCATACATTGTACTAATGTGTTAAAATAACTTTCAGATAAACCGAACTTGGAAAACCATAAGAGATACAAATTGTGTCATGAATGAAAATACTTAAAGTAGTTGACCATAATATTGAATTATATTTAAACTTGATCTTTCAACTAGGGTGTCAAGAAATTCGAAAACAATTATTTGTAAACATAGTCATAATAAACAAAAATTCTTCATCAGTAACAAAGATATATTGATATTCGAAATCGGCATTTACTATAAATTTGAACCTTAGCAATTTTGAACAAAACTTGGAAGCACGATCGATGCGTACACTAAACACCAAATACTTTCTTCGAGAAATTTACGAACTAAAAAACCCTTGGACGAAAAGGAAAAGAAGTTTGAAACAAATACAAATAAAAATCTCTCAACGTGCTTTTCTGAAAAATAATATTTTTGTGAAATAATAATAATAAAAAAGAAATAAGTAACAATGTTACGTGACTATCACGTAAAGGAGTTAGATTTGTATGGTGTGATATCATCTTAATTAGTATTGAAACCGGAAGTGGTGCTGGATTTCTATCACTTCTAGTTTTAGTAGGGTTAGGAATTGATGATAAATACCATTCCTGGGACGCTTAATCAACTGCAGGAAATTGCTTCTCGCTATCAAAGCTTTTGCTCTATTGGAATCAACGTTAAAACCGGAAGTAGTTCATTTCTACCACTTCCGGTTTGAATATCACATCCACCAACGAATTAGATTTCTAGCTTCTGACTCTACAGCCTCGCCAAAAACTGATGATGATCCATCAAGCACTTCTTTGTTTTTTTTCTCGGTTATAGTATACATGAAGCTGCATCAGTTCCCGAAGGAGCAGGACGCTCATACTTTTAGGGATTATTCATTGAGTATGTACGAACTTACAAAGGGGGTAACAAAGCGACTTTTATTTACTTATCGACTGATACGAAAATAAAAAAGAACGTACCTGTACTTTATATCTGCATGTGTAGTGCCCTTGTACTTTATCTATGACTATGTGTGTGTGTAGGGGGGGGGATTTAACGCATATCGCATGTCTTGTGCACACGGATACTTCTTACTATTGCACTACGTAGAAAATTTATAGTATTTCATGTAGAAGTGGTAATAGAACACAGAAAAAACGCAGATCAGGGGGTTCTCATGTATATTTTTACCTTTTTCTCTCTCTGAAGGACACACAGGATAAAATTTAGTAAGGAGATTTGGTAAACCATATTCCTTAAAAGTTATTCCTGGGCAGCAAGAGGAAAAGAACTTTCAGAAAAATACAAAAGAATATTACCTTACAACGTCATGTTCAAAATTTTAATATATTTGTAAATTTAGAACAGATTTCATCAACATTAAATTTCATCACAGATAGTGACTAATGAAGGCAAAGTAGATAATTAGCGAAATTGTTAACACTTTAATAATTGTTACATTAAACGTATTGTTTTGCTCAGCGAATAGTTTAAATCAAATTTAAGTGGGACTTATATTAACGTCGAAGTGAGAAAAGGCCGAAACGTAACTTATTTAATAACACATTCGATATTAATTCATTTCACGACCCTACCTTTATCAGGTAATATAATGTCTGTTTAAACAGCACGTGAAGTATATTTACATAACTGATTATTCATGTAATGGCAGATCAAACTAAATTAACACTAGATATGCTTATACATACATGAAATATTCTGAGATTCTTCAATCAAAATGTGGATATTAATATTACAGTTGCAGCACTTATGCCAAATCGACTATTGCACTAGTTTTGTTTTAAAAATGAAATCTGTATTAAACTATGTTGTACGAAGTAACATTCATTAAATCACAGCACAAGCTGCAACCAAAATGGCACGAACATATGTCCGAATACACCTACATTAAAACGATAAATTGTTACAAAATAATCAAAGGTAGTAACTATGTTGAGACTAAGTACGTCTACACATTATACAAAAAGTAGTATAAAATAAAATAAATTCAAAATAGAACATTTATTAAATGAAATGACTGCACTAAACTGGAGTTCGAAACATGTCGAAATCTGGCGCCATCTTGTTCCGAACTCATTCATGATTTTTTTTTTTTTTTTTTTTTTGTTATGTGTCTCACATTATACATTTTTTTCTTCTTATTCCCAGCTGAATTAAAATTTCATAAAAATATGCACATTCTTAATTATGCCCTGATATATATATATATATGTAGTAGTGGAAATTTTCGTCAATTACATTATTAATCTTGAATAACCTTAATATTAAAGACTATTAATTATACATAATTCTGTAAGTTGATTTCAGCATTTTTACACAAGTTCTTAGTATCCCATATGAATAAAAATAGTCTGAGTATCAATCGGAGAATTAAAAGAAAAAAAAAAAACATTTACAACTTTGCTCGTACATGCAGCTACTCAAAGAGTTGACAAGATTTAGTTATTTTGAAGCATTTACAAAGAACAAGGTACTCACAGTAAGGAAGAACTATTGTAACGGAATGCTCCGTTACACGGTTTGTAATAAGCATTTTTATTGTTGCTGCTTATCACTCACAGTATATGTACGCAAACTTTATATACATACACGCACATATATATATATATATGCAAAACATAGCTAACATTAAACTAATCTATTTCCCACTGTTTAGAAAGTAATTTCTCCATTGTCACTTTATCAAAAAATCTAACACCGCTACTGTAAACAGGTTCTTAGCCTTTGTAATTCCCTCAGCATCGCAGAGAAAATTATTAACAACTGTTTCGTTTATCAGAGCTGCTCCTGCAACTTGAACGCTTCACAACAATGTCAAGATTTTCACACTGCATAAGTTTCTTATTCTTTTCTGTATTTGACAGCAAAATAAAAATATGTATATCAAAATAAGAAATTCAAAATAATCTTGAAATATATACAATTTGCTGCTAGATCCTAATTACATTTACCTTTTTCTCTCTTCTTCTTGACCCACATATATTAGTCTTGAGACCCTCAGTTTGAGAAGCCCTGCTTTACACTAAAATAAAATCCTTAAGTTTTACGTCCCACAGTTATACCGGCTAGGCTAAAGGAAACTGTGATGGTGAGAAATGAATGAAAATTTTGGAATAAAGAAGGTAGGAGAAAACGGGACAACCCCGAAAAATCCACGCACACGACTTTTGCCCACCACAAACCTTATTTGGCATTGGGATCGAATCAAGGACCCCATGCACCAGAGGTTAACGCTCTACTGAGCCACCGCGACCCTCTTATTTTTACACTACAGTTCGATTCACATTATACATTGTTATTCATACGACACTGTCATTAAAAAGTAACAAAATAATCAATGTGAAACACACACAAACAACCAGCATTATTTCTAATCATATAAAATTTCAACTGTCACCAAGAACAATACAAATATGTTTCACTTACACAACACTAAATCGTAAATAATATGTGTGACTAAAGAACATTTGTTATCATAAGCAACATGCACAGCATTTCAGCAAAAGGAGGGAAGGGGGGTTTAAAGCTCTCAAGTTCATTTGTTTCAGGATTTTTGTATAAATCTTAATATAGGAATTGTTTGTTTATTCATAGTATCTGTTCAATGAGAGGTTGAAAAAACCCGGACCCTTGCCCCTTTGCGTACGCCACTGGTTGTGACTGATTTCGGATCACAGTACCAACAAATAAAATCAACAAAATACTCTATATAATTGATTCTAAAATCTCCTCTCCCTCTGATGAAACTAAATTTGTGCAGTTGTATTCCTCATACCACTATGCAACACTTATTTATTTATTTATTTATTTATTTTTGTCCTTCGGTTGCCATTGTTGGTTCCTTAGTCATATTCATTGAACATTTACGAAAATGTGCATAATTCTCATGAAACTTCGCTTTTGTAAGTTTAACATCGATTTCTTTGCAAAAACAAATAACGCTATGAAAGGTATTAGGCTTTGCATTTAAATTAATTAAAGAAGTTTGGTAGTAAGTTCCTCAACATCCCTATTATAACATCAAAAGAGTAGGCTGCTTAAATACATAACTTGGATGCATAGATATGAGGGGCGCCCGAAGAATTTTTTTAGGGGGCCATCTTTAAGATTGCTATATTATGTTACGTCTGATATTTCTGGTATTTAATATACATGGTTTGCTATATTACGTATACATTAACTCCCGGGCCCCTCTCTGCCCCCTTCGTGCGACCATGACAGATATCCATGTGCACCTGTGTATACCCCTTGAAATGTGTCTTTTCCTACATTTTCGTTGATGCGTATCATCATTTTCATGAATTAGCCTCCAGATGTAATTCCTCATAATGTTCGTCATACTATCCTCGATAACCGCGTTTGAAAGTCGTCATGTCTTGGTGAAAGCGCTCACCGTGCTCCTCTGTACCCATATTTTCCTTAAAACTGTCCAGATGAGAGGCAAAAACATGTAATTTAAGTGACATCCTACAACCCGTTTCGCCATAGTTTGTCACCATGTTCGTAAGTTCCACATAATTTTCAGCTCTGTAATATCCTAAGAAACACTGAACGACTGCCATACAACTGCTCTAGGCTTCTTTTTCAATCTCAGTTAGCAACGTGGAGAACTGAATAGACTGGATTATTATCAACACTTGTACACTCCAGCCTCCATCTTAACACGAGATAGCTGCGGAAACATGTCTTGTAAAAACTTGAATGTGTCAGAATCTCTATGCAAAGCTTTCACAGATTGCTTGATAATGCCAAGTTTAATGTGTAGGATGGTAACAATATAATTTTAGGGTCAACAAGTGGCTCGTATTTTACGTTATGTATCCTAATAGTATACTCCTCCCGTCGTGGCCAGTACTTCCTCCTGTAGTGAGCTTCGGTGTCACTAGGGTCTCACAAAGATAACACGAGAATTTGGTGAAACCACCCTGCAAACCCATGAGTATGGCAATAATTTTGAAGTTCCCTATTACTTACAATCCATATTTTGAATATTCTAAATTGTCCAATAAGGTCTTGAAGTTGTTAAAGTCTTCTTTCATAGAGACAGAATGAGCCATAGAAATAGAGAGGTGCTTATTCCCATTGTGCAGGTGCACAGCCTTGAAACTTCTAGACAAGCTGTCTATAAACAAACGCCACTCTTTCAGAATGCAGGGTATCTGTGAAGCATAAACACTTATATAAAGCACAATCCAGCCTTCATTAAAAAGAAAAAAATGTTTGAACTGTTGCGTTTACTGATTTATCAACTATGTTCCACTATTTTACCCACCATTTTTACTCAGACTTCGAATAAGATCATTAAAATATAGTAGGATAGTAGGGTTGTCTATTAGTAGTTCATATCTGCAATGTTTAATAAGAAAGGCATGCTATGACAATTGCAGTATAACAGGATATTCCAGGGTTATAAATATACAAGGTGACTCAAAAGTGTATATATATATATATATATATATATATATATATATATATATATATATATATATATATAGTATCGTACTGATCAGCTCATTGCATTTTATATCATTTCTTGTTGTTATACATCAGGTAGACTTATTATTTGTTTTTAATGTTACAAGCTCGGAAGAGTCGAAGCAAATACACTCAAACTAGAATGTTATACTTGATCAATGCAGGAGTGTATACCTACTTTTGGGCCACCCTGTATATAAACATACCTTTAAATTCTTACAAATAGCCTTAAAATACTCTGCCCGATGCATGTTGATTCTATCGCGAATCTCTCAGTGTTGGCAGATTCTTCAATCAAATTTAAATGCATCAATTTTAATACGCGCACATAAATTCATTAATACAGGACAAATTCCATATTTTCGATGCTACTACTTACAGAAGCGAAGTTTCATAAAAAAAAATACACCTTTTCTAGTTACTTTCAAGGTAACAATACAGGAAATCACTATTATAAGACAAGGACAAAATGAGTGTTGCATAGTGTACTAATAATTCCATTCATTTTTTTTTTTTTTTTTTCATTATTACATTACACGATATAAAATTAAAAGTAGTTTCACAATTAATACATACATATGTGTAAAACACGATTAAAGCTATGAAACATCTGTATGGTTAATTGCATAAACAAGCTTTCAATTCTACCACTTAAAAGATATACTATATATATTATACACAATGTAGACATAGGAGTACACCAGACCTCCGTCTACCGAGAAAGAAACTATAATTTATTTCACAATGTCTAGTATTTGTGGGAAATTAATCTAATTTTGTTCACAAGAAGGACATACAACTGTTCAATTCCCAATCTTACCCTAAAGGAAGGGACGCTACAGCATTTAAAAATTTTCGAATAATAATATGGATCCTGGTGACATCCTCTGAAAGGTCTTTCGTGTTAACTTGCTGAACACGGCTCGATAAATTGAGCTGGTAAACAAAAACTGCCACTTAGTTTCTTCGATTATTAATAATAATTTCTACCTACTTTAAACGTATTTGTGGAAAATATTGGCTGACAATTTTTCCACCCAAGATCTTAATCGTTAAATAGACTTTCCACCTTTCTCACGGGCGAAGTATTATCTAAAATAACACTTTTAAACAGAAATATCGACTGTACAAATACGCCTTGAAAGATGTTCCGAATAGTTTTCCACAAAAATTGGGTTTCGGAAAGCGAGAGCTCTAATTCTAGCTGTATTTAATCGCATTTACAGAAATTGATTGTAATTTTGAGAAGTGTGTCAAAAGCTCCTTTAAATGACATATCGCATATAAGGTACGATGCATATTAACATTTTAAGTGGTGTGGCTCTCTATCTTAGGAGTTTAAATCACCTTAGTGCGGTTGCTTTGCCTCCTTATGACATTTTGAAGGATAGAACATACTGTCTGTACAGTATGAGTGAGAACATTATTCAGGTTACCCAAGGACTGTAATTCCAGAGAGAATTGACCCTTCGAACATGCCCACTAGCTATTATATAGCTACGAGGGAAGGCTTGGATGTAATGAAAACAGTTGCAGTCTCCATTGGGAACAAAATTTATGGTAAACTAAGTTTTAGGTAAATTTTAATTCATTTTGAAATAAATTAAGAATAATTTTACGTGATTCACTCGATATAATATACAATATGCGGAATGGAGATAAAGAAATATTGGCTATCATATACTGAATATTCATTTCCGTATCAATGCGACGAACTATATTAATAAAAAACATAAAAACATATATATACATACATTAATGAAGCTTAATAAAAAAAACACTAAACATTCAGACCATTAACTTCCCTGTACATTTCAACACAACTAACTACAGTTATTTAAAAATACTTAAATTCCTACTTCCGACAGATTTTCAACAACACAAACATACAATACAATACATTTTTTTGCGAAAGAGTAAGCCATATTTTTCGTGTTCATGATCTATCTGCTCATCATATTAGTTGGTTAGGAATTTATTGTCCCTTCTCAGCACCGAGACAGACACGAATCATGAATCTACAACTTACCGTGGAATCCGAACCACATCAGCTTTTACTGGAAACCGAATCCCGGTCTTCCGCTACGGAGGTGTACCCTAACCATATAATTCCGAGACAGCTCATATTACTATCCTAAGCATCAATCATTAGAATGAATCGAAATTCTAAACATTCCCCAAAATTGAAAAATAGTTGAAATATGAATTACAAACACTGCATTCATAGTTGATTTATTTTCAGAAATAAATAAAATGCAACACACTAATTTCTTTATAATCTTGAAGATAATGTAATTCTTTTAGAAATAAAAGATCTGAGTTTAATATTTATAGGATCATAATAATTTTAACATATTTGTAATTTTCATAACTAATACAACGTTTATATGTCAAATATGAGCAAATTATTGAGTGGCCCTATTAATAACAAGGAATTAAAACAACTTGGATTCGTGATTAAAAACTGGTAATAATTATTATTCACTGAAACAAATTAGCTATGCACGTAATATCTTCGAACTCTCTCTGCATTAATAATCATAGGTGTTACGTCACGGTTTGTTGAACCAAGTAAAGTTATAGATATTTAAAAACAGAACCATATTGAATCACCTGTTAATAGTATAAATATTCACGTATTTTAAGTAACTATACAATAATTACAGTGTAATTAATTTATTTTCATAATTATTAGTGAGTATGAGAACAGTGGTTTTAAAAAAGGAGATAAACCACTAAATTTTTTACATGCCCTCTCTTAAGTCTGCCCATCGTTTTCATGGGTTCCTAGACTAACTTTCTGTGGAAGTTCCTCAAATTTAAATGAAATCACAATTGAACTGAGAAAGTTTATAACAAGATAACATTCCACGACATTTCTGGGTGCTGTTTCGATTTGTACCAGCTTAAAACTTTAGACAAATAACTACAACCTCCATACAACTCAAAGTAAAAAGCGGCTTGGCTAGGTTTATTTTTTGTTTTTATTTATTTAATCAAGGCTATATTTGCAATATAAAATATAAGATCCAAAGATATAGCAACCTTCCTCTTGAGATTCACTGAAACGTCAGGGAAAATTTAAAGCCTATTTTGGAACTATTCCTATTAACTTCAAACATGCTTGTAATTAGAAAACTCTGGAATAACAAAAATAAAATAAATTTTTAAAAAACTAGGAAAGAGAAACTATTTACAATTTACAGTTCCAACCTAAAATTTGTCAAAAGCAATAGTCTTTCAAATATAACCTTTTTCTTTTCTTAAAAGAACATAATTAAACAGTCCAACAAATATGAATACGATTACAAAATATACTTCTTTGGTAGTACTATTACCCCATACCAGGCCAAGCTGGTCTTCTACTACCATCCATTTCTGGAGCAAACTGATTTGTTCCAAGCAGACGATGTCTTGCACCGCCAATTTCAGCATTACACTCATTGCACTGGCCTGTTACCATGGCCCCGCCACAGTTTCCAATATAATAATAATGTCCATTTGGACATTTAAACCAGCGACCTGCGCCTTCCCTACTAGTCATAGCTTTTACTACCATTTGTTTCTCTTCTTCTGTAATAACGGGAGCTTCCACTTCCATAGCTAGATCACCCAACAGAACACCAACAACATCATCGTTGTCAAATCTCTCAACCCCAAATATCAGCCTCTTACAATCCTCATACTGTGGTTGAATCTCATCGTACTTTATTCTGAAGTTCTTGTGATTTTCAATAACATAAAACTGGGACATTCTCTTCAAACGGAAAAGTTCCAGATTAAAGTCTTGCAGCTCCTGTTGGCTTAAATGTGGTCTGCGCTGATGCATGATTAACAAAAATTTATCAACATGTTCATAAAATGTCACTGTTTGCTCATCTGACATTCCGAATGTAGAATCCACAAGACAATCGTAAACTTGTTGCAAGATGCTGCATCGAACATGAAGCGTTTGCGTGCTGACAAGATCATGTACAAGTCGCCTTCTATCATCTCCAATAAATTCTAATTCTATGGATGTAACTATTTCTTCAAAAAATTTAGAAGGTCGTACGAAATCTAAAAAATAAAACAGTAAGTAAACAAATAATAAATAAATAAAATAAAAATAAAGAAATTCTGAAAATGTTGCAGTTCTCTTTTCTTAAAATAAATAAATACATTATATATATATATAATGTACGAGCATGTGATAACTGGTTAGTGTACTCCATATATATTGTTTCTAGACATATCGCACACCCGGTGGAAGACTGTTACAAGTCTAGAATACACATTTGAAGGAACATCAAGTTTATTATTCTATCAAAATCGCTACCTGGAATATTGGTATTTCTACTATCTAGGAGTTAATTTGTTTAGTTACGTTTCTGCGAAAATACCACCAGGAAGAGCACGCCTGCCTGCCTCTGTGCCTCTCTCTCCTCTTTTATTATTATTATTATTATTATTATTATTATTATTATTATTATTATTATTATTATTATTATTATTATTATTATTATTATTATTATTATTATTATATATCTTTTGAGCGATGATAATTCAAAATTTACAGTTTTGGAGTTGTAACACACTTCCACCGGATGTGCGAATATGCTCTCGAATCATTTTTTCCCCCCACTTCGATCCTTTATGACTGGGAAGGATCTATTTAACTACGATTATAATTCTGATACAGGGGATACGTTAAAATATCCAGTAACACTTTCGACAAAATGGACACCTTCAAATGTCTAGGATCAACATTAACAAACCTAAACTATGTCCACGAAGAAATTAAATGTCGACTGAAAGCACGAAATTCGTATTATTATTCAGTCGAAACTTTTTTGTCTTAGCGAATTCTGTGGAAGAATTTGAAGCTTAAAATAAAGAAAACGATAATTACATCTATTGTACTGTATGATTAAGAAACATGGTCGCTTACTTTGCAAGAAGAATGTACACTGAAAATATCTGAAAATAAAATCCTTTGGTGAATATTAGGACCCTAGAGGGACGGGAATGGCGGGAACTTCATAATTTATACCGTTTACTTAACTTATTAGGATCATTACGTTCGGAAGCTTAAGTGGGTAATAGCGTAGCCAAAATGGAAGAAAGTAGGAACACTTATTTATGGAAACTCAATCGGAAAAATACCATAAGGAAGATCTAAACGCAGATGGCAGGACAATGCTACGATGGATTTTTGCAGAAATAGGAATACGAAGTAGAAACTGGATCTAGTTAGTTAATGACTGAAGTCAATAGGGAGCTTTTGTACATGTGACATTGGACCTCCGGGTTCCATCGAGTTAGTCTGCTTTATATATGCAGTAAGGTTTACCAGTGACAATAAAAACTAACTTGTGAAAAATGCGCGCATAAGTACAGTTTCCAGGGTTGAAACTCGAAAACAAATACGTTGATTAGACATCAGTCAAAAGAATGTCATGACATCACACTTATCAAAGTTAAGTCTTAAGGAAAAAAAAAAAAAAAAAACGAGTTTTCAACCGTGATATTCAAATAACTTTTAACTGAGAAATCAACTTCAAACAAATAAAAATGTTTTTCAAAGTTGTACCGTAGTAAATTTGTTATACAATGACATAAAATTGTGTACAATACGATAGACTTTTGCGAAGAATGTATACTTTTACGGTAATGTGTGATGTCTAGCGCGGTAAAATAAGATAAAAATAATCAACCCCGTAGTTACAAACTACGTGGAAGAAAGCTTACCTAATGCACTACTTCTTGTAAAACTTTTCTCTCGAGCCGCCATTCTATCACCACACTAGGATACACAATATTGTGCGCCTTAGTACGTATAAGTCTTTGCTCTATTTCGAATCGAATTTCTGCACTGGAGATAATTTTCCGTCATTCATATTCACGAGCTACCGTATATTTTTGGAAAACATGATTTTTGAGTTAATATCAGGTTATCTATCAATTTCGAAAAAAAGATTATTTAGACGGCCTCTTACCTGTTATTTTTGATTTCATGAATTGCAGTAAAAAAAAAAAAAAAAAATCTATTAGCCACGGCATGGACTATCATTTGATTCTCTCTTTTAGTACACATTGGTATTTGCAATACGTAACATTTAGGCAACGATTACAACTGAACATTGAAAATTTAGAAATTGTGTGCATTCCTAGGATTTGATTTAGTATAGGCTAATAAATCCATAGCAACTTTCAATGGATACCTTTACACCATAAACAAACCATACATTAATTTAGTATCATTTGCAAATAAATCTTCAACGAGTTTTAATAGCTACACAAAAATTACCTTGAGTTGTCGCAAATGTGTCCAGCATGTCTATTATCTGTTGTCTTTGGCCCTGAATATCATGCATTTCTCCAAAAATTTTTTCCTTAATTTTATGAAGATCAGTGTACAAGGTTTTAATGACATTGCCATATCGAAAATTTCTTCTGATGATAGTTTTACATCTGGGACAAGTCTTCATTACTATTTCTTTATCGGCTTCTCCAGTTTGCTTTAACCATTGTTCAAGACCTTCTGCTTCAATACTGTGACCACAATCTTCTAGGTATACAAACCTACGAAAAACGTATATATTACAGCACTGATAGAACGAGGATATTAAAGGATAACTATTTTGAAATTCGGATTATGATATTTACATGATGAAATTTTTTTAAGGGGCAATTTCTTCTTAAAAATTCGCTCGAAATCTCCCGATTCTGTAAAAAAATCTGTAATGATCGTTCTGGTAAATACTATAAACGTAATATGTATTCATCATGTTAATGTGTTCCGACATGTTTTGTACAAAAGGTGGAATTTCTACGTATATTTGATACATTAAACGCAATAAATACAACAACCCTGAGCAAATACAGAACAGATTGGAACTATAGAGCGTATTTGAGTGGAGTCTGTCGTCCCCTTTTCTGCTCCAACGTTTCGAGTGTCAAAACAGTTTTGTTTCAGACTCAACGAAACAAAACAATCAAAAAATGCACAGGACTTGGGTCTTTCTCCTTCCCCTCCCTGGCCCTCACTGAACAACTCGTTTTAATGCATTTTTCTCCTTTATACATACTAAATTGTATATAAGTATAATTACGAAGCTAATATTATCTATTTCCATAGTAAGATTTTATATGTAGATTTCGATATTTTTTAAAAATTAAGTGACGTATTTTAAATATTATTTTAGGAGATGTACTATGGATCTACTTTCTATATTCAGTCTTTAAGAGTTTTTCTTAGTACAATCTTAACTTTCACAAGAAATCGAAGATTTTTAAAAAATACAGAAATAACTTGATCAAGAGGTCAGTTGTTCAATTTTTCATTTTTAGTATCCTTGCACCTAAACAAGAGGTTTTCACGAAATGATTCGATCTTCTTGTCTTGTCTTGAATACTCTTATGAGGACTATAATAAATATACCCCGCAGCACATATAATTGTTATGAAAGTAACAAAAAATTGAGAGCAAAGTTCCCTTATACTTATGTACAACAGCATCCAATTTGTTACCTCCTTCATGTGAATGACTTAGCCTATTGTGAAATGTCACAGGAAAGGCAACTGAAATAGATACGGAAAGCTCTTAAAAACGTAATAAACAATGGAAACCCACGCTGCCACTTTTTAAAATAGTATGTGTAAATCTCCTTACCTAGAATTCTCTTCTTCTTCATTTCCAAGTAGTACAAAATCTTCTGTTAGTTCTTTAGAATCACAAATTCTACACAGTGGTGGACATGGTTCTCCACAATATCCTATACAAGGGTGACCACAGCGAGGAAGAATTTTTTTACAAGGTTCATTGCATGGTGGTCTATCACAAAGATCTGAACAAAATCGGGTGCACTTATAATGTTCACAACTCCATTCACATTGTTCCTACATAACAGATTTTAAAAAAAAAATGACTACAAGAATTGTGTAAAGTTATAAACATCATGAAATATAACAACTCAACAATTACATTATTTATATGCACTTTTGTACCAATATGTGGTAAACAACGATGCAATAACACAATTTGACTACTGGAATAGTTCAATAATACTGAGGAATTGTTTAGAAAATATGGTTCTTATTATTTCGTAAGTAAAATAGAGCAAAACTATTAGAAATTTGTCAAAACAATGTTGTTTTCTGATGCCACGATAAATTTTATGAACATCGCGATATGTAAATCCAAAAACCGACACAGCTTTTAACTAGTGTTGTAATTAATTACAGAGCAATTACGAGTTATTTTATTATTTTATATATATATATATATATATATATATATATATATATATATATATATATATATATATATATGAAAATAAAATCTAAAGAAATCCAAGATTTCCTGCTTCATTGCTGATAATCTTTTTAAAGTAAAAAATCGGATTGGGAATCTTTTAGTGATATTGTGCTAGATAATTAGAATTGTTTATGCAACCTCTATGTAATAATGAGTGACTCAAGTTAATCTTTGCCGACTGTATATGCTTACCCATGATTTGAAAACTTTTTCAGAGCAACACGTTGCAATTAGCAAGTAGAATTATCGTAAGGAATTCAAGAATTTCAAACCATGAGAAATATTCAAAACTTATTTATGTGAGAAATATATATGAATATGTGGATAATAAGGAATTTACTGCTTTCAATTCCTTATTATAAATATATTCACATATATCCAGATTATAATTACTGGAATTACTAGGAAAACTATCTCTGACAGCGTAAATTCTGATTTCAAATTTGAATTTAAAGCCCTAAATTCCTTTAGAATTACTAATTTTCAGCGCAGAAATAGAACACTTGTAATACACCGTAATCAAAAGCAGGTTCCCTGCTTCTTCTGTGTGTGTTATCTTACGTTTATTGCAAATTCTTCTACCAATGCATTTTACAACAAACTTAAATAGTACGTAAGAAAGAAAGAAAAAAATAAAGTTAACAAATAAGTTAACTTCGCTATAAGCTTTCAATATAACACTGCTAATTTATACCAAATTCATTCTTCAAGATGTGGATACTGAAGTTTTATCAACTTCAATAGATTCAGGTCCTTGTAAATACAAATAATAATTAATATTAAGTATTTTTACGAACATACCTAATGAAAATTTAACATTAAATGACTTATTGTTAAAAGAACAATCTATTAAGGTTATTTTTCATGTATGCTTACCTTACATTCTACACACGGCTGACCACATTGATTTTGACAACGTGAAATTCTGTAAACGTCAATACAAGGATAGGGTTGTTTACAATCTCTTCTCGTACATTTCAAATTTGGCACAAGATGCCTACATGAATATTCACATTCTTTTGTACAAGGTGGGCATCCGCTTGCACACGGCACATCACAACTGGAAAGAGTAAAATTTAAAAAATTAAAAAAAGATAGTAAATAAGTAGTAATCCGAGTAACCACATTATCTATACAACTACCGAGTATATACTACATAAAACTAACGTGCTCGATATGTATATACGCACATACGTAGATAAAGATTATTTTCTGTAACAAAAAGACATATTGATATGTTCTATGCCACATGCACAATATATTTACAAGATGTCTCAAAAGTTGCCATCCGAATTCAAAGTGTCATAGTTTCAAAACTGCTAATGCATTTTACTAAGATGCCTACAAAAGTCTTCAACTTTAGTTCCGTTTGAAACGTCACTAGTATGTAGGAGCCACGCACAGTTGTACCATCTCCTGCCAACCATCAATCAACGTGCTAAGCTCTCGCCAGTGTTCAAGGTATGGGAAGACTTCGACTATCGAATTCGAGGCAGACAATGGTCATATGAACATTTGTGAACTGAAAATTTGATAGAAATAAAATATTTTGTATTTATATTTTGTACCATTTTGTGCGTTTTTTTTTTTTTTAATAATAATAATAATAGAGAGAAAAATCAATATAGGAACCTGAAATCGGATTATGAATGAGCGTAACATGTATATAATTTGAACACTCCCCCTTTTAAAACGTACGAGTTTCATATACAATTAGCAGTTCTTAGCTATAACACTTGGAAATCGAAAAGAAGACATCAGGGACACAAGATATTTTGTATTCAATATACTATTTAAAATAATATATTTGGCCAATGGTTTTAAATCTATTGGACCTTCATCAATATTTCCACTGAAGTATTAGACTGTAGACTATTATCATTCGACTCTACAGAACTGACCAATAGTGTACAAGGTAAAGCGTAAGAACAATTTTTGTCCTTATACAGGAAAACTTGACTATTGCCGATTCTTGCAACACAGGTACGGAATTTGATGCTACAGCAAACCAATATCATATTTACTGGAATGAAATTCTACCCCTCCCCCCGAAGATGTGTGAAAATTATGTATAATAATATTACGCGTTTCTTTTGAACCATTGTGCCCATCAAACCTAAGACAACACTGCATGTGGATTTCGATACACTGAATGCGAAAACCTAATTCACATGTGAGCATTTTCATAAATACGTTTGGGAAAACTGGGAAAATTAAAATTCTCAAATGGAGTGAAGGAAGCATTTTGACAGAAGTCTCTTGTGTGGCTTTTTATTCAAAATGGTGGAACTGTTGGGTCAATTTTTTAAAATATGCTTGTTCCTAATTTTAGGATTAAAATGCTCGGCTTGAGAAGACCTTTAAAATGATTTAGTATTTCATTCCCTTTGTTACTTAAAATTAAGAGTTGTCTCCCGTCTGTTCCTTCTGGCGGCGTCCCTGATCAAATTATGTCAACTCTCAATAGCACTTACTCAAATTAATGGAAAATAGATTTCGAATGTTGTCCTAATTTTAATCCCATCAGGAAATAGGAAGGGTAGATTGAGACTTAACGAACAGATACAGAGTAACAGAACAGTTACACTAAAAGGTCTTGCAAAGGTGCAATGTTCATTCGATTTTGTCATTTAAAAATCTTAAGTTACTTCATCCCACTCATACTTCCTTCGGTGACGCTCCTAGTCAATTTTTGAAATTCACAGCGATGGAGATTTAAACTTATGGAACACTGATTTCGACATTCTTCATTGTTTGAGATAAAGTGAAGAATCCTCGCTAGGAGTGCCAGATCTTATGTTTTTCCAGTTAAGTTTTTTTCTGGCATGTTTATATGTCGTTTTTTTTATTTTCCCGCGTAAAACAATGTCTTCATTTTTCTTTCTAATAAATAAAATAATATTCTTGAGTACTTTTGAAGTGTTTTATGAGTTAGTGTGATTTTTTCAGTTAGAGAAAATGGTTTCTCACATATTGTTAAACAGCGCAATCCAACGATGTAACTTTGCACAGCAACAGCTTGTGTTTTATCTTCTATCTAACTGGTACTCCACTTTGGGCTTAAGAATAATTTGGCTTTAGCTTCTTAGCATTCCTTTGTCAACACAGTCTCGATCATATCACAGTTTCGATTGCTCATGAGATACAGGTATCAGGAACAGAAGCTACTGTGAACTAATAAAAGCAGAACTACAAGTTGTGAAACTCGATATGTTCCGCAAGGATTTTTTTTAATGGATAAAAAATGGATGAGACGGTTAAGAAATGCAAAGTATTCATTAAAATACAATTAAAGAGCAACGAAGATTTGTGTAATATACTTGGCTGGCTGGATTTGAGTTAAGCGTCCATTTCAGCACCGAGGCTATATGAGACGTGGACCTACAGCTTAACATGGGATCTGAACCACATTAGCTCCACCGAAATTGTAGTATGCTTATTTGTGTTTGCAATTATTTTTAATGAAACGGCCCGTTTCCAATTAAAATTATTTTGCGTTACTATGTGAAACCTCTTTTTTTCCATAAAGATCGTAAAATCTTTCTATCTCTGAAAAATCTAATAATTCTAATCTTAACTTTTGTGACACTCGATATATATGAATACTTGAAGGATATATTCCACTAAAGATAGAAAAATAAAAAAACTGAAAATAGTAAGACGTTATACTATTAAAAGGAATTTTCTAAACCTTTCCATATTTCACCATTCTTGCGGTTGACACACGTATGGTAGTCAAACTTGAATTTTCAGAGACTGGCAACCCAGTTAAAATTCTATGCACTGTTTTATAGCGACTCTTCAACCCAATTACAACGGAACTGTTACACATATAAACTCAGTACATATATATTTTTGAATTTTAAAATAGTAATTTGAATCTCTCTTCAATAGAACATGAATTACAATTAAGAATCTTATGTGATGAGGAACTGCTGGCCTTTAACCAGAGTTGGTTTTCTTTGGCCTCTCGACCACAATGCGACATACCTCGAAGAAGAAAATTTAAATTTTAGTAAGATAATTTTTATTTTAAATTCATTGTAATCTCTTTAATATCAATCAAGCCAAAAATTAAATCTATGGAATGGTAGGGCTACTTGTTGGGAAGTTATAATGTACTGAATGTGGTAAGGTTAGACTTTTATATAATGTTAGATTTTCAGTACATAATCATCGGTTAAAACTACCTATCATTCTTCTTACAATTTCACTACTCCAGTATAAAGGGACTATAAATGAACGTACAATTTCAGATGTGATGACTGCTTACTTTCAATTATTCCTTAAACAGTATTCATAATATATATATGAATGGCCAACATTTTCCGTGATCCGGTTTCCGGAACCAGAAATTTCACTTTCTAAATTTCGGGAAAATTCCGGAATCCGGAATTTAGAAAATTCCGGAAATTTTCCGAAATCGGGATCTTTTAAATTCTGGATTTTTTCCGACATCGTAATTTTTCCGAATTCCGGAAAGTAAAAATTCCCGAATTGGTCATCCCTCTCCCTCTCTTACACGCATTTTATTTTATATTATTTCCTAAACTCCAATAACTGAGTTCCAATATATATAACTGAGAAAGATAATGCTTTCATTTTAAAACACGATAGTGTAATAAAACTGTTTTGAGCAGATTATTCTGTTTGTCACACTTATGGGAATATTATTCCAACTATTACAAACCTAAATTCGACGCTGGTACAGCCAGGATAGATTCCCGGATCAAGCTGATGTGGTTTGGATCCTACATTAAGCTATAGAAGCACGTCTCATAGCTTCGGTGATGAACAGGACGCTAAACCTCAATCTAAAGAACAAACAAAAAATCTAATTCCTATTTTGGTCTGACAATTAACTAACTTACGTACATATATTTGCGTTGTGTTCTTTTGAGAAACAGGTCATCGTGTTTTATCCTCAACTTTTAGTCTTGCGCACAGAATGTATATACCCGTATTTTAATTGTAAACTTAATTTATTGAAGGTATGTGTTCAGACTATTGTTGGGAACTATATTTTGCATTGCAATGGGTACCTTTAAATTATCTACGTTACATTTTAATTGAACTTAACCCGACAAATACCTGATCTACGTTTAAATAACCACCAGATTAAAACTTTAAGGGACACAGGAAAATATACTGCAATATATTAATTTACTCAAAAGATCACTAAGAACAACTGAATGAAAAACCATGTGTACAATGTGTAATAAGCCGGATGTATACAGACTACAGTCACAATAAAATTAAAATAAAACAAAATAATCAGAAATGTCAAAAATTCTCACCTGTGACCACATATGAGAGTTCGGCCGCAGCTCTCTGTGCAACGCTGATGAATACGGCCTTGTAGACATTTACTACAGGTTCCTTGACATTGATGACCACATTGCAGAACGAAACCGCAGGGTTGTACACAACGCGAGAGCAGAGCGTCTGACTTATAATCCAGATCTGCCACAAATTTAGTAAAAAGAAAATAATGTAATCACATTTTCAATAAAAATCAATGTATCACAGAGGAAGTACATTGGATTGTTCCAGTATTGAATAATGGTGATAATATGTTTTCTTAAATATATCAAAACAATATATTTAAACGTTTACTAACTTGTATGTTTGAACATTTAGAGAAATCAAATTTGAAATTATTTGTAGAAATTTTTAAGTGTTTCTTCATATAGACATTTTCTCAAAACATACACTATTATTATTATTCAGTATTATTCAGTATTATTTTGAGATTGTCTCTCTAAACTTAAGTCCAGAATTACTATTTTTGTGCTGAAAAAGATAATTCGATGAAAAAAAAAAATAATGCGTGACAATTTCACTACTGACTTAAACGCAAGTTCTACGTTATACGCATATGGATGATAGATATAAATCTGCTAGCTAAAGAGCATGTGTATGATTTTTGGGAATATTTTATATTATATATATATATATATATATATATATATATATATATATATATATATATATATATATATATATATATATATACAAGGGCGGATCTAAGGGGGGGCTACGGGGCTATAGCCCCCCCCTTGACGCTCAAGTTTACACTGGATAAAATGGGCTTCAATTCAGCTTTACACTGGATAAAACGGCAAATTACGGTTTAGCCCCTCCCTTGATCATATCCTGGATCCGCCACTATATATATATATATATATATATATATTACTTCCAACAATTATGCTCTGTAGGTAGGCTAACGATCAAAGATCATAATAATTATAAGATATTATGAGACGAAAGATCATAATAAATATAATTATTAAAAAAGTGATTGAGAATGTAGGAGGAAATTAGAGACCTTCGGGAAAACCCACGGACACTATATGTCCACCACGAACTCACATGGTCTGGAATCGAACCAGATACTCACACACCAGCTATACTTCTGAGTCACCGTGCCCCTAGACATACTTTCAAAAATGTTTGAATTATGTATCGTAATGAAAATAATGTAAATAAAATTTGAGAATTGACATTCCAAATAATCTACAACCAGAATGAGCAGTAACAATGCTAAACGGAGTATTATCAAGTATTATATATTTACTCCATTGAAGACTCTAGGTTGTGCAAACTTTATAAGGTTATTGTAATACTTTCTTTTATAATCTTCAATCTTTGACGAAAATAGATTTAAGCTGAATTTAAAAAAGGGCAAAAGTGCATGATACTAAGGAGATGGCTTTGTATGCACAATGCACCCACTTAAGACTTACAAATTTAGGCATTAAGTGGTTATATTTGGATATATTTTAGAAAAATCACTCCATCCTGTTAATCCCACGCATTCACACTATAAGTGATTGAATACCCTTTTTGTGCGAACAAACGTGACGAACATGTTTGTTGAATAGCAGAGTAGTTACGTCGTTTCTATACCATTAATACTATTCGTGTACCATTTGTTGTATGCATTTCGCAGAAAAAGGGTCTTTTTTTCTGGATGACCCTCGAAATAATAATTAGGATTGTCATAATGGTTACATGTCAAAACATGACGGTTAATGTCAGTTTTTTTTTCCACATGCTCCTTAAGACACAGTAAAAAATGAAATGAAATATTTCAGTTTTACGTCCAGTTTTATGCCGGTTAGGCTAAAGGAGACTGTGGTGGACAAACACCGTGCTCGTGGGTTTTCTCGGGATTGTCCCGTTTCCTCCCACTTCAGTCCAGCATTTTATTCATTTCTCATTATCACAAAGTCCACATTGCGCGAGCTGGGATCGAACCAGGGACCCCAAGCACCGAAGGTGAACGCTCTATCACTGAGCCACCGTGCCCCCAAGACACAGTAATTTTTTGCTTTGAAGAAAAGAAACTAGTAAAATGGTTTTATCAAAACAAATTGAAATTAATAACATAAAAAGTCTCAACTAAAGATCAGAAGCACAAGAACGTTTGCCCGAGATAGTTATAAATAATTCACTATGTGATTTCACACAAAATTTAACATTCTTGGGCGTTTGTGTTCACAGTAAACTCACATAGAAGAACCTGTCAATAAATTTTCTAATAAGCATTTGAAAACATATCAGATACGCCACTTTAGTTCCCATTTTGTAATTCTGCTGCTATATATCATTGTATTATGTTACATTTTACTCTATCAATAAGCATGGTATAACTTACTCAGGATCTTCAAGTTAACACAAAAATATTCCTGATATAAGAGAGATTTATTACACTAAAGGTAAACTTTCGTAAAAGATTTTCCTGTAAGTAACACTTTTCCACGTTTAAACTTATGACAGCCCCCTGTACTTATATTCAAGAAGTGAAAATGAAATTAAAGGAAATCTTAAGATTTACGTCCCACGATTATGCAGGCTAGGCTAAAGGAGACGGTGATGATCAGAAATGAATGAAATGGTGGAATGAAGAAAGTGGGAGGAAACAGGAGAACCCCGGAAAAAACTCTCGCACACGTTTTTTTTTCACCACAAGGTTCACTTAGCGCGAGCTGGGATCGAACCAAGGACACCATGCACCAGAGGTGAAAGCTCTACCACTGAGCCACCGCTGTCTCTTATTCAAAAAGTGGTACGGTTAGCTAATATATATATATATATATCATGATCGCTTTACTAGACAGTGTAAAATAAGAGAACACATTTGTTTAACCTTCCTAAAATCCTGCATTTTTTGTCATATAAATATATGTAAGTACATTGCAGTAGCACTATTTGTTGGTAGAATAATAAATTTCTTAAAAACAGCCCAGCAAAATGTGCTTGCAAAATTGTGCATTTTTGCTGAACAAATCTTGATGCTTTAAGTACTTATTCTCTTAGTGGGTTAAAACTTCGCTTAGTATGCTGCACAAGAATATAAGTTTCGTTTACACAAAAGGATGTTAAGATTGAAAAAGCGAAGGTAAGAGACTGCCATAATATAAGGGCGTCGAATTTGTAGGGACAGACTATTCGAAGTCAGAGACAAGTGCATATTAGATGTTGGGAGTACATATGTAGAGTGACTATTAAATCCGTGCTAAGTGCTAAAACGAAAATGTTGAAAGTTAACAGCCTAGATGTTACTTCAGAACTGATGGGACATAAAGGCACGTACATTCTTCAGTGGATTATTTGAACTACTTCCACAGTGAATACTAGATAGCCTGTTTTTTACTGAACAGTATTAGGCACATAGGCCAAATTTTGACATTAAACCGAATTTTTCCATTTTTGGCACTTAGCACGGATTTAATATAAAATCCGTGCTGTGTGTGAAGTGCTTCTCCTATTGAGGCACATATGATGGTCACGTTTATATCTATGTTATTTCTATCTTATTACTATAATTATATATATGGCACTTGTATTAGTAGTTCCTTAGACATTATTCTTTCCTTGTAAAGTAATATATATATATATTACCCCAAAATTTTAATTCGTATGCCGAATCATTCTCAGTCTGCATCATAGTACATGGTTATTAAATGTCAGATTTTCATTCATAATTTTTCTTATTTCGAGCGTTGCTCAGAGCGCTAGTATTAAAAAAACTTGAGTTTGAGCGAGAGTTAACCAAGTTTTTACATTTTGAGTCTGAACTGAATTAAGTTCGTTTCAATCAAAAGTGAGAGTTTACAACCCTGCTAAAAACTAGTCCAAGATGGGTTGTTTGTTCCAGTTAATAATGCCTTTCCAGAACGAATTCTCATTCTGATGAATGCTTCATGACAAAAGCTAGGCACCATATGAACACGAGTTTAGAAAGAGAGTTGAACTCTGTGTTAAGGTCAACTATGCAATGACTTGTGCTGAATTCATAGGATATGGAAAATTGCACCTAAAAAAGTGCTTAATACTGTACGTGAAAACCAGAAATATAATTTGAAATATAAAACAAAACATATAATAAGCTTGAAGTACGTGCATTAGTAATTCCCACCATTTGTATTTTGGTGGATTTATATATAAAATCAAGTATACACGGTTCTACACGACTTTTTTTTTTCTTTTTTAATATTACATTTTGAATTCAAGTTTCTTTTCATGTCCGGTATTATCTAGTTTTAATAGTAAGGAAATTGTTAATTTTGTTTTGGAGAAGTGGCAACCCTAATAATAAAAATACAGTAACTTTTTAAATGCATGGAGGCACGCAGTGGTTAAGCGCTCACCTTTCGTAAGAAGAAGTCCTCGTTCGATCCTACAACAAGCGAGTTTGTTGTAGAAAACTTCGTGACCGTGACTTTTCTTTGGGTCTTCCTGCTCATTACATTCATTCCACCAATTCTTTCAAGATCATTACTTTAGTTAACCATCTGCCTCCTTCAGGTTGAAGAGCATAATCGTTGAACGTTAAATTAAAAGTTTCACTTCATTTTTCATATTATACGAGTATAATATGAATATGTGTCTTACATCTACTAAGCGTTCTTACCTTGTTCCCTGGCAGTATAGCAGTCGATTAGGATTTCATGTCCACACGCAGGACGTACAGGACTTTGCACCAATTCTTGACATATTTCAGTACAAGGATCACTGCATTTGGTGGTACATTGATGGCCACATGGCAACTCTCTTTCACATCTTTCCTGACAGAGATACTGTTCTGGTTGAACATTGCAGGGTAATATCACTGTGTGACCACAGGTTTCAATAAGTTTTTCGTCTTCTACAGTACACAAGCTAGAATCACAAGGCAAAGAGCATTCTACTTGACAAGCATGACCACAAGGTAAGATCTTATTGCACACCTCAATACAAAAAATGTTATTTGTATCCTCTGAACATGGTAATTCCAATGTATGTCCACATGGAAGAGCTTTCTTTACTGTAGCTAAACATTTATTACATTCTTCTGAACATAATTTCTGGCATCTGTGATTTTCAGTACAGCCTAACGGTTTTCGAGCACAAGGTTTTAAGCATGTGTACTGAAGATGTTCTGGATCTTCCAAAACATGGCATTTCTTTTGACAACTGTGACCACATGGCAATCTAAACTCACATAAACTAGGGCAAATATTCACATTAGAGCCACAGAGCATTTTAACCTTGTGTTTACAGGAAGGAATTACACGTGTAACTTCCTCACAACATTCATATATTGATAGTCTACTAACTTCATAGCACAACACTCTTTTCTCATGACCACACGAGAGAACCTTCGAGATTACTACAGTACATTGTCCACATTCTTCGTAACATGGTTTTTTACATTTGTGGTTCGATTTGCAGATAATTTTATTGCACATTTCGTTACATTTGTATTGCTTGTGCTCTCTATCTTTTACGTGACAGCGCAATTTACATCTGTGTTCACAAGATAGTTGCATGTTGCAAAACTGTGTACACCCACCTTCGGGTGCCTTTGTTCTGAAATCTTCTGCTGAGGAAACTTTAGTTTCTAAGCCATGTATGTGGCATTTCAAAGGTAAATGTTTCCCAATAGCATTCTGCTTTTTCAAGGTTTCGCGTATTTGAAAAAAAGAATAGTTGCTTTCTACAAGCACATCCTCTTGACCAATCATATATAAGCCTTTTCTTGCTCGTGAAAGTGCAACTGAAATAATATCAAGCTTTCCTTTCTGTTCATATGTCAATAAAGACAGAAGAATTATGTCATTTTCTTCGCCAGCATAGTTGTTAACTGTAGAAATACGCATTTCATTTGGAAGTGAGTATACATCCCGCAGCTTAAAAAAAAAATAAAATAAAATAAAATAAAATAAAATAAAATAATTTTATGTTGAAAATGATTTATTGTGATGAGTAACTACGACAAAGTGCAAAAATATCCTATGAATAGTTTTATATTAGTAACTTCGGTATAAATGAATTAGGTTACCGAAGATCGTACCAAAACTATAGAGAGGCATTAAAACCTCTCAAAGACAAGCACGATCTTAAAAATTAGCAATATGCAAAATTACCAAAAAGCGCTTTCAAAATAATTTTCTGATGTCTATCGGTGAATTCCGTCAAGAAGAAACTGATAACCATTGAGTGAATTTATTGAATTATAACAGAGGAGAGGTTGATTAATCAATGATATATAATTTAACTGAAATAAAGGGGAGTTGATTTAACTGAAACAGAGGAGGCTAATTAACCAAAGATATACTTTAACTGAAACAGAGGAGGGCTTGATTAACCAATGATTAATTTACTAAATTAAAATCACAAGGAAATTGGTTAAAAAGTAACAGAATTTGCTAAACAGAAAAAATGGCCATACGATTATACATAAGTTCAGATTAGACATACACCTTTTCATATTCTTAAATATGTCGTTATTTGTGTAAAAAGTGATTTAAAATACTGCACTTCTGTAGCTCTCTTGATTTAGTATTTGGAATTTCTACTTTACTAATCTCCCCCTATTTCTATGATAGGAAATACTTTACACAATTATTACTTCATTAGAGAAAATAACATTTAGTGATTACAAAAATTTGGAAGCTGTTACATAGATTAACATGCAATTAACTTACAACATAGTTGTATTAATTAATATAATTGAAGAATCATAAAAACTATTGATCAAGTAATAATGATAATAAAGATGATAAAAGTGCAATTTTATGTATTCACTGTTATGATAAACACAGTAACTTCTTCGATTTATGGCATAATTCAAGGACAGCAATACTTCATTACCGTAACATAATTTAAGATTTAAAAAAAAATAATATCCGTAACTATTAGGAGAAAAAAAACTATATTAAACTTTCCAGTTTAGAATCAGCCAACTATGTAACTTCCTTTGTTGTGTAACATACTAAAGAATTCGCAATTAGATAATTAAGTGATTTATGTACAATAATTTAACGAAATATCGCCTAGAATTGTCGACTACCGACTTTCTCTGATTTGTGTGAAATTTTAGGTAATTCCTATTATCTAAGTTATTTTCGAAATTCTTCTACGCTTTTTAAATTGTGAATTCGGCAAAAAACAATATTCGGAGCGTCTCCCTTGTATGTGCATCAACACGTGACTAACTGTGAAATCAAACAGTATTTACTTAATTGAATATCTCCTTTTTTTTAAAATTTATTTTCTTATTTACATTACACCTACAATCTTGTAATGATTATGAAATCATAGAATAATATGAAATAATTTACCTCTAAGTCAGAGCTTTCCTACATAAACGTTAGCTAGATTGTTCTATTAACACAAAGAGCGTCCTAAAACTTGTCCGTAGATAGATTTATGCAATGCAATTTATCTATCGTTGAAAGAAGAAGAAAGCAACGGAAGTGGAACATTTTAAACTGTATGAAACACGTGGAAATTGTAGAATCTTTGATTAGTGTTATATTTATAAAACTAAGTTGTGAATTAATGTGAATGTAGTGATCAATAGTTCAGTAAGTTGTTGATTTTAGTGTTTCCTTGAAAAAACGATTAAGTTAAATAAAAAGGAAAGTATCTGTGAATCCAAAGCTCTTCTTTAGTGCATGGCTGTCAAAGGCAAACAGAATCAGTTGCCGATATCTTACTACGAATATAACAAACCTATTAGGATTGCCAGGTAATATGAGTGTTAGCTAATTCCAAAAGTAATACTGTACTTCACTGTCGACACTGTCTATCAACATCATATAAGCTATGATTCTTAAGTTTACATAATCTGTTTCTCTGATTTGAGTTTGTCACGACAGTTTAAATTTTGCATGTGAATCAGAGTAAAAAAAGATAATATCTAGATATACGGGACAACTCTTACAACTACCTTCATTTTATTGTATATTCATCGAAATGTTGGACAGACAGAATAATTTATATCGATCAACTCATTTTAAAAAAAATCTCTCCGTGCTCCTTTCTTTCTGCCTGTCTGTAACATTATTATTATTATTATTATTATTATTATTATTATTATTATTATTATTATTATTATTATTTTGCAAGTTCATCTCATCCCATTGTTCACTGACAACTAAATAAAAAAATAAAAGAATTAAAATTTATTACTTTTACCGGTTGTCATACAACACTGGTCCTTTAAATTGTTCGCATTAAGATTGAGGAGACTAAGTCTTCTATTCAGCTGTTAATGTTTTTGCTTACAAAAAATTTACATGGATTAAGTAAAACAGCACGAGAAACATAGATGGAGCATTAGAATAGGCCACGGCTAGTGTTAAAAAAACAACAACGGAATATTGGATTTTGCATCATAGTATTAGCCCGCACACGTCGCCAAATTTTGATTGCTTTTCTAAATGTTACTACTGTTACATTTGATACCTATTATAATCTAGATCTTTTCTGTGACTCATCTGTTTCTCCGACTCATGGTATACCTCAAATTACCTATGAATACTCCAAGAATTCCGAGCTAATGTATGATGTGCATGGTAAGCTGAAGATTCTTTCAGTAATACGAATTCCAGGATTTCAATTAAAAACAAACATTAAGACAACTGTACTAAAGCACAGTTAGTTTATTTTAGTAAAGAACTTGTTTGTTTATACCTTTCTGAGCATTTCCGGCATCTATGGCCTTAAATGTCCCCTGGCGAGCTCACTACCTGGAGAAGGCGAAAAGCAACAAAGGAATGGAGACGGAAGTGGATTCAGATTTGTATGTTACGTGCCACCCCGGCATTTGTTTCATGTAAAACTTAGGAAAAATTTCACTCAGGATGGCTGTTTTTCACGAGAGAATTAGCGATTTTAATAAAGCAATTACATTATTCTTTCATTGTAATAGAAATACAACGGCTATATTTTCGGAATACCTACACAATAAGAGTTTTACTATAAACTTCCTATACAAATGGAAGAATTCATTCTTCTAAATAATAATTGAACATAATGTATATTACAGAAAGTATCGAATTAACGTATCATTACCTCACCCAGTACAACCTCCTCTTCTGGTGACATAGCTAGTATTGTAATCACGGAGGCATCATACCCTTGAAACATAAGATACTGACCCAAAGCAATTAAAAATTCCAAAGATGCATCTAAGCCATTACTATGCTAAAAAAAAGAGAATATATTCATAATTAGTCTTTTGTTTTTTTAAAAATAAAAAGGACCATGAATTATCAACCGCTCATTAAAGATTGCCTTACATTTAAAACAACGCAAAAATCCATTATAATGAACCATGGACTATAAGAAGGTGAGAGTTATGAAAAAGTCCTAAGCAAAAATGACTTTTAAAAATTCCTTAGACACATAGGCAAGGCTTTTTTCTATGCCCATATTGTAAATTCCAATCGACATGAAACATAATATTTACAATACAGTAATATTTAATAATACAGTATTTATAATATAATACAATATAATAATTTACAGTATAATATTTAATAATACAGTATTAATATTTAAAATATTTTAGAATAAAAATGTGTATGCTTGCACACGCACTTCCTAACTGATAATGGAGTGACGCCAAGTTTGTAACGACAGCAGTTCCTTGCTGTTGCTTGCTATTTAACAAAATAATCATATTATAATTCTATAGCAATAAGTTTCAATATGTAGGACATGAAAGCTGAATGTCAGAAAATGAAGAAAAACGTTTGACTAATCTATACTAATTACTCTTATATAAAAGTGTAGGAGTGGGTGACTCGTCAATCGCCCAGCCCATACTACTATAGGTAGAAACGTGAAATTTGGAGAGATTACTTCCCTTATCACGAAAGTGCAGGATAAAGGATTTTTGGAGATGTTCATTCTAAAAGAAAAGGGCAAAAAGGAGGTTCAAAATTTTTCCTAAAAATAGTGTATCTCACGATCCCCTGGTGTCAGAGAGATTAAACTCTGCAAATTAACCCTTCAATAAAAAATAAAGGAACACGTATTTCTTCAGCGTTTTCGAGAATTTTACTCTAAAGGGGTGCAAAAAAGGACATTTATAAAATACTCAAATTTCTCTTTGCTTAATCATAAAGTAACAAATGTCAGGATCTGCTTAAGCTGGAGATCTTAAATTTGGTAAGATCCAAATTTCTCTTTACTGAGAAAGTGTTCAGTGTGATGATTCACGTAAGTTGAAGATTTGAAATTCGGTTTATTAACTTTTAAATAAAAATAAGGGAATGTGTGTTTCAGCGTTTCCGAAAATCCTGTTTCTAAGGGGGGAGGGAGAAGGAGTCCATTTCCTATAATATTGAATTTTCCAGTTACGTATTCACGAAGTTCCGAATGTGTAATCTGCTTAAGTTAGGAATGTTAAATTCGGCAATAGAAACACTTAAATACAAGAGACAAGTGTTTCAACGTTTAAAAAAATCCGCTTCCGAGAAAAAGAAAAGGTTGTCATTACTATAATATCTAAATTTACTGCCTTTATTAAGAAAGCACACATTGTGAGAACGTGCTTAAGTTGAAGACGTGAAAATCGGTATATAAACTCTTAAATCGGTATATATATATATATATATATATATATATATATATGATCACGGTCTGCAAAAATTATGTTTCTAAAGAGGGTAATTTCTATAATATTCTGTTAAGGATTCGTTTGTGTTGGAGGTATGAAATTAGTTACATGAACACACACACACACATATTATTATTATTATTATTATTATTATTATTATTATTATTATTATTATTATTATTATTATTATTATTATTATTATTATTATTATTTTATATATATATATATATATATATATATATATATATATATATATATATAGGGTGATTCAATAAGAAAGTACCAGGCCTATATCGCACCTAATACTGCTCGTAGAGTCTTCAAATAAAAAATTGCATTACCAAATCGTATGTGTAGAATGCAATAAAAATAGTAGCGAGACCAGTGACGTCTCGTGAATACCTCCAACGGGGGGCAACTTCAAAATTTGAAATGGAAAGTGGTATAACTGTTGGAATCGTTCGAAAGGACATTAAGTGTCATGCAACTTTTAGAGGACAAACTTTGTCATATCCTTTCCCATTTAGCCGCTAGAGGCGTTACTGCAGACTTGTATCTGACTACCCGTAGCAGGCCTTTATCTCAGCTAATAATGCACATGGAGCCGTCAAACAAACAATTGAACTACCAAATCATATGTGTAGAATGCAATAAAAATAGCGACACCAGTGGCGTATCGTGAATATCTCCAACGGGGGAAAACTTCAAAATTTGAAATGAAAACAGGGGTTGGTTGTGCCTCCATTGAAACAAGCGCACAATGAGAGAAACGTCGCGAGGAAACACGTTGGCATATTTCTTCCTCTGTGGCAGCAACACGATCGCATTACGAGGTCAAAGTCAGATGATGCGAGGGTTTCTGCATGCGGAACCAAAGGGAAGAGTAAATACTGGTCTGAAACGAACGGGACTTACAATTGTACATACGCGGAATCACACCTTGTAAGTGGCGACAACAATGGCGTCAGTACGAGACCACGACGGGGGGAGAGTACATACTGTAACAGTAAGCAGAGGTACATTTGCTGCTGTTGAATGAAGCTCTAAATAGGGAAAAAAGGCCTTACGCAATATTTGAAGAGAGTAGTTTCCGTATGGCTGCGACAGAAGTGCAGTGGATGTGGAAAACTATGATGAGGGACACGATGCTATAACAAAACGGAAGAAGAAACTATTGGTTGCAACGAAGATATACGAACCGTATGTGCTGTTGCCAAAGCAATGGAACAAAACATAGGGACAGAAAGCTGAGGCGCTGCAATCAAGCCATTGGAGAAAGATGAGTAAAGAGCGAAAGAATCAGCTTACCTTCTGCGGAGTGTAGTCGACGCCCCCTGGCTTTTACAAATGTTCAAAGTGATGTCCCCGAACAGCAATACAGTGATTTATTCGCTGTGCGTAATTGTGAGCAACTGCTTCCAACTCGGCCACGTTGATGGTCCCGAATGCGGTTGTAATGCGGTCTTGCATGTTGCGAATTATAGTTGGTCGGTTGACATACACAAGTTCTTTATGTCGCAAGAAATCACGAAACATAGCACCTGTTAAATGACAAGCAAAAAACCATGGCCCAATGACCTGAGTCCCTACAATGCCACCCCCACACATTAATGCGCCATCGGTGTTGCCGATTGACTTCTCTCATCCAGTGAGGGTTCTCCGCTGCCCAGTATGTGCATTGTGGAGATTCACGTTGCCATCACTGCAGAATATCGCTTCCTCAGTCGATAAAATGAAGTGAATCAAATTCGGATGTTCTCTCACGCGATTGACCACCAAATTGCAGAACAGAAGCTGTAAATTACAGTCCGCATCACTTAGTTCTTGATGCCGAGAGAGGTGGTACGGGTGAAAATGTAATTTCCACAGAATACGCAGGACACTACCTTGACTGATACCAAGATCTCATGCGATCTGCCGCGAAGATACATGAGGATTTACTGCAATAGCGGCAAGTGCATCAATGGCAACGTCTTCATTTTGTACGACTTTCTCCGGACACCATAGCGTCCACGCATGTTGCCTGTCTGCCGCAATCGTGCTGCTAATCTAAGCAGCAGATTGTGGGAAATCGCTTGTCGCTGTGGATAGCGTTCAGCGTATAATCGAGCTGCAGCCCTATAATTTTCCCGGCATTCCCCTAAAATCATGAGCATTTGGAATGCCTCCAAATTCGTATACCGCATGAATGTTATTTACTACCAACACTTCCTACTACAATCATTCAAACATCAACACAATAAAAGATTTCACTGCTTGTGGAAGTTTCGTATTCGTCCCGTCACGAGCTTGTAATGCACAGAGGTAGCGGTAATAGAACTCAATGCACGACACCTTGTCCAGTACAAAGACCACTTTAACTCTCTGCAGAGGTTAATCACTCTCGGATTCTACACGTTTGTGTTACCTGTTTTGGCTACAGCATCGCTCCTTCTGCCCTCTGTCTGACATAGCAGCAATCGCCTGTTCGAGGCCGCATAGACTATGTCTTGAGCAAGGTCATGTACGTGTTAGCTACTGGATCTATAAGAGTATTACCACACAATCACTGGCAACGATAAATGTGTGTGTTGTTCGAAACGACAAACAAGCCCACAACGCATGCTCCCGGATTTGAGAGAGATTTCATACTGTACGTACGCATACAAGATACATCGCGCGCCCACGTCATTGTGGGTCTGGGCTACCCTTGGCTTAGGCCCCGAGTTAATCCTGCAAAGGCGTCGGCGCGGCGGTTATTTGCCAGGGCATGGTTTACACGTACCCTCCCGGCATTCGCCTGGTGTGACTGGGGACACCTTCGCACCATCTGACTTTCACCTAGTAATTCGACCGTGTTGCTGCCAACGAGGAAGAAATATGACAACGTGTTTCCTCGCGACGTTTCTCCCATTGTGCACTTGTTTCAATGGAGGCACAACCAATCCCTGTTTCCATTTCAAATTTTGAAGTTTCTCCCCGTTGGAAATATTCACGATACGCCACTGGTGTCGCTATTTTTATTGCATTCTACACATATGATTTGGTAGTTAAGTTGTTTGTTTAGCGGCTCTATGTGCATTATTAGCTGAGGTAAAGACCTGCTACGGTAGTCAGATACAAGTCTGCACCAACGCCTCTAGCGGCTAAATGGGAAAGGATATGACAAAGTTTGTCCTCTAAAAGTTGCATGACATTTAATGTCCTTTCGAACGGTTCCAACAGTTATACCACTTTCCATTTCAAATTTTGAAGTTGCCCCCCGTTGGAGGTATTCACGAGACGCCACTGGTTCGCTACTATTTTTATTGCATTCTATACATACGATTTGGTAATGCAATTTTTTATTTGAAGGCTCTACGAGCAGTATTAGGTGCGATATAGGCCTGGTAAGTTCTTATTGAATCACCCTATATATATATATATATATATATATATATATATATTATATATATATATATATATATATATATAGGGTGGGCCATTTTAATCAATCCACGGAAATATCTGAAAAATGATAAAACATAGAAGAAATATTTTAAGTACACGTTATATATTGCTAAGGGGGAAAACCAATCCCGCAAAAGTACCCCTCCCCGCTCCCCGTAAATGGGGGTAACGGGTGGTAACTTTGAAATGTCAAATGGGAACATGGGTCGAGTAATACCTCGTTCGAAAGGTCTTGGAAAACTAAGTAACGCTGTACCAAAGATGTTTCATATGGAACACCAGTTTCAAAATGGCCGCCATGATATGGTTCGGAAACTCCAGTACCGTAGTATGAAAACCATGGAAGGTAAATGAATGGAACAAAATTGAAATACGTAAATATCATAGGGCATATCGAATGATGTGGTCCTTGTGATCCCAGTGGTCTCCCTGAAGGGGTCTTGGGTGCTAACTTCAAGGTTTCAAATAGTAACATGAGTCGAGTGATACCTCGTTCGATAAATCTTGAAAAATCAAACATCTTGCAGGAGAAAACGATTGAGGTGAAATGGCACTGTTCTCAAAAGGCCGCCGAAACATAGTATCCGTATCAGAGAAAAGGTTTAGTACCCGTAGTATGAAAGCGATTGGAGATAAATCAACACAAGAAAACTGGAGTAGGTAACTGACGTAAGGCACGTCGAGAGGTGTTGTCGGGGTGACTTCACTGAAAGGTATCCGGGGCCAATTTGAAAATTTCAAATAGCAACTTGAAGCGAGTAACATGTTACATAGACAAATGAATATCAAACAACTTCTGTAAGAATATTTTCGACATGAGACACCGTTTTCAAAATGATCGCCAAAACATGGTGAATGTGTCTAAGAAAACGTCTAGTGCCCATAGTATGAATACGGTTAGAGATAAATGAAAATAACGAAAATTAAATAGGAAAACCACGGAGGGGTTCCAAGGCTCTAGAATGATACAACAGAGATAAAAATGTTAGAGTAAAATTGCCATAATGTATAGAGAGAAATCCAAGTCCTGCAAAATCTCTTCCTGCGCTCTGTATGTGAGTGGGGTGGAAAGTAACTGTGAAAGTTCAAATGAGAAGTTGAGAACTCTACTTTAATTCGCAAATTAAGGCTACGCTACAAATAGGTATGGTGTGGTTGAAACATTTGTTTGTAAGGATGACGCTGTAGTGACTAAAAAAGGTGAAATTTTATTTGAATGGTAACGCATATCTATATGGCTGAGTATGATTTGAGGCGAAAACAGATACGAAAGAAGTTGTCGAATAATGCAGTTGCTGGAACTTACAAACGTGTGAATTTGCTAATCTCCGTCGCCACAGAAACTTTTATGCAATGCGTGCTGGTTATTTGGAAAGCATTTCGGGGATATACGTACACACTGTTTCGTCCCTCACGCTCACAATATGACATGAGTGCTAATAGTTAATCAAAATGTAACTGTGGCCATCCGCATTAACTCAGTGCACGAATTTTCTATCCATGAAGTCTGTCTTCCAAACAACATTGGGTAGGTCAAGCGTACGCCCGAACCGTTGTCCGGTTGGACATTGAAATTTTGAAGTTAGCCCCCAAGACCCCTTCACGGAAGCCGCTGGGATTACAGGGATCACATCATTCAATATGCCCTATGATATTTACGTATTTCAATTTTGTTCCATTCATTTACCTTCCATGGTTTTCATACTACGGTTACTGGAGTTTCCGAACCATATCATGGCGGCCATTTTGAAACTGGTGTTCCATATGAAACATCTTTTGGTACAGCGTTACTTAGTTTTCCAAGACCTTTCGAACGAGGTATTACTCGACCCATGTTCCCATTTGACATTTCAAAGTTACCACCCGTTACCCCCCATTTACGGGGAGCGGGGAGGGGTACTTTTGGCGGAATTGGTTTTCCCCCTTAGCAATATATAACTTGTACTTAAAATATTTCTTCTATGTTTTATCATTTTTCAGATATTTCCGTGGATTGATTAAAATGGCCCACCCTGTATATATATATATATATATATATATATATATATATATATATATATATATATATATATATATATATATATATATATATATATATATATATATATATATATATATATATATATATATATATATATATATATATATATATATACATGAGATTTGAACAGAAATCTCATTTTGTTAGGAAGGTAACGAATAAGAAGATTTTTTCTGAAATATGTATCCTAAGTAAGGCGACGTCCTCCTCTCTTAAACCATTATAATTACTTTAATGATTATTTACTTTTCCTTTAAATACTAATTAATGTTAATTCTGTTCTTGGTCAGTAGTCAAATGAAAATAAACAAACCTAGATAAAGCTAGGAGGATAGTGAGTAGTTATAGTGGTTAGCCATTTTGTTTGAGTGTGATAAAAGGTATTTAATTTCAAATGTAATAATAAGAAAGGAAAAAAACAGGTGATATATCCTAGACAAAAAACAAATGAATTTTTATTACTGATATGGGTAGGGCCAAATTACATATTAGTTAACCAATGTAATAAAAAAATCATAGATTGAAATGAAATGAAATCTTTTGAGTTTTATGTCCCACGTTATGCCGGTTAGGAGACTGATGATGAGTAATAAGTGAATGAAATGGTGGGATGAAGAAAGTGGGAGGACACGGGAGTACCCCGAGGAAACTCCCGCACACGGTGTTTGACCACCACAAAGTTCACGTAAAATCATACATTGAATCTTAATAATTTACATGTAATGGTGGCCTGTCTGAGAGACCATTCGTCATACTGGACATTAACATGCCTGCCACCTTACACACAATTGTGCGCCTGTTTCGGTAGGGAAGTTCCTTTCTGTTGTACTTACGAAAGTCCTTCCATTTTCAGCTATTTGCCCTTTTCTCAGCGTTATCTGTGTATCATTATGCATGCAGCACTGGACAAGGTAATCAAGCCCACAAGACCAACTCTTCCAAACAGACACACCCGAAGAGATCTCCAGTTCTTCCAACCAGTCGCACGATAATCAGAACTAAGACAACCCGTTAGAAAAATCTAACCTTATATAGTGTTTCTTCCTGTGAGTTTCCTTTCCATTTTCATGTTGGTCAAGTAGGCTTGCGTTCAAAATGGGACATCCGTCTTTCCCTTCTAAAAGTAATCCTTCTATTCTAAGGGGGTTGAAAAATATATTCCATCAAAAGTGAAATAAGAGATTTAAAAAAAAATAATCTACTTTCAAACAAAATATTAAAATAACGTTACAAAGGAGGTAACAGGGATTCAATTATTTAGCCTAGAATAGAGTAATCCATAAATCTCAAATTAGGGAGATGAAACCAGACATATAAACTTCTCGCCAGCGCATGTGTGTCCCAGCGTTTTTAAAAATTTCCATTTAAAAAAAAATATATATATACATTTTCTTATTATTTAGCTCCTCCGCATTAAAAGCGATGTTGTCTGTTTGTGATCGCATCACGAGAAAATAGCTGAAAACAAATTAATTTTGAAACATACTTAGTTTCTATCTCGAGTCATGTTTCAGATCACCACTTTGATTAAAAGGTGTATTCTAAAAGAGTGTGGGGTTCAAAATTAACGCGAGAAATAGAGCATCTCATGAGCCCAAGTTAGGAAAATGAAAATGTGTATATAAAATCCTCATTACAAATAAGCGGACATCTAACCCAGAATTTTACAAAGTCCCGGTTTTCAGCGAAGGATGTGCAATTTTCTATATTTTCTTGCCACATTAGAATAGACGTTGTCTGTTTCTGATCGCATCATGGAACACTGATCACCCGTTTTAATGAACCTTGTAACATAGTTACTGTCTCAAGGTTTTACCAAATTACATTCAATTCATTAACGGGCGTATCCTAAGGGGACAGGAAAGTTAAAAAATTTTGGCCAAAAATAAAGTAGCTTGGGTTTTTATAATTATACTTTCACTGAAATGCGTATCCTAAGGAAGGAAGGAAGGGGCCTATCTTCCATAAACCTGTTTTTCCCGTGCGAAGAATAGACATTTCAGCTAGTGCATATAAATCCATCAGTAATTCAGTTAGGATGTATTTTAAACCTGGACGAAATATACATAAAATGCATGTAATATGTAAAGCTAACGCGATGATGATTAAACAGCTTTTGGCAACTAGTTACTTAAGATAAACGATATATATAATTTCTGAGTTTCACTTCTGCATTTACAGAGTCACTCATTTCCTCGTCCTCTGCGACCAAAATATTCTATTTTTAGATCTATCTTTCATGATTAACTATTTCCTCTAAACCTTGTTTTATCTTTCTGCAACTTCCTGCTTCATCTTTATGCCATAAACATAACTATGACCATCACAACTTTAAATTCTTTCCCCCCCCCCTTTATTTTACAAACGTCAAATCAGAGAAATATTTTTTTTCAGTGTTGGGCAAAATCAATTGAAATCAATTGCAATTGATCAATCAATTGAAAGTAATTGCTCTGAAAATCAATTGCAATTGATTTCAATTGCAATTGATTTCAATTTGTAATTGACAATTAATTTCAATTGCAATTGAATTCAATCATAAAATTTGCAATTAAATTTTCGTCAATTGTTAATTGTTAATTGGTCACCAGGCAATTGAAACTTTTAATTGTTAATTGTCAATTGCAAAGGGTGCAATTGAAACATTTAATTGTTAATTGCAATTGACAATTGAAACTTGTAATTGTTAATTGTAATTGTTAATTGCAATTGAAATCAGCAATTAAAACTGAAGATAAGAAGATGTGTGTGTATTGTGTTGTCCACTTGTTACTGTTTTACATATTTCAAATAAGGTACTTATAAGAAATGCTGGATACCTACCATCCCTTCCCCCCCCATGGGAAGAAAGCCGGGAAACTAAGTAATTTTTAAAATATATTACGTTTATGGTTCTATCCCCCTCGAAAGAACTCTATATGCCCGTCATGCATACAATAGGAATGGGCACTAACGAGTTCGAGCGAGTTTTCTTTAAAACTCGACTCGACTCGAAGCAGACATCTTTGAGCTCGACTTGAGATCTCGGCTCGAAAAATTTCTCCCAACTCGACTCGAATTCGGATCGAGTTTCCAGTCGAGTCGAGCCAATTCGAGCTAAATTCTTTGTGTAGTTCCAAGTACTACTATCTTCAAGTATCCTACATAGACAATATAATTATCAATGATACTACTACTACTACTACTATAATTAATTATCATTATAACACCGTGTACCTGTATAAACATGGAATATAGGCGGTTTGTATCGGAATACTAAAAATTAGTTCACTGTCGATCTCGGTCGTCAAGAAATCTTCAGGAGGCAAGGACATCGGTCACGAAGTTCTTGGTTTGAGTTCAGGAAGAGCAAGTATTCGGGCTCGAGCCAAAAATTATTAAAAGTTATGGGACTCCAGCCAAACATGTTCAAAACTGCTCGACCCGGGTTTAGGGTTGTCAACAGCTCAAGCGGCTCGCTCACAGCTTATTCACTTATCGAGCCGAACCGAGAAGTGAGCCGAGCCAACAGCTCATCCAACCGAGCCAGCTCGAGCCGAGCCGAACCGAGCTGATTGCTTACCCCAACCGAGCCGGTTCGAGCCATCGGCTCAGTTAAGCTGACTCGAACCCAGCCTATGGACTCGTTTCAACGGAGCCGGTTCAAGCCATTGGCTCAATTGAGCCCAGACGATGAGTAATCCCAACCAAGCCAGTTCAAGCTGTACGCTCAGTTGAACCGATCGGAGTCGGTTGACATCACTATTCCGGTTGGGCTTCTACTCTGGCTAAAAAATTGGACCGTGCAGTTCTCAGCCTTGATGGTAAGAATTACAAAAAAAGATATGAAACCTTTAGTTTTACGTCCCACGATTATGCCGGTTAGGCTAAAGGAGACGGTGATGATAGGAAATGAATGAAATGAAGAAAGTGGGAGGAAACGGGAGAACCCCGAGAAAATCCACGAGCACGGTGTTTGTCCACCACAAAGTACAAACTGCGCGAGCTGGGATCGAACCAGGGACCTCAAGCACCGGAGGTGAACGCTCTACCACTGACCCACCGCGCCAACTGGTAAGAACTACAGTATATACTTATATTGGTGCTCACGGCGTCATTAACTTGTTCCGCCACCAACGAATTTCAAGGTACTTTGTTTTGCATCTTTTGTGCGTGTTTTGTGTCGCTTTATGCGCCTATTCCCACATTTTGTGCATCACCGGAAGTGGGTCAAAATGGGCCTACAAATATGGCGGAACACATTATTGCTCTTCCGCCACCAATGAATTTCGAGATCGTTTCCTTCACATCGTTTTGTGCCGTTTTGTGCGTCTACTTCCGTTTTGTACGTCGTGGGATGTGAGTTAAAATGAGTCCCCAAGGTGGGACGAAAACGATCAAGAGTTCCGCCACTATTAAATCTCGAGGTCGTTAATTTCACATCGCGTACCCTTTTGTACGTCTATTTCGACGTTTTGTACGTCACTAGAAGATGGTCAAAATGGGCCTCGAAGGTGGGACGAAAATGACCCACTGCTCCGCCACTACCGAATTTCGAGGTCCTTCCTTTCGTATCGACTACTGAATTTTTGTGTTGTTTCGTGCCCCCATTTCCACGTTTCGTGCGTCACCAGAAGTGGGTCAAAATGGGTTGAGTTGAGTTGATTTTAGTTTAGCGTCCCTTTCAGCAGCGAGGCTATATGAGACGTGGACCTACTGATTAACGTGGAATCCGAACCACATGAGCTCCCACCGGGAATCGAACCCGGGTCCCCCACGCCAAAGGCGCGTACGCTAACCGCTTAGCCACGGAGGAGCTGTGGGTCAAAATGGGCTTCCAAGATAGGACGAAAATGACCCACTGTTCCGCCACTATCGAATTTCGAGGTCGTTAATTTCACATCGCGTACCCTTTTGTGCGCCTATTTCGACGTTTTGTGCGTCACTGGAAGACGGTCAAAATGGGCCTCGAAAGTGGGATGAAAATGACCAAAAGTTCCGCCACTACTGAATTTCGATATCCTTCCTTTTGCATCGACTAGTGGATTTTCGTGCCGTTTCGTGCCCTTATTTCCACGTTTTATGCGTCACCTGAAGTGGGTCAAAATGGGCTTCCAAGATGGGACGAAAATGACCAAGAGTTCCGCTACTATCGAATTTCGAGGTCGTTAATTTCACATTGCATACCCTTTTGTGCGCGTATTTCGACGTTTTGTGCGTCACTGGAAGACGGTCAAAATGGGCCTCGAAGGTGGGACGAAAATGACCCACTGCTCCGCCACTATACCTACCGAATTTCGTGGTCCTTCCTTTCGCGTCGACTAGTGAATGTTTCGTGCCCTTATTTTCACGTTTTACGCGTCAACAGAAGTGTGTGAAAATGGACCTCCAAAGTGTGACCAAAATGACCCATTGTTCCGAAACTGTCGAATTTCTAGGTCGTTTCTTTCGCATCGTTTAGTGATTATTTTTTAAAAAGTTTTCTGTGCCTACTTCCTCGTCTTGTGCGCCACCGGAAGTGAGTTAAACGGGCCTTTAAAGTGGGAGTTAAATGGCTCACTATTCCGCCCCCACGATTCGGGGTTGGTTCTTTCGCATCATTTAGTGTGTATTTTGTACCGTTCTGTTCGCCTACTTCCACGTTTTGAGCATCACCAGAAATGCGTCAAAATGGTCTATCAATGTGTGAGAAAATAGAGCCATTGTTCCGCCACTATCGAATTTGGGGGGTCGTTTCTTTCGCATCGTACAGTGCCTGCTTTGTACCGTTTCGTGCTCCTATTTCCACTTTAGTGCTTCTATTTCCACTTTAGTGCGACAACAAAAATGGGTCAAAATGGCCTACAAGTATAGCGGAATAACTTAATGCTGTTCCGTCACCATCAAATGAGGTCGTTTCCTTCACATTTTTTATACATGATTTGTGTCGCTTTGTGCATCAGTGGGAGAGGGTCAAAATGGACCTTGAAAGTGGAATGAATATGTCTTTCTCTGCCATATTTGTAGGTCGCCTTTGACCCACTTTCGTTGGCCTACAAAACGTGAAAGTATGCGCAGAAACGGTATAAATATGCACTAAACAATGCAAAAAAAAAGCGAACTTGAAATTCGATACTGGTGGGAGAGTGGATCAGTTTTCTTCCCACATTGAATGCCCATTTTGACCCACTACCATTGAATCACAAAACGTGGAAATAGGCTTACAAAACGGTAGAAAACACGCACAAGACGATGTGAAGGAAACGACCTCGAAATCGTTCCTGACGGAACAGCATTAACTTGTTCCGCCATATTTGTAGGATAACATTGACCCATTTCCGGTTACGCAGAAAACGAGGAAATAGGCGCACAAAACGACACAAAAATGGAAATTTAGCTTAATTACATGGAAATTTTAAGTTTGTAAGCTTAATTATATGGAAAATTTTATACATTTTCCCTTTACTTTGGTCTACTTTACGTTGGTCTACTTTACGTTGATTTGGGACTTTTAAATTTTATTCATTTTTCCACTGAAAAGTATGTATAATTCAACAAGTTGATTTGATTTTGAGTTGATTTTGGGGTTTAATGTCCCGGTCAGCAGCGAGGCTATATGAGACATGGACCTACTGATTAACGTGGAATCCGAACCACATGAGCTCCCGCCGGGAATCGAACCCGGATCTTCCACGCCAAAGGCGCGTACGCTAACCGCTTAGCCACGGAGGAGCTCTATAATTTTACAACGAAATTATTATTAGTTATAATTATAATAATTATCTATATAATTGAATTCATTGTAATTTGGTCCATAACAAACACTTTACCATTTTGTACTAGCTGTTATGCCCGTTCTTCAAACGGATCAGATAAAATATCAATGTATACAAACTGAACAACGGGAGAACAATTAAGAAACTTTTCTAACATTGGATATATTTTGTGTGAATATATATCCAACAACGTATATGTGTTTTCATTGGGAAGGCCGATGGGGGCTGAATTTGAAAGTAAACACTATCGGGGGTTTCACTATAGGTCTGAGCAACCCCGATAAATATGGATTCGACACAAATTCTAGTACTTTTATATGTCCCGGTAAACGCCCCCTCAGACCCCCTTGGTTCGTATTGTGAAAAAATCTCCTCTGGCCCCCACCAACCCCCAACTAATACCGCGAAAACTATGAATGTGACACTAACATCTGCCATTTTCTACTACTTTTTACATATGCCGGTAAAAGTCCCTATAATCCTCGGGTTCCAATTTTGAAAAAAAAAAACAATGCCTCTGGCCCTCAGCCGATGGGGGCTGTATTTGGAAGTCAACGCCTGTGGAAGTATCACCATTCATCTCAGCGACAGCGAAAACTATGGATTTGACACTAATATCGGTAACTTTCCATTATTTTTACATGTTTCGCAATTCCCCACCCCCGGTGACTCCCGGCCCGCATACAATGGTGGCTAAATTTGAAAATCATCGCTAATGAAAGTATCACCATTGATCTCAGCCTCCGCAAAAACTACGGATTTGACATCGGTCATTGTGGATTATTTTTACATGTCTCGTGATCCCCGTTATAATGCCCCCGTTTCTTATCTGATGGGGGCTAAATGTGAAAGTAAACGCGGTCTTGAGTTTCACCAATGAGCTCAGCTACCCCGAAAACTATGAATTTGACATTAATATCGATCATTTTCGATTATTTTTTTTACATGTCTCGGAATTCCCCCTCTTGTGACCCAAGGCCCGCATACAACGGTGAATGAATTTGAAAGTCATCGCTAATGGTAGTGTCACCATTGATATCAGCAACCGCGAAAACTATGGATTTGACACTAATATCGGCATTTTGGATTACTTGTACGTTTCGGCATTCCCCCCCTTCCCCCGTTGACCCACGACCCGTAGCCGAATACGGTGAATTTGGAAGTTAATGCGATCGGAGTTTCACCATTGATCTCAGCGACCGCGAAAACTATGAAATCGACACTGATATCGGTCATTTTCTACTACTTTTTCATGTCCCGGTAAATGCCCCCCTGAGACCCCCTGGTTCGAATTTTTTCGAAAAAGCTTTGCCTTGGTGTGGGACCTGGACCAAGGTATCTTTGACCAAAATTTGGTAACTCTCGGTCGACTTGTCTGGTCCCCAGGCCGGTCCCGGTAAACGTCCCCTGGAGACCCCCTAGTAAGGAATTTAAAAAAACTCTTCGTCTTGGTCTGGGGCCTAGACCAAGCTACCCGTGACCAAATTTTGAAAAGTTTCGGTCCACTCGTCTCGTCCACAGGTCACACAAAGATAGACAGATAGACACACGAACAAACTCTATTTTATTTATATTAGAAAGGTCAGATCCGCCGTTATTGTATTAGTGCGGTGCTTGAGCTATTGATCGTAAAAATTCAAACTCCGATGAGTGATAATTTTATAGGCTTGTTTTATTACAAGTTTAAACTCTTTAGTCAGTAGAGAAGAGGGCGTGAATCATGGGTTAGAGTTGATGACAATGGGTTTTGGTGGGTCTGTGGGTCACAGTGGATAAGAGTGGTTTATGGTGGGTGGTGGGTCAGAGTGGGTCACGGTGGGTCGTGGGTCACGACGGGTGGTGAGTCAATTGGTCGTGGCTAAAGTTTTCATTGCCCCACGCCCTCTCTGAACTACAGTGTTGAAAATTAATCAGTAAAAATCAATTGCAATTGATCAATCAATTGAAAGTAATTGCTGTGGAAATCAATTGCAATTGAATCAATTGCCAATTAATTTCAATTGCAATTGAATTACAGAATTCAATTGCAATTACTTTCCACTGCAATTACTTTCAATCAATTGATCAATTGCAATTGATTCTCCTTTTTTAATGGCCAACTGCAATTAACAATTAACCATTACTTATTTCAATTGTTAATTGCAATTAACAATTAAATTTACAGATTAATTGTTAATTGTTAATTCAATTGAAATTTGCCCAACACTGTTTTTTTTTCGTTATACAACTGTTTAAAACCTTCACGGAAAAGGGTTAACCACAGACTCCCATACCAATTTCGAGATGTGAGGGATAACGTTGCATAAATTATTTCGATTATAAGACTGGTAATATAAATTTGTGGAATGGAAGTTACTACTGTAAATTCTTTCGAATCATCAGAGGCTACGCACAATAATAATTTGCTTCACATTAACTGATCCATTGTGATATAGGAATAAATCAATTCATTTGCAACGTTAATGTATTAAAACAGAAACTGTCACAATTATGGGCATTGGGAATGGAACTTTTAAACTTTAAATCGTGCACGTATATTGGGTGACCGATTAACCGCTTTTCTCAACATCTCTCTCTTCGTTGAGTCCCATATTATCCACACAGATTTCTTCCAAGTATTGATCTGAGTTTGACCTATAATATAATGTAATATTACATATATATATATTATCAATAACAAGATCTCCAAAATAAAAGGATGCAGGAACTTCCATATTTTGTACAACTATTTTCGTACAGCCCTAGACTTATGGAATTATACCCTTAAGGTGTAAGAGAGGACTGACTTTTTCTCGCCTTTTATCAAACCTCCAAAATCGATGGGCGTAGGAAGCAAATTTTGTACAAAAATTGCTCATGAATCCTGGACTGTATGTATGAAGGGATATTGCGAAATGTGACACCTGAAGGTGGGAAAGAGGGAGTTGAACATTCTTTCATAGGTCACCAGGTCTCCGAAATTACGGACAGAAACTCCAGGTTAAAGATTTTTGTACAATGTTCCTCTTTAACCTAAGACTGCATAAAACAAGAGTTTTGCGACATACACATTCAATGAAAAGGAGGCTGACTGCTTCTTCGTGGGTTACCAAGTCTATAAAACCACTAGCAGAGGAACTCTACATTTTCCATAAATATTCTCTATGATGTCTTGACTATGGTTACAATCGGATATTAAGAAGGCAAGAAAGGTTTCACTTCTCTTGCCTCTCATGAGATCTCCAAAATTGTTGGTGATAGAAACTTCAACATTTTCCACAAACTTTTTTCTTAAATCCTAGACTGAGACTGAATTTCAAGAATGAAGGGGGGGAGGATGATTTTTTTCTCAACACAAGTTATTCATTAATCCTAAACTAGATAAGTTGGGGTGTTGCGCAATTCGACTTTTAAGAGTGGAAAAGTGTTGTGGATTTTTGTGCGCGTTCGTGAAGTATCTGAAACCGCTGATAGGAATTCTGTACAAACTTTGTCCCTGAACTTAGATTCCCTATAATTGCAAAATGCGGCTCTAAAAGGTAAAACTAAAAAATGACAGTTAGCTTTACTCGCCTCCCATCAGATCTCAAATAGCTAAATTTAAATTTCGTTCAAAATCATCATCTTAGTCTCAAAACTATGAAAAAGGTAGGATACTTCATAAAATTCCCATATCTAAGTAAATGGAAAGAAAGAGAGAGAGAGAGAGAGAGAAGTAGTAACTGTTTTTTCTCTGTTCACCAGATTTCTGAAATTGCTCACCCTAAGACGTTGAAGTTTCGTATGCAGGAATGTCATAAATATCAAGTATATTTTCCATTCAACAACTACCTTTTATTTATTTTCAGTGGCGTTAGCGTTGAATCATACATCGTTTGAAAGCAGAAGAGGGTGAGGTACAAAATATTTTCGTACAATAATTACCGCTAGAGCTATAGCCAATTAAGCTAATCTTTTCTAGCTGTTTTGTACAGATGTGATGCCCTCAGACCAGCTGACAGAAGAAAATGCATCCACGCGGAAATCAAGGTGTTATTTTCGGTGCACTCAGAAACATTTACTTGCAAAACAAACAACATGATACAACTTATGTACACGCAGAAAACCACAATCTATCAAATATTACAAGAGAGAGATACATATTCGACACGTCACGCAGTAACATAACTAATCCCCTCTAGAACTTTTTCTCGAACCTACAATCTTTACAATAAATTTCTACAGAAATTTAGCATTTCCTAATCCCCCGGAAAAACTAAAATTATGCATCAAGAGATTGCGTCGTAATCTAACAGATAATTTGAATATACTTGCATGTGTCTCATTTAACAGTTTGTAGAAAACGTCATTGCTTAATTGTAATGAATGAAAAATAATTGAGCAGCAAGTTTAAAACACATTTCTGCTGCAATTCTACCCAGGTTTTGCTATCTATATACAAATATACACAGATTACAATGTTATGCATATGAAATAAATAGTTTGCTATTTCGATCATAAAACATTATGGTCTACATTAGGCGTTAACATTTTAATAAAAATAATGTCTGTATGTCTGTCATCAGTTTCCGCACAGAATGGATTGACTTAGAGCCATCAAATTTGGTACACGGGTAGACCTTCATCAAATCTAATTGCCTACGAAGCCCCGCCTTTTTTAATTTTCGGCTGGGGGGGATTTTTCAAGAGGGTGAAAATGTATCCATATTTTTTTGCTGTTTTCTAAGGACGTCTGGCCTTTACACAACCAGTATTAAGTTTTGGTGTTGCGGGCTCACATAGATGATAAACACCCGGGTAATGAAATGGTTGTGGATATATTATTCTTCCTCTCACTTATCCAAGTTTTGAATTAGGACACGGCAATAATTACACGACTTAAACGGTACTTATAGCAAGTATATTACAAATCCAACGTTTGAAAAGGTAAACTAAAATTTTAAACACCTTGCTAATGAGTATATTAAAGACCTATTAGTGGCATTCTAAGTTAATTATCATTTATTTATTTAAATACTTGTGCTTACGAGGAAACGGTCTTAAGTGTAAACAACCGATTTGGCTGGGGTCCGGATATGTGTTACAGGAGACCAAAGTAGGAGACACGTATTTTGGCGTTTGGGCCCATACGCAGAAATTTCCGAAATACGGGGCCCCAAATTGGCCCTACATGCTATAACTAGGAAGCGAATGACGTTACTTGTACACAACCGATTTGGCTGGGGTCCGGATATGTGTTACACGAGACCAAAGTAGGAGACACGTATTTTGGCGTTTGGGCCCATACGCAGAAATTTCCGAAATACGGGGCCCCAAAGTGGCCCTACATGCTATAACTAGGAAACGAATGACGTTACTTGTACACAACCGATTTGGCTGGGGTCCGGATGTGTGTTACAGGAGACCAAAGTAGGAGACACGTACTCCCAGTTATAGTTTGTAGGGCCACTTTGGGGACCCGTATTTCGGAAATTTCTGCGTATGGGCCCAAACGCCAAAATACGTGTCTCCTACTTTAGTCTTCCGTAACACATATCTGGATCCCAACCAAATCGGTTGTGTACAAGTAACGTCATTTGCTTCCTAGTTATAGCATGTAGGGCCACTTTGGGGTCCCGTATTTCGGCAATTTCTACGTATGGGCCAAAACGCAAAAACACGTGTCTCCTACTTTGGTCTCCTGTAACACATATCCGGACCCCAGCCAAATCGGTTGTGTATATGTAACGTCATTCGCTTCCTAGTTATAGCATGTAGGGCCACTTTGGGGCCCCGTATTTCTTAAATTTCTGCGTATGGGCCCAAACGCCAAAATACGTGTCTCCTACTTTGGTCTCCTGTAACACATATTTGGACCCCAGCCAAATCGGTTGTTTACACTTAAGACCGTTTCCTCGTTAGTCAACGCCCATGTTAAGTCCAAAAATTTATGTTGATTAAACCTTATTTTACATTTTATTTTATTTTATTTATTTATTTATTTATTTATTTATTTTTTTGAAATACTAATGAGTTTCATTATATCCACCTATTGTTTTTATTTCTAACTGGTAAGCAGATTCAAAATATACAAGATCAGGAACACTGTTGGTCCAAATTAAAAGAGTTATTTTTTTTCCCTAACTTACCTTTAAATCTGGATAATCAGAAGTAATAAAAAACAAATTCTTCGCAACTCCACGAATGTCTTCACATATTAAAACTGAATTATGATTTTCAAGATCTGGATATATTGAAGAAATGAGAAGCTGAGATATTTCTGGCCTCATTCGATACTGAAATTTTAATTTCTCGCACTTGATCCCTTTGCGTATCATTCTGGCAAACAAAGATACGTCATTTACACCTTTACCAACTGTTTGGGGTGGTTGCATTTGGTTGTTTCCTTTTAACCAAAAAAAAGAAAAAAAGAAAAAAAGAAAAAAGAAAAGAAAAGAAAAGAAAAATAAATAATTATAAATATACTTATGATATATACTTTGTAAAAGCACAATTACCGAGTTATTACAAATGATTGGAGTGACTTCACGAATTTGCTGTAGGTGGTGTATTTCACATAATGCTCCGAAACTTTACAATAATGTAGAGAAACTCAAAAAGAGTACTTCTGTTGCAGGCACGTTAATTTGTACTGAAAGAGTGCAGCAATAAGTAAAGATGATATCCACTGAGAAACCGCAAGCTGGACTAGATATTCATTCGCATGAATCGGTCACAACAGTGGACTGACATTTTAGAACAACTATGAAAAAAAATGAAGTGCTAACTCTGTACTTTTTTTTTCTCCACAGTAAAAATGCACAATATGTGAATCAACAGATGGAAAAGTCCCACACTATCATGCAGCACATGTGTGAATCACCAAAAGTTAACGTGGTTTGTGCAATCTCAAAGTTTATGCCCTCCATACTTTTATTATTATTATTATTATTATTATTATTATATTATTATTATTATTAATTATTATTATTATTATTATTATTATTATTATTATTATTATTATTATTATTATTATTATTATTATTGGACAGGCCATTACAAAAAATGCTTATCTAGACATTCTGGAGAACTGACTCATACCACAGCGGGAGAGACAGTATGGACTTAATCTACCAACACGATGGTGCTCCAACCTACTTCTATCCCGATGTTAATGCATTCTTAAATATCCGATTGGGAAACCGATAGATCGGCTGTTGTGGAGATGGTGATCAGAAATTCTTGTTTTGGCCTCCACGCTCATGCTGTAATTTGTGCATGTTTTGTGAAATATTCCGTGTTTAAACCTTCCTAACCAGCAGTTCTAACAGAACTGCTGTCTTCGTATTTGTGCCTCACGCAGCAGTCAGCATCAAGAAATGCATTTCAGAGATTAATAGGTGAATGTTACATCGAGTGTGAAAGTAACTTCATTAGACTCATACGCAGAATTTATAAGGGGAGACATATCGAATACTTCTGTAGTCCTAAACATTTTGAATTTCTTTATATTATTATAAAGTTTCCTGCCAGCATGTGAAATATTAAGCTTCAGTAAATTCATGAAACCGCTCCAATCGTTCGTAATGAACTTCTATAATCAAATATATAATTTAAAATTACATTCCAAAGCGCTGTCAATTAACTAATATACTTAATCTCTAGAAATAACCAAATTCTTGTATACGTCTGACATATATAAATAAATAAATACTATCGAAATAGTATATATTTGTATATTCTAACCTTACAGTATTGCAAACTTACATGGACGTGTGGAACTCAAAGAGGTACAATGATAGTGATTTCTAATATGTTTTAGCAATCAAATAAGCATTGCTGAAATATTCTGGTCCTCCACGATGACATGTACTGCATTACGAAGAACGTGCACATTTGTGGTTATCTATATGAAATTAAATGGTTCGAACCCCACGAAAGCACTATTTATTCACACAATGAACGAAAGGACGACTACGTTCCATTTCTGGCATCGATTGTAAATTTAAAATCAATGAGGAAAGAAAACAGGAACATAGATACGATGAGATAGAGCAAATGAAAAGAACTTACCAGTATATGGAACAAAGCGTACTGGTTTAGTTTTTAACATTGTCAAGCAGTGATAGTTTAGTTTAGTTTCATTCTTTCTGTACATAGAGGTTGCAGAAGACCAAGCACATAGGACACGTCAGAAAATAATACATCAAATTACAGACAAAATAAAACAAAGAAAATTAGATTACAATCGATAACAAAATAATAGTAGCAAAGAATACACCTAAATATATACATAGTTTAAGAATTACACTCTGGATATTCAGAAACGCTATAATACGCTTTATCTACAAGAAATTTGAACACCTCATTTTTAAAACACCTTTATGTTCTTAATGTTTTTAAAATGCTGGGGCAAGTGATCATACAATCTTGTACACAGAGTACACACTATTTCTAACTGAGCTATAATTTTGTTGCGAGACAAACATCCGTAGCTTGTCCTGTATTATATGAATGCACAGAAGATGTAACTGTAAAGGAATGCCAATTAGTCTTAGTAAAGATAATGCTTTTGTATATGTAAGAGATGATAGCGTTAGAATTCTATGCAGTTTAAATATTTTTCTACAAGATGATCTTGGTTTTGAGTTAAAAATAATACGTATAGCTTTTTTCTGTATGCGGAAGGCGGATAGGGCAAGGTGCGATGCTCCCCCCAAAAATAACTAAAACTGAGAAGTGAATATATCTTACCATAGTATAATAAAAGCAAAGTATGTCGAGGAACGGTGCCTTGTCTATATAAGACAAAATTTAGACTGCATAGTTTATTGTTTAAGCTTAAAATATGTTCTTCCCAGACAATTCTATCTTGAATAATTAACCTTAAGAATTTTGCTGAAGAGGAATAACTTAAAAGCAGAGAATCGTTCTTTATTGATGGAGTTTTTAGCGTTCTGGGTGAAAGATGAAAATATAGTACCTTAGATTTGTCCACATTTATCTCTAAGTTGTTACTGGATGCCCACGTTGTCAACCTTTCAACAGTCAGTTTAAAGTTATTTTTTAGCTGCGACATTGTGCTTCCTTTCACTAAAATATTTACATCATCTGCATGTAAGACTATCACGGGATAGTGCAGATGAAGAAAATATTCTAATATTCCTATAGAAGACACAATCATCAATTTAAGCCATATTAGTGAGCGGGCCCAGTATTTTGAATGTGAGAAATACACTAAATTCTCTTTATTCAACGTCTATCTGAAGCTCTCGACAGATTCAGTCTTCGAACAACAAGAGGTTCTTCCTCTAATGATCGCAGCAAAAGCTTTCAAACTTAGCATAAGCAACTTAATTGTCAATTAAAATTCAGTTCAACATCGACCAGTGAACAGAGGCAAGAACAAATTCAAGGTGGTGTTAATTTAGCAGATTAGAATGTGTTGGAGTTACAACTCGGATGGTTGATTGAAAGGGTGTGGTTGGCGCATCGACAGTGAGGTATTTTGCACCCATCTGTACACATTAAAAACAAGAAAAAAGAATAAAAGCACAACGATGTTTCAGGAAGATGATAAATTCAGAGAGCAGTCTGTATCATAATAAAAAGTGTCATTCCGTTTAGGAGATAAAAATGTTATAGCATTTAAGAAATGTGCAAACTCAAACACAAGGACTAGTTAAAACACAAAGACATGTTTAATCATCTCTGCCGGAACTGCTCAGCAAAATGTAAACACACGTGGGGCTTTCCTTAATTAGTAGTGGATATGACTATGCAGGATAGAAAAGATGACGGAAACAAAGGAAATGCTATGACAAGAATAAAAAAAACATGACAACACAGGTAAGTAGTGAATAAAATGAAAATAAAATTAATTAAAAAGGGGAAAAAGCTCTCACAAAGCAGTCAAGACTTGGGCATGTTGCAGAAAACTTTTAGAATCATCTGGGCATCATTACCAAGCAAAGTAGGCAGATCGGCAGGCAGTCCAAGGCGGGCCCGCGGCGTGGTGTATGCAGACAACATGAGAAGATGGCGAAGACAGAGTCAGCAATTCACCACAAAGAAGGCTGATTCTGTTCACGCAACAAATAGCTATGAGTGAAGTAACTATGCTCGATACGTAAACGTGCTAATCATCTCTCTTCTAGCCGTGAAGTAAGGAACTCGTGGCCCAAACACAAAGCTGAAGCTTGACGGTATGCAGATGCTACCCCAATCTTACACTCGGATGGTAGTGGCTTCCAAATTTATCTAGTCCTGGAAACGGTTGATAAATAACCCATTACACAGGGCTGCAAATTGGAAAAAACATGGTTTTTTGATAGGTGAATTTAATTCCTTGTTCCTAGCTGACTTCGTGTTTCCCCTGTCACGCAAGGTTTTCTTACAAATCAATGTCAAAATTTGGGCCTTCTTCCGTATTCAATACTGCTTTATTATACCTTATTTCTTATCTTCTAGCACACAAAAGGGCTTATTACACTAAATAACTGAACATGTTTTGTTTAATGTGAATGCAGACAGACAAAAAAAGAATATAAAGATTATTTTCATTAAGTCTTATTATTATTTATTTTAATTTATTTTCATAAGGAACCAAGAAGTTCAGCAGATTCTTTAGACAAATTTAGGTTTAACTAGATCATTGAACTGGCTTTGAGTGAGTGGTATAGGCTCACGAGATCCACTAGGGAGGTTGTAAACTTCATCTTCTATTTCAGTACCGTCCACTGAATCACTGCACGAACTAGGATCACTTACAAACTCAAGACTTGATGGAGGTGTCGGAACAGGCAAGTTTGGGCCGTGCAGCACAGGTCTCATTGCAGAGGGAATATTGGGATACACTATCTTTGTCTCGTTTCGAGTATTGTGTCCTAGAATTTCACAGGAACAGAAGTAGCAATCGCCGCTGTGGTTTCTGGATTCTCTCCACAATTATAATTGTTATAATTTTTCAATTATAATTGTTAGTTCCGTCAGTACAATAACACAAAATGAGTAAATAAGAAATTCAAGTTTTCACAGAAATTTGAAATTTTGAGGTCTCGGGGAATGTTTAAAATAGTTCAATTGAGCTGAAATTTTGTACGGAGCTTTCCTTTGGAACAAGGTTACAAGTTGGAAGCAGCAAAGCTTTTGAAAACTGAAAAATAAGAGCTACTCATATTATATCCTCAGCACCAGGGAAAATTCGTAGAACCCACTTGCTGGCATTTCCTTATCATTGAATGACCCTTATTTGAAGACCTTCTAACATCCTAAGTTATATCCCCAACGGGAATATAGCTTTCATCAGAAGAAGGTATGTAACGAGGAGTTTATGTTTTGAAATACACTATACATAATGTCTTCACTGGGAATAAATTGCATATTTGTATTATTCTACTCAACTTTCAATCAATATACATTATTTTAAAAAAAAAACTTACCTATGCTTTGGAATGTCTTATTTAAGAACAAATTAGATGATCTTGCACAATGTGTAGTCGTAAATTATACATTATACATGATGATGTACAGCAATATGTAATGATGCTTGTATATGTGCTAGTTTTGGCATAGCATTTTTTTCCTCCTTTTATTTCTGAATTTTTCGTAATAAGAATAAAAACTAGATGAACAGATCTAAAATTTCTAAACTTTTTCTTCTCTTTTAAATTTCAGGGGAAAGTTACCACTTATGTGTTTCAGTCCTACCTCACATTTTTTTACTGTTTTCATTATTATATACATGATTTATAAATCTTGACATTTTACTCACCAAGAACTATCAGTTGGTGGCAATTAGACAGACACTCTGCTAGATGAGATTCGAAAATCTGTTCAGCTTCTATGACAATAACTGAAACGATTATGAATAATAAATGCATAAATTATAACATATGTAGTTAACAACTGTCGATCTAATCACAAGACTTTTAAAAGATATGGTGGAACTCTGGCTACATTCAAGTTTCTGAAAATTAATATACTGTCCTTCACAATTTTTATTTAACCAAAGACATGTGTTTCTTCCTTCCCGGCTAATCGGAAACCTAAGCATTACATTATCGTACAGGTTTGGAGAACAAAACTAGAAAACTTGAGCAGAAAATTTTCTAAATATTAAATACATCGACGTATATGTATTTTCGTCCCAGGTTCAAATGCTTATTTCGCAACATCGCTTTATAATTAGGAATAGCCTAATGTTACTATATTCACTTTAAATGAGATCAAACAGTTCCATACTTCAAAGGAATTGTAATTGGTATCCTCAATAATAATAATAATAATAATAATAATAATAATAATAATAATAATAATAATAATAATAATATCTGGAAATAACAGACAATATGTCCAATTGCAATTTCCAGCCCACAAAGTTGCATCAAGTTATAAGGAAACATATTATAATAAAATGAAAATTTACATTAAATGACAAATTAAAGAACATAAAACATAAATTATACAAATCATATAAAGAAATGTCCTCAACCTGTCAAAGTACGGATCGAGTTGCTTCTGAACTAAGGCAAAGTTCTCACGAAATAATTAAAATTCTCTCCAAATTCCACGATGCCTCGGAACATATAAAATTACTTTTAGATGAATTCAGTTTGCCATGTAAGAATGGCAATAATCAAAGATCTGTGCTTGTTCTTCCTTGCGACAACTTCAGAATACTCAATGACAATTTTGCATTTTCTACAGTGTAAGAAAACCTCTTAAATTTCCACCATAACCACGACAAAAATAAGTGTTGGATCATTTCTAAGCTATTTAACACGTAATTAGTATTTCTATTCCAGATACTAGAACAATACTCTATCCTTACATTGGTATAACGAATAATCAGGCAAGTTTTCTCATAATTGAAGTCTCTTGACATCCATTTCAAATATGAAGATTCCTACGAGTTTCTCAGATAATATTATCTATATGTTTATTAAAGATTAGTTTGTTATCAAAGCAACATCCAAATTTCCAATGAAATTTACAACTATAACCAATGTTTTTTCAACAACTTAAATCAGGTAAACTGTATTTGTCTTGTTCATAAAACTCATACTAAATGTTTTACTATAATTTAACGGCAACATATTAATTTCGGACCAATACGAAACGTCATTATTATTTTGAATTACAAAGCTGTCATTCAAATTCTTAACAGATTTATAAATTTTTAAATCACACACACACACACACACACACACACACATATATATATATATATATATATATATATATATATATATATATATATATATATATATATATATATATATATATATATATATATATATATATATATATATATATATATATATATATATATATAAAATGCAATTCAAATTGTCGCTAATACCATTGATAAACATAATAAAACCAGATCCTAATGGAGTGCTATGAAACACCGGACTAAATGTTCTAGATATCGAAAACACAACCCTTGTATCTAATTTTCTACTACACGAATAAGATACTAACCACATAAACTGGAAAGATCATACAATTCTAGTTTCTTTATCAAAATACCACGAGATAATTTGCCAAAAGCCTTGACACAAATAGAAATATACTACATCAACTTGCCAATTATTCTTAACACGGAGAATATAGGTCATAAAAACAGGCTAGATTGGTTGCAGTTGCTCTATTCTTAATAAAACCATTGATGCTAGAGACACTACAATAAATATGATTGTACAAATATCTGTAAAACTAATTTGTCGAACACTTGAGGACTAATATTCAGAAGAGAAATTGGTCGATAATCAGCTAGATCCTTACCATCTGCTCTGGGAACAGGGACTACAGTAAGTATCCCAATGATCTGGATAAACAGAGGTAAGCAAATTCCAATTAAACAGAGGTGCAAGTACCGGAGCACAATGTAACTAATTTCTTTCAATATAAATATAGGAATATTATCAAGACCACAAGACAACTTGGCAGTAAGACCTTTTATGATCTCTGTTACTAGACAGTAATATCTGGGTAGGAGCATCTATCACCTACAGTCAGTCGTCTGTAGATCAACATTGTGTAAAGAAAGGAGCTTTTGATGTATAGACTCCAATAGTTCAGCCCAGGAGTTAGCCAACACTGTTGGATCGCATACCTCATTATCAACCATAAGACCAGAGGTTTCATTCAAATAACCTTTATTCGTATTAGCGAATTTCCAAAATTCTTTCGGAGTATTTCTTAAGTTGTTCTCTACTTGACAGATATAGGCAAGCCTATCAGAGCGTATTTTAGGTTTTAAATTTTTTACGAAGATCAGGAAATACGCAAAAACCTTCGTTCAAGCTCATATTATTTACCGTACTTTGATTTTATTGCATTGTCAACTGCAATAGTAGCTAGGTTGATATCTGAGATCAACAATATATAAGTACAATCAGTTGCAGCTCTCTCTATAATGCTAAAATAATTTTCTTTATGAAAAGTAATGGGAGGGGATCTATCCCCTGTTCATATATTACGACAAGAAGGAAGTTTAATTTCAATAGGATAGAGAGAACAACCAGATTCAATAACTGACTGAACATTTTTGGTAGCATAAATATCAAAATTAGAAATTACCAAATCCAACTCAGATACGTTCTGACACATTAAGATTGAGATTATATACATCGATAACAACATCTTAACTTTATATTTAGAATAATATACACCTGGCAAAAACTCTTTCGTAGCTATCCACTTTAGATATAATGTCCAAGCATAAGAACATCCTAATTAATAATATTTATTTTACTAGAAATAATTTCAACAAACTTTTTAAGAATATAAGGATGTAATTTCAGATTAAAATAAACAGATCAATAACAGATAATAATAATAATAATAATAATAATAATAATAATAATAATAATAATAATAAAGCAAGTACAAAACCAACTTATATTGAATTCTATTGCGTTTAAGTTATTTATAATCCTTTTCTTTCTTTCTACATATCCACCATACATAGGAATGAGATATTTGTTTTAAATTGGTCCATCGTTTTATTGCTTACAGAAAATATCCACGAACAAATATAAATGAAAATCGTAATCGGATAAATAATATTTCGTTGATATGTGAGTTGTTCTAACCCAAGAACGATGAAACAATGTTAAAACAATGAGAATATAACATTAACACAAAAATTGGCTACTTACCAATGAATCCTCCCTTGGGAAGCCTAAATATTTTCCGTAAGTTTCGGAACAAGCTAGTTCCGTCTTCAATGGCAAAGCAACAAGGATAAAAACGGTTAGGAGGTAAAAGGTATAAAATAAGGTATCCATACCACTAAATAAATTTAACGTAAAGAATGGATCCTGAAATGTCACGAGCAAAGCACAGCGCAAAAAGAGTGAACTGAATCAAAGGAAGCGCGATGTCTATGTTACGTCACTATTGCCAGATTTAAATTATGCATCAAAAGTAGATAAACCAGATTCTATCAATGTTGCCAGTACTCAGATTTAAAGCAGATTTATATTTATGAATAAAAAATGATTCTTTAATCTCACGTTGTTTCTTTGCTTTTGCTGAACCTATTACATTAACCTGTTTTATATTATGTGTATGTTGTTTTAAATGAAGCGTCAATCCCGACACGCCCTCTTCTTTTGACTTTTTTGATTGTTTAATATGATCTTTAATTCGGGTGTTAATATTGCTTTACGTTTGGCCTATATACGAGGAGTCACATTCGCATTGAACGCGATAAATGACTGACTTATTTAGTGGATCAACAAAATAACTTAAATACGGTGAGATGTTTTTGTAGACTTTTCGGAAGAGGGGGGAAGGGGACTTTTATCCTTGTTACCTTGCCACTGAAAACGGAACTAATTTGGCGTTCCGAAACGTATGGAAAATATTTAGGCTTCAAGGGAGGATTCATTGGTAAATAGCCAACTGTTTTGTTAATTTGAATCATCCTTTCATGCGGCCATATAATTTTAGAATATAACATTGTTCGAGACTTAAAACAATAGACCTACTGTTTACTGATAAATATCTGAAACTCAGCTACACATGCACTCAAAAAGTAAGTACCGGTATTTAATACAGAATAAAACAAACTAAAAAGAACAGTTAAGAACACTTACCAATTGTAGGTTTTAACGCCTGTAATAATGATTTTCGCTGAAGTGCTGAAAATGCAGTAATTCCTAAAACTTTATTTCTTCTTAAAATTTGCAGATCTTTGTTTTCCTCTTGCTCCTCTGTACTCTGATTCTTTGCTATTTGGTATTGTATTTGAGTGGTTTCTAGTAGTTCTTGTAACTTTAATTTCAGTTCGTTCTTCCACCGTCTGTATAATTGCCAACGCTCATTGTAAGTAATGTCCCACAGATTTGGTTGTATTGATGATCCCAAAACAGCATCTGGAACTTCCGAGGACGACTCCTGAAGTCGATAACGGAAGAATTCTCTTTTGTGATACAACAACTGCAGATCACTGGACAAGATGTTATTTCTCTCGGTATCCTCAAGGGTAAGTTCCTTACTTACTACACTCATCTCTCTCTCTATTTCATCCAACAGAAAATCAAATTTAACACGCAGTCGAGTAGTGCTCACATTGTTTTCCCTAGCCGCATCAAACTCAAAATAAGTTTTTGTTCTGTTGTCTTTACTATTCAAAAAGTTTTCATTAATTTCCATAATAGATTGTTCAACTTCATGATTCCCATTTCTCAAAGCTGGATATATCTGGAAATTGATATCATATAACCAACTGTCAAGCCGACTGTTTTGTAAGGCCAAACATTTATATTGTTCATCATTTACTATATGAAAGTCTTTCAATGTTTGCAATGAAATGATGCCTTTATTTTGGCACACAGCTTTCAAACTTAATTGTATTTGATCGATATTGGAACAAGGCTTGACTGTATTGTTGGAAGAAACTATTTTCCTGAATTTAACACCACTTTCCTTCTCTAAATCATATTGTTGTCTGTCTGAAATGTGACACATTTCACCGATGTATACAAAATCTCCTGTGACCTTTCTCACATTCTTTAGGATTGTACCTAACGCACTACTGGATGAACTAAGAATTAAAATTGGACATTTATCATCCCATTCGGGTGAATTTTGAAGTAAAAATTGAATGATTTTTACGGCAAGAAATTTCTTCCCTGTTCCAGGACCCCCTTCAATAAGAGAAAGTTCGTTTGATAAAGAAGAACGCAGTGCGCTATATTGTAAATGGTCGAGATTCGAATTGCGCACTGCGTACTTTATAGCAGCTTCGGAAAAAGTCCGTGCAGATACTAATTTGTTTCGTACATACAATGGACAACGGTTCACTACTCGACACTCTTCATCCAAAAGATAATGTTTCAAAGGAATATCATAAACTTCCATTTTCGCAATTTAAGCCAGATGCTTTAAAGATGAAAATCCAACTAGTTATTCCATGCTCCACCTGCAAAAAGATTTTTTTAATGAGAAAATACGATGCTATTTTATGTATAACTTGATCATATACGAGGGCGGAATGAAAAGTTCTCAGCCTGACAATGAAAGACTGCGAATTGCAGTTCAAAAATGATTTTATTTTTCGACATAATCCCTCTTAACTTCAATACACTTGGTCCAGCGTTTCTCTAACATCAGTATTCCTTCCCGGAAGTGAGTCTCGAAGGTTGTGAAAATAGTCATACACGACCTTCTCAACTTCTTCATTCGATGTGAAGCGCTTCCCTGAAAGAAATTTCTTCAAGTTTGGGAACAGACAGAAGTCCGATGGTGCCAAATCAGGAGAATATGGGGGATGGCGGAGCAAATCATTCCCCAAATCCCGCAATTTTCCCATCACCAACGCACCCTTGTGCACAGGTGCGTTGTCCTGGTGAAAGGTGATTTTCTTCTTCAAGCCAGGCCTCCTGCGAATTTTGGCATCCAGCTGGTCAAGAAGGTTAGAGTAATATTCGTCTGTAATTGTTCTCTCTTTTGCAAGGTAATCAATTAACAGGATCCCTTTCGCATCCCAAAAGGGATGGCATGACCATGACCTTTCCAGCCGATACGATCGTCTTCGCTTTCTTCGGCGCAGCACCAGCAGCTTCCACCCACTGCTTGGACTGTTTCATTTCTGGCGTGTAGTTGTGAACCCATGTCTCATCCATTGTCACAAATCGCCGCACAAAATCTGTCAAATCCCTTTTGAATCGGTCCAAAGATTGCTGCTAAAATAGTTTTCGCATTTGCTTTTGGTCGGCAGTCAGTAAATGCGGCACCCATCTTGCGCAGAGCTTTCGCATCTCTAGTTCTTTGTGCAAGATGTTTCGCACCTGTTCCTCTGATATCCCCACACTCTCAGCTACCTCACTCACCTTCACTCGCCTGTCGTCCAACACGATATCATGCACTTTTTCGAATGTTTCCGGTGTGGTTGCGGTTTTCGGCCTTACTTCACGTGGGTCATCTTCGAGGGATGTGCGACTACGTTTAAATTCAACTGTCCACTTTTTAACGGCTGACATGGAAGAAGCAGAGTCCCCGTAAACTTTTGTCAACTTCAGATGAATTTCCGTAGGGGTTAATCCATCCAAAACGAAAAATTTGATTACCGCACGATATTCAAGTTTATCAATTTTCACAATTAACACGCAAAACGTCTAACTGCAACAAAGCCTGCACACAAACTACTTGAGAGAACAAGTTGACACTTTTTATACGAACAACTGAAAAGCGCCCCCAGTCAAGAACAATAGAATTTTGCTGATTGGAGTGCCATCTCTGGGTCAGGCCGAGAACTTTTCACCCCGCCCTTGTAATAATTTTCAAAATCATAATGTGTAAATTAGGATTAAGATTTAGATTTCTGGGCTTTCGGTATCTATGGCCATGTTAGCACTTCACGTATAGTGGATGACGTCCCTCGGCGAGCACACTATCCGGGGAAAGGGAAGGAAGAAAAAATGGAGGAAGGAAGCGGCCTGGGATCTATGTTAGGTAGCACCCCGGCATTTGCCTGGTGTGAATGAGGAAAACCCAGGACAACCTCGTTCAGGGTGGCTTGCCTGAAAAAGCGTCTTACACTTTTTCGACCGAATGCCCTGTAAAATTATCATCAAAGCCCGAACATAATGGCTAAATATCATATATTACAATTTTCATGACATTTCACAATTTACAAGCAATCTGTTGCCATTTTCTCTTCCATTGCTTTTTATCCACCCCTGAATGACAGCACAACAAATATTTGGCTCGATCTTATCCCGTCAAGCGATCGCAGTATCTGAAAATAACTGCAGTATTGCCATTGAAATGTGGTACGTGGTGGAAGGATGCTAGAACGTCTTCAGTTCTCGGAATTTTGAATGACAAAAATAAACAAAGATACCTATTTTAAAGAAATGGCCAGGTATGGCAGTTATTATGAGTCGCTGGAGTGCGTCACATAGCTGCTGTTAGTGTGCATTTCGGTAATTTCAAATGCCGATAGTTTTTTTTTTTTTTTTTTTTTTTTAAAAAAAGGAAAAACAAGATTTAAAAAAATTGTAGTAGAGAGTGTGAAGTGTGTTTTCAACAGAGGTTCTGTACTGTTTTGCAAACTATGTAAAATTGTGGTTTCCGCTTAGAAGAGTTTTGTCTCTCTCTCTCTCTCTCTCTCTCTCTCTCTCACTCACACACACACACACACCACACACACACACACACACACACACACCACACACACACACACACACACACACACACACACACACACACACACACACACACACACCATATAAGCATTGCAAAACACAAATCTGCCAAGGACACGCAAATAAACTGGTGAGAAAGGTTCAGAATCTTCTTGGAATATTCACGAATCCCATTTCGCGTACTCATACAGGGTGTCCGAGAAGTCCTTCCCTGATTACAGAAATTGATAACTCAGGCTAGAAATAAGATAGAAATATGAAACTGGTGTTGAATTGTTTACAAACTATAAAAGTTTTGGTCACATCAGTACACTTCCACATGAGCACCCTTGGTAGCACGTAGCACATCTAGGCGATATTCAATTTCCATCCACACATTAGCCAACATCACTGGAGGGATCGATGCAACGACTGTGGTTATTCGTTGCTGCAGGGTTTCAAGATCTGGTACACGTGTTCGGTAGACCTCATCCTTGACATAACCCCATAAAAAGAAGTCTAATGGGGTTTTGTCAGGAGAGTGTGGAGGCCAAGCTGTTGGTCCATCACGACCAATCCATCGCCCAGGAAATGTCCTATCGAGATAGGCACGGACGTCTAAACCCCAATGAGGTGGTGCACCGTCTTGCTGAAAAACGACATCGGGGCGATACTGAAGCAGCTGAGGAACAGCATACAGCTGCAACATATCCAGGTACACTGCAGATGTGATGGTATCCTCAGCGAAGAAGAATGGCCCGATAATTCGATCGTGCAATAACGCGCACCAAACATTCACCTTTGGACTGCTTCTGGTGAACTCCCTGACCACCCTAGGGGGTTCTGAACCCCAAATGCGTACATTATGGCGATTCACTACTCCACTGACAAAGAATATCGCTTCGTCGGAAAAGGCAATTCGTCTGAGATAACCATTATCGTCCTCAATACGTGATAGCATTTCGACCGCAAAGTCATATCAACGTGTACCGTCATCGGGCAACAAGGCCTGAACGAGTTGCACTTTGTAAGCACGAAACACTAAACGTTTGTGTAAAATGTCATGGATAGAGCTTTTTGGCATCTGTAATTCACGTGAGGCCCTGCGCACCGATTTCTTAGGACTTCTCAGAAAAGACTGCCGCACAGCCTCCACCGTGTCTGCTGAGGTTCTTGGTCGACCAGACCTCGGAAGGTCAGCAACCGACCCTGTGTTCTTGAACTTCTCATACCAGGCTTTAATGCTCTTGACATCAGGTGGAGTCCTCCCAAATGTTGTCTGGAACTGTCTCTGCACCGTGGTTGGTGATCGTGTCTCATGGTACCACAGGACACACTGTGCCTTCTCCTGGTTGGTTGGCATGGCTTCTTGGGTTTTTACTTACGTACTACAAACCTAAAACAAAAAATTGAGACTTGGTAAAACAGAACAAACCTAACACAGACAAAAACTTTTATAGTTTGTAAACAATTCAACACCAGTTTCATATTTCTATCTTATTTCTAGCCTGAGTTATCAACTTCTGTAATCAGGGAAGGACTTCTCGGACACCCTGTACTTTTGCGAATTATCTGTGTGAAAGTTAATTAACGTGGACAATTCTTTGTTTTCCCTTAGAAACTGAGACAGGACTATTGACGATATTCGTAAAGGTGTTGGTGAAAAAATACACAGATTTCAATTGATGAAACATGCGATGTTTTAGGTCGTTTCATTGTTAATGTTGTAACGAACTTCGGAAGAGGCAAAAGGCACAGAAATGTATCAGACTGCATCACATGTTCTTTAAAAAAAACGTAATTGGTACGGCTTTTTTAACATTGCTGACTATGCTGTGCCCAGAATTTACGAAAAACGATAGTTTTCTTCTTTTCATCACAGACGGAGATACATATAGTAAAAGCGCAGCAAAAGCCCTTAAGGTTCTATTCCTAAGTATGCTGCATGTCACTTCTCACACACGCACTACAATAGAACTGCAGAGGAAGTACGTTCTCATTTTCCAGACAATGATCGTCTCGTATCAAATGCGATAAAAGTGTTTCTGAAAGCTCCTTTGCGAACCAGTATCTTTCGTAAGTTAGCTCCTGAACTTCCTTTAACAGTACAGCCCATTTTAATGATATGGAGTATACGGATTGCAGCTGTTCTCTACTATACTAAGAACTTTGAAACCATCAAATGAATCACTGATACTTTTGATAAGGATGATGCGTCTTCAATTAAGATTGCTCAAAGTTTGCTTAGAAATAGGACACAGCTTTCAGTGCAACACATTTCCAAAGTCGCCAGATGCTTTTTCCAAGCTTAAAAAGACTATAATTTTTTATCCTTCAATGATGCTGTTAATGGTACGAGTGTTGTACCTGGTAACAAGGGCGTGTAATACCTGGCAGCAAAATGCACCTAATAAGAAAAACGTATGTTTTGGGGAGTGTCCGGATACTTTTGATCACACAGTGTGTATATATATCGATGGTCGGACGAGTATAAACACTATTAAATATGTCGATTGCAAGCATTACTAAAATTGTTATGCATAAATTGAGGTAAATTAATAACATTATTTTCGTCCAGTAGAAAAATTCTGGGGGAGGGCAACTTTGCTTCTAGGGGGGCCGGCCCTCCCAGGCCCCCCCTCTAGTTCCGCCTATGATTAGAGGTAAGCGCGCCACTATTGATCTACAGTGTCCTGTTATAATGAATGTTTGTGATGTCATGACCAATAGTAATCACAATATTCTGTTTCAGTGAGTGATGCAATATAAGGGAAATATATCTACACTGATGAAACTTAACAAAAGGCTAAACTCTTCAAACGTTTGATTTTATGATTTTTTTCCCTTATGGACCTTCGAAAATACAAAACTATACTTTCACGATATAATCTTTTGCAAGTATACCATCATTCATGGGCGGCGAATAGGGGGGGGGGCAAAGGGGGGCAGTTGCCCCCCACTTTTCTGAAATGGCCTATTAATGTATAGTTTCAACCAGGGGAATTTGTATATTAACATTGATATACAAATATTCAGATCATGTCTTGCCCCCCCACTTTTAACGTCCAATCGCCGCCACTGCGATCATATATCAAATATTAATAACTTCAGAGCTGACAAGAAACAATAGGCTATAAATAAACTTATGAAATGTAATCTTCAGGTTTTACATCTCACGGTTATGCAAGCTAGACTGAAAGAGACGGTGATGATGAGAAATGGTGGAATGAAGATAGTGGGAGGAAACGGGAGAACCCCGAGAGAACCAACGCACACGGTGTTTGCCCATCACAAAGCTCACTATCCCCGGAAAGTAAATTATTTCCAATATGTGAAATCAAAGATTGCAATCCAAGGTTATACATACGAGCATACCCTACTTGCCCGTACCTTAATTAGTGATGATTTTGCCAGCTAGCATGGCCAAACTAACTTAAAGACACTCGGCTGGAACAGTCGATCGCAGATTCGAATCCCGGTTATGCTAGTTTTTTTTTTATCCTTTCACTATTAATTTCCTTATACTTTTTCATTTCTTATCGTGGGTGATATTAGTCGATAAGATATAACAGCTTTTTTAGAGCAGTCATTCTGAGTGAGTTTTACCTAGATCATCATGCACAGCAGACAAATGTCATGATGGTGCCTAACATATAGATCCCCCAGGCCGCTTCATTCCCTTCCCCGGATAAACTGCTTAGCAAGAGACGGTCATCCCTCATATCCCAGGGGGATGAGGGGGACATATCCCCTCCAATCTTGGAACTGGGAGACTATCCCCGCAATAATCGGATTTGAAATGTGTTTCTGGGGGTGAAACGTGATTATTTGTGTCCGATTGCCACAAAGAAAAGATGAAATTTATCCCCCCCCCCAGAATAAGCCTGCAATCTGCCCGCCTCCCAATCTTGAAGACAACTCTGCTTCCTGATCTTCCACAGCATTGTTTTTGAAGTTCATAAATATTCCGATCGCTTAAAAAAGATATATATATATATATATATATATATATATATATATATATATATATATATGGAAACGGTCTTACCCTTCCTCCCAATGTTGGTGACAGATTTGTGCCGCTGCTCATACGTGGCAGGCTTAAAGGCCATTGATGTCGGTAATGCTGAGAAACATGTATAGTATACATAAATACATTTCTCATTGTATCCATGAGTTTCTTCAAGCATACTTTCGGGGTAGTCTCCCCAGAGTTGCCCAATCTCTCCCAGCTAAAATTAATTGTGATTGCATATCACTAGTTCAGAGCACGTCGTTCAGCTTGGGTGGTTGAATTTGAGTTTAACGTCTCTTACAGCACAAAGGCTATATGAAACGTGGACTTCAACGTCCAAGAGCTTCCACCGGGAATCGTACTAGGATCTCTCGCACAGATGTGTACGGTAACCATACAGGCACGAGGGAGCTCGACCCACGTCTGTTAGCAAATACTGTTCTGGTACAGTGCTAAAACAACATATCCCCAGACAAAATAGTTTCCTTTAGCCTTTGCGCTTTAGTCTGAAGAGCAAAAGTGGGTCATAAAATTTAAATACAATTTTATTATTATTATTTTGTTTGATAGTATCCCAAGTTGTATACTAAGCTTAATATGTTCGTTCATTTCATTGATATGTGCACACAGCGAGGCTATATGAGACGTGGACCTACTGGTTAACGTGGAATACGAACCACATGAGCTCAAAGGGAATCGAACCCGGGTCTCCCACGCCAAAGGCGCCTACGCTAATCGTTAACCCTAACCGTACGCGCCTTTTGCATGAGACCCGGGTTCGATTCCCGGCGGGAGCTCATGTGGTTCGTATTCCACGTTAATCAGTAGGTCCACGTCTCATATAGCCTCGCTGCTGAACGGGACAATGTCAAAATCAACTCAACGAACACAACAAAAATTGAACATCGCTGTAATCATTTGACTTGTATTTGTAATTAATAAAAACACGAAAGAATAGAAAATACATATGGGTATTACTTACTGTGTTCTATTAATGCTTCAGATTCGTGGAGAGAGAGCAAAATGAAACATATTAAGATATTAAAAAGACGGCTAACGGGGAACAAGTTGCCCACTTCACTACTCCAGTAAACAAACGCACACCACCATTTACAACTAACTCGTGATGTTCTGGCGTCTGCTGATAGCATGCAGCACAGTAGACCTCTGATGGACTGGACCCAACCTAAGAGACTGGCTTGAGAATCAAGGAAATTGCGCAACCAAACTCCAGATAGTAGTGGTGCAAACTACGAGCGAGAAAAAGTTCTCACTAAATCTGGTTTAAGATTTATTGTAATATAATTGTTTTACCTACTAGTGCCCATTGGTATCGTCGAGCCATCCTAAAATACTGATAGCCAAATGGTGGCCCGTGAGTATGTTTCAGTCAATCCGCAAATAAAAATTTAAAATAAAATGTGTGATTTATCCTTCTTTTAACTCTATGTGTAATAGGAAGAATGAAGCTGGCCGATGACCATTGTAATATATTTTAATCGAGATGACTTTTTTTCATTGCCAAGCCCATTCTGCAACGTAAGGCCGATTATTTAGAAAAATGCATATTTTATGTAGTTACTTTTAAATACTCCTAGTTCAGGCCCTGAGCCTAGACAAATGAAACAAGAAGCAGGATATGATAAATAGAAGAATATTTAATATATATATATATAATGTATGGAAATTTAGCGAACATCGCCTCAGGAAGGGGCAAAGAAAATTGAAAATTATCCCCAAATATAGGGTTCTTATTTTATAGTGGTCTCCGGTTGGCCGTTACTGATCTGAAGCATTAAGATAGTGATCACAAGAGCTGTCTGTCGCAGGTTTGAACCCCATTCAGAGCATATGTGTGTGTTTTTCTTTTTTAAAGTTTAACGTCATACTATTATGCACCGAGGCTAAGGCCTACCGCTCACAGGCGACAAAACAGTTGCGCAACTATGTCGTCGCTGTCGCCTGCAGTCAGCAACTTCACGGAGGCAAAACAGTTTTGTTGCCATACCCTCGCTCACTGGCGACGGCAACAGAAAAATTGCCGAGCATTTGATATCACAATTTACATAATCGGCAACCGGAACAGTTCACATAATCGCTGGTTTCGGACATAAAAAAAAAAAAAAAAAAAAAAAAAAAAAAAACTACTGCCCATTCCAATGGTTAAATAAATAAATTTAAATAAACTTTCGAAGATAGCGTCAACAGGAGCGTTATTTCAGACTTCATTTGAGGGGGGCAAGAGCACCACCGACACAAGACTTTCATGTTTTGTACTAGTATATTAGTAGACAATTGATTAAAGTATATGTATTCCTCAAACTCTTGGGGAGCAATTGCACCTCCTGCCCCCCCTAAATGATGGTCCCTGAACGTCAATGAGTGACAAAAATAACAGCATTGTGTAAGCTAATACGAACGGGAACAATTATTCGAATCAAAAGATAACAAGAATAACGAAAATATAAAACGACTGGAAATAACTAACAGAACGAAACTAACAAAAGCGGCAATCCGTGAACACTGTACAGTAACTGTACTCTCAATGTTCTACGTATAGCCATAAAATAAAAATTGGCTTTCTTCGTTTTTCCCGCGTATTCTTCACGTTTTAAAATCGGACATTTTTATACAGTACAGTTTTTTTTCTTTTTTATATTTGAAATGGAAAGAAACTTGAAAATGATAATTTTATCTGTATTTTTTTCTAGTTGTGGGAAATTAATGAAAGTAGTAGTGTGTAGTATGACAGCGATATGTCATTATCGAAAAATATACCTACCTGTGTTGTTTTTTCTTGGCTGGAAAGCTCATTCTAGTTTCTTATAACAGCGAAACACACTTCCTTCCATAATTTCTTCTTTATATATACTGTATTTCTTCTTTAACGTTGAGCGTTTCTCTATTTCCTCAATTAATTTTTCATAGTCTTTATCACTAAAGACATGCTAGTCACTAATCAAAGAATGTATTAGTTTCCATTGCGAACACTTCTTTTCACGCGCTACACACGGAACGAACTGTTACGTGAAAAAACTTGTAGAAAACATTTATTTTTTACCTTACTATTTGGAGGTACCTCGGCAACTTTTCTGTCGCCGTCGCCTCAGTGAGCGGACTCCCATAAGACTCAATGCATTTTTAGATGTTGCGCAACTGTTCCGTCGCCGAGCTCTTGCCCTGCTGTCGCCCTGTTTGGCGACACCTCGGCAACTTTTCTGTCTCCGTCGCCTCAGTGAGCGGACTCCCATAAGACTCAATGCATTTAGCCAGAGCAACAAGATAGTTGCCCGCAAAATGTTTCCAGTGAGCGGTAGACCTAAGGGAGGCAGTCATAATGAGACAGACGATAACGGTGGCATAAAGAAGGTTGGTGAAAATTTTTTCCACAGGGTAGGAACACAATGTGCTGCGTTTCGAAAACACCATATGGTATGTTATGAATAGAGGTCTGGGACGTGTGATGTGTTATGAATAGAGGTCTACGCGGATGCGATTACTGTTAGTTCCTCCTGAAAGAGGACTTCACAACATAGAAACGTTAAAATATTTCTAAATTGTCTTTACTGTTAATCATTTTTCTTAATCAAGCTTACAAGTAAACATGCAGGTTGTTCCGGGGATAAACTGACTAACTTATCATATGTCTTCAGGATCTGAATACAAGAAAAATGTTTTTCTGCGCCTCTGGTCGGAAATGCTTAATTACGGAGATAGAGCTAATTAAAAGTAATTGCTGGAATTATAATAATTACCCTTTTATTATAACTATCTCCGCAATTAAGCGTTTTCGATCAAAGTTGCAGATTTTTTTCTTGTATTGAGGTTCTGAACACACATGCAAAGTTTGTCGGTTTTCTCCGGAACACCAAGTGTATGCATCTAATAACGATGTGGTGTTTGTAAATGATGTGTTTGCAATGTTTAGTATCACATACATGTATTTCTTTCATTAAAACTTAGAATTTACCTTCATAAACACGTTTTTATTTTATATCTCAAATTACATTTACTCCTGTCAGCAGTTAATCATCACCATTATAATAGCAGAAAATGTGAGGGTGATACGAAAAAACTGACTGAATTTACGTTTGATTTAGTACAGACTGCACTGTTTTATCTCTGCACATTTTTGAAAGTTGAAATTTGGAAATATGTGTTACGAGTATCAGTGCTACAAAGTTTATTACAAAGTTTTGCCGTTGCAGGATGTCTGATATCTAACGTCTTCCTCATATTACACACATGTTACCTTCGTCAGCTATATGTTATATACGCCCATTTGTATGTGAGATCCTGACCGCCTATATTATTTCATACGGAAAGTACGTACAGATGGAAAGTATCATACAAAAATATTATAAAACATGCGTTTTCAGTTATACGTTTGCTGTACGTTAATTCCAAAAACTACAGGATTTACAAATGTAACATACGATTTTACGTACACCACATACATTTTTTTCTCAGTGCGATAGTTTTAAATAAAGGTGCAATGAATTTCGCCCTTCATTTCTTGTTTCTTCACTAACTTTACTAACCAACAAAAATAATCGAAAGAGAGCGCAAGTGTAACCTATGTGCGGAAGAATACTGAAGTGCACCCGTCGCGTCGACCGATTTACGTTTGATTGTTACACAGAATAAAAAAGGGCGTGATTCGTGTGCGTTTTCGTGCTGTGAACACAGTTGATTGAGATTTACGATTATTATATTATTGAACTATAATTGAGATAAGTTTTAGTAATCAATATATAAACAATGTATCTCAAATATGAAGTCACTAATTTTTGAAAGATAAATAGCAGTAGGAAATGTCAATAAAACAAGTAAAAATTATCGTATATCATTGAATGTGACTGAAACAATTAAGATAAATTCATTTTCTCATTCATTCATTCATTCATTTTCAAGTATGTCTTTAGTAACGGGCGACTTTTCATAAGAAATTATACGCAAGTGTTATGTTTTATTCAGTCATATTAACATACAGTGGAAATAGGGCCTATTATTTTAACCTTAATTGCAAAATAACTTACTAATGTCAATTCGTGTAAGGCTAAATTGACAAAGAAACTATGGTATTTATAGTTATTATGACGTATGTACACCACAAGCGCACGCGCTAACCACTAGACCAGCAAGGAGAGTGCAATATGGTTTCAAAGGGAGTTTCAAAACAACACCGACAACGTCTGAAAGATGATTCCTGGCACCAAGATAAGACAAAAAGTAGAGACCAATCTGGGTGCACAAATGCTTCCTTTCGGAGTTATTGGCTGCCGAAAACATGAAAAAATGAACTTTAAAGATCCATAGCTCCAAAACTATGGGACTTATCGTAGTCGGGTCAAGACTTTACTTAGGAACTAATATATGCCTTATGCAAATATCCAAATTTCAAAATCCTATGGTATTCCCGCAACAATTTTTATAGAGGTAGTTGGTGGGTACTTCAAATTTTATGCACGTAGTCAAACTTCCTCTTTAAAAATTGTTGTGTAAGTACCTTAGGATTCTAAAACATATATTTTTGGATAGCACACATATTAGTTCCTACGTGAAGTCTTTACCCGACTACTGTAGGTACCATAGTTTTGGAGCCATGGGTTTTTAAAGTTCATTTTTTCATGTTTTCGGCAGCCTATAACTCCAAAAGGAAGCATTTGGGCATCCTGGTTGGTCTATACTTTTTATCTTATCTTGGTGTCAGGAATCACCTCCCATACGTTGTCGGTGTTATGGTGGAAACACCCTATATATATATATATATATATATATATATATATATATATATATATATATAGGAAAAGGTGGTAGTATAGGACGGCATTGGAAAATGGGACACATGCGTATGTCTGGAAGTATTACTGCATTCTATTGGTGGTGCTGTCATACTATGTAGAAGGTCCTAGAAGGCATCGGGCGCCAGTTGGTTAAGAAGTGTTGTTCTGGCAAGTCGGTACTAATTTGTGCATGAGTGAAAACTTTTGTAGAGGAGGATTGCAACACAAATAACCTAATTAATACGTAAGTTGTAATAAATCATTTATGTGTGTTTCTGTACTACATAGTGGTGAGTTAACTGTAGTAGTAATGTGAATCCGATAATTTAATGGATAGGTTAGTGGTAGTGTGTTAAAATGTTATACACGTGAGGTGGTATTATGGGACACACGGGTAGGAGGTGTCCCATAATATAACCTCTTCTTTTATATCACAGGTTGCCACCTGGTGTCTGTGGATATGCCGATGGCTAAATTAGAACCAGCACCTAAGGGAGTTCGAAAGAAATGGGAAAAGAAACAAGAAATCAAAAACTGAATGTCCGTAGGAAATTCACCCATCCAGAGCAATCATCTGTTTCCGACGACTCATATGTCAATATCTTCAGACGAGACAGTTCTATCAATTCTAATTAAAGTTGAAACAGGAATAGGTGATGCAGATGCTAAACGCATGTTTTGTGGCGTAAATTACAATAATTCAAAACCTGGTAAAGTATGGATTCAATGTATTGTGTGTAGCAGATGGGCGCATGTGGAATTCTCTGCCTGCAGGCGATGTGTTTTCGTATGTGATTTTTTCAAATGAGACTTTATTCTATGTTCCCCATTCACAGTCCTTCATGAAATACTTTCTCGTCCTGACAGAGTAGAAAACATTTCTCTGCTTAATCTGTAGTTAAACAATGAAATATAGTTCCATGAAATTGCTACGTGCAGTTGCATAGCTTTATTTCGTCCACTGCAAGCATTTGCTTACAAGTATTGTACATATGTTTATGTTTTAGTTACCTGTATGATCTGTCCCATATTACCACCTCTTTGTGCAGGATGTACATTTTGAAGCATGTTTAATTGTTTATTGTATACTCCTGGTATTTTGCTATTTTCAAAGTGGAACTTTTCGCATATGATGCTCAGACATACGACAATAGGACCTTACTTAAATCAATACAAGACTGTTTCCATACTACCACCTTCTCTTCTCTCTCTCTCTTGTACAGACCTTGGTGCAAGTTAGTTGTAAACCTGGGGCTCTGAAAAATGTTCCCAATCGGGCCCCGCACCACCTGAGGCCGGCACTGGGCCCTGGAACCAACCTGAATATTTCAAATGGGAATATAGGTCGACTGATACCTTGTTTGATAGATCGTGGAAAACCAAACAGCTTAGTACAAAATTTGTTTTGATTTCGGGCAAGCCTGTTTCAAAATGGCCGCTGAAAATGGTTCCCCATTCAGATACAAAGCATAGTGTTCCAAGAGAGTGTTACAAGCCAAAATCCAGCGAACTAAGCATCAAATAAGAAATATGATAAGAGTCAATGTATATACAAAACAGACAGGCCCAAAAATTTGTCAAACATGAGGTCCTAATTTTCTACTAAGCTGTTTGGCTTTTCACGATCTATCAAACAAGGTATCACTCGACCTATATTCTCATTTGAAATTTTCAAGTTGGTCCCGGGACCCCATGATGAGGGCCCGGGGACACCGCGACAACACCATTCCATGTTGCCTATGGCGTTTTCCTTTTTCATTTTGTGTTTCATCTTTTTCTACTCAGCCGTTTCTGATTTATAAGTACTGGAAACTTTATCTGATACAGGATTATTTTGGGGAGCCATCTTGAAAACGGTGCCCCATATCAAAAATTGTTTCCTACAAAAATTGTTCATTTTCCAACCTCTTTCGACCGAGGTATCACTCGACCTATGTTTCCATTTTAAAATTTCACGTACACTCCCCTCCCCCCAAAATGGGGGCGGGGGAACGTCTTGTTTGACTCATTTTTAGTCCCTTCTCTATTGTACATTGACTCTTAATATTTTCTTATTTGATGTATAGTTCGCGAGATATTGGCTTGTAACACTTATTTGGCCTACCCTATATATATATATGAGGGAGAGAGAGAGAGAGAAACCGGTTGTTGAAAAAATAGAATAGGACCACTGCAAATAGTGAATAAATTAATTAATCAATCGAGGTTTTAAAGACGATAATTCACGCAATCAATCTATTCGTAATAATTTCGTGAATTGATTTTTGTGAATTGCAGTGGCAGCAGAAAAGAATTATTTGGAGAATTATGATAGCGTACACACACATCCATACACTATAAAACATTGTTCTAATAATGTTTCGTAAAATACTTTAACTTTTATTTTTGTATCTGATTATTTTAATTCATTACTAGAAAAGAATGTATTTGATGTATTTCTAGCTGAAGTCAGACACTTATCACCTAATATGTTGTCTGGTCCAAATCAGGAGCAACGTCTCGCTTGCGTCACTTTGCGTAATTCAGGTCGATATTATAACTCATACTACCAGATCTAGGGCTTATGGTCTTACGTTGGCAACATTGATAAAGTAAACTAGTCTCTGACTAAACAGAAAGCGAAAGAGAAGAACGGGAGGTTCCCGACTGCAGAGTGCGAAAAAGTTATCAATAGGAGGAAAATAAACAATAAACAACGGAAATGCCTTGTATGTCACATTTCTTTATTCATCTTTTAACAACTTCTAATTTCAATTAATTTATACCGAAACAAAGAGGGTACTGATTTCTAATTTATTTGTTTATTTATTTATTAACTAGCTGTAAGCATCCGTCGTTGTAGACCCTTAATTCAAAAGATCGATGAAAAGAGAAGAAAAAAAAGAGCTCAGTTGTGACTAAGCGGTTAGCATACGCGCCTTTGGCGTGGGAGACTCGGGTTCGATTCCCGTCGGGAGCTCATGTGGTTCGCATTCCACGCTATAGATCTATTTCTCATATGACTTCGTTGCTTGTAGAGACGCTAAACTGAAAATCAAATCAAATCAAAAAGAGAGGGGAAAAAATCATTATTTCATTTCCCGTGTTTATCCTATGCTGTCATATAAGCCCGCACAATAAAGGCGTAATGGGAGTTGCATGCACACAAAGTATTATTAAAAACCGTTTCATAGAATGGGAAATAGACATCAAGGAAGCAAATAATGCTAAAACTACTCGGGTGTTGTCTGCAACGCAATAGGGTACACATCCTTAGCTGTCTCGATGCAGAAAAAAAAGCATTTTCCTTTGGTTTTGGTTAGGAAAGATGAGATGGAATTCTTTATTTTATTATTGGAGTGTTACATTATTCTTAACTGCCAATGAAATGAAAGGGTGTAGGGCTACATCGGATGAAAGTTTCCGAAATTTGTACATGTTTACACGTACAAATACCATCATAAATAATTTAAACGTCCTTACAATAAGATTAAAATAGAAAAAAATATAACCTGATCCATTTTCTGAATACTACCTTTATGAGACGTAGTAGATCACATGAAGAATTCAGATTTAATGTTGTTCACATGTTCACAGTGGGGTTGAATCTAGATTTGCTGACTGCTGCATGAAAACAAAGTATTCACAAGAAACTCAATAGTTCAGACCAGGGCCGCCCACAGGGGGGATGTATGGCGCAAGCTGCGCCATTGAGAAAAATTTTGGGGGGGATTTTACTCTACTTTCGAACTAGCAATTTTACTGTCGGAATAGCATTAAAACACGATTTTGAGAAGCTAATTTTCAAAAATTTTCCGGGGTAAACCCCCGTACCCCCTGCTTCGATACTCGATGGATGAAGTACCGCGCAAGTAGCCGTATGAAAGGAAAGGTTGGTTCGTTTTAAGAGAGAAGGGCCGCCCACAGGAGGGATGAATGGCGCAAGTTGTGCCATCGAGAAAAAAATTGGGGGGAATAAAAAAATTGGGGAAGAATTTTACTCTAATGTCGAATAAGTAATTTTGCTGTCGTCAGAATAACATTGGAACACGATGCGATTTTTTTTTTAATATCGAGAATGAATCCCCCTACCCCCTGCTTAGAAACTCTATGAATGAAGTACTGCGCAAGTTGCTATATGAAAGGATGGCGCCAAGGTCTGGTGAACAACAGTTACAAACACTCAAGGAATCACTTTCAAATTTAGATTTGAAACTTGCCTATGTTGTCTGTTGAAAATTATAAAGTAGTTTGACATAATTGTGAGCTAGTGGTAACCATACTGACAACAGCCAAGTTTCAAATTAAATTTGAAGTGAGCCAGTGAGTGTTTGTAACTGTTGTCCGCCAGAACTTGGCGCCTATTTTTGTGATTTCAATTCTTTTTAAGGCCACTCGTACTTGGCTCTTTTACAGAAATGTTTTTTTTGTTGGATATCACTTCTTTTTGTAGGCTAATTTCGAGGATAACATTTTCTTTTGGTATCACACTCAATAACTTGTAACTTGCGCCTTACTTTTCATGTACAAGGGAATTATATCAATATTTTGTAAAGAAAAAAAATAATACTATTAATTGTAAAAAAAGAATACCTGTGCCATACACAGTGTGTAGAAATTTTTATACCCTTCAATATCCTTATAGAACATATTTAGTATTGTACACTACCAAGACTACTAATAAAAGTAATGCCATTTTTATAATTACTACTGTCCCTACTACTACTACAAGCATTCTATAATACTACTACAGGAAATAAAAACAACAACAAAAATAACAATTACTAGTACTATAAAAACTACTGCTACACTGGGCAATTGTTTTTAGAGGACTTGAGATTTGAGGACGGAAGAGATTAAGAGTTTTGGGGGGGAGTGCGCCATCAGCTTTGGGGGGGATGGGCACCCCTGGTTCAGACGAAGCACAACAGAGGCAGCGAAGAGTAAAAGCACGTATTTTCGAACAAGCCGAGAGAAAACAACCGACAGCATTTTGAGCTTACAAGAAGAAGGCAGAGTTTGGTAAGTAAACTTCGGGGCCATTTTTTGCGAAGTGGTAGTGCACATTTAAAGACTAAATATTACAAACTGGGAGAGCGCAATGGCCAAAAATAACGGAGAAAAACAGTCTTAAAGTTTTCTACTCGACGCATATATTGTACGACGCACACATTTACCAAGTGACGGTGTGGCAAAGTGAGTAAAATCTGTAATTTATGTGTAAAGTGTCCCGGGTTCCATTCCTGTTCGTCATAAATCTTTCTTTCTTTTTCTTTTTTTGCTTCAACCAATAAAGTAGTCATTTGTAACTATAAGTAAAATATTAATTCACTGTATGTTTATAATGAATAAAACGATAGATATTTTAAAATCTTTCAATGTTCCATGTTAACTGGTCAACAAAATTTAATCTATTCCGTAAATATACTGATATCATGAGTTATGTTTACGACCAGTGCCGTATTTACGATTTTATTTCGGGGCCTTTACCACCTTTAGTCCTGGAAATGTGAAAATTCTCCAAGATATGTCATTTATTTTTATATAGTAAATAACATTTCGGGAGGGCTTAAGCCCGGAAGCGCCCCCCATAAATACATTACTGGTTACAACAGTCGTTGTGTAATAAATGTTCTTGACACTTCGTGTCTACATCTGTTGACAGTTTGCGAATTACAAAGAAGTTGAGGGGGGAATCCTCTTTGCTAATAATTGATGTTGCAATAATCAAAGATTTCCTGCTCATTTCCCTTGTAATTCGCACACTGTCTACAGATGCAGACACGAAGCGTCAAGAACATTTTTTTACACAACGACTGCGGTAACAATAATATTTACGGAATAGATTAAATTTTGTTCCTGCCGTAGTTAACATGAAACATTGAAAGATTTTACAACTGATTTGAAAATTTCTAATGTTTTATTCATTATAAACATATAGTGAATTAATATTTTACTTATAGCTACAAATGACTACTTAATTATTATCTCTCTCTTCTTTGTTTCTCTGTTAAAATATTGTGATTAACATTATTATCAATCAATTCTACTGGTTGAATCTTTGTTTCATTAAATGTTTGTTGTTTTAAATTTTACAATCACTTCTGATTGTCCATCAGGGCCACTTATCATACGTCCTCCCGAAAATGTTAAATTGTAAGGTGTGTAATTTAATATTTCATTGAAAAGATAATGAGAAACATCTTTTATATGAAAATGAGTCCATCAACTCCGTCTACAAGTAGTTTTCTCCTCCTGTATTGTTGACCCACTTCTCTCTAATTGTTTTTTTTTTTTTTTTAATATTTAAGTTGTACGGGAAGTTCTTTTTTTATATTTAAGTATTTCTTCGGTTCTGTAGTTTTATATACCATTTTTTTTAGTTAAAAATGTTTTGTGCATAAAAATTGATTATATTTCTTTGTTCGCAAAGGTGTGTGTAATTAAGCTGCAGCACTAGTAAATGACTATGATTTATTGTAAAATTTAAAATGGAAAGATTTTACACTACTTTAATACAGAAATGAATAAATATTGGCCCATGACGGATTTTTTTAAAATATAATTTTAAATGATGTCATTGCTTGTATATTTATTTGTGTTTCTACTAGATGTAAGAGCAGGGGTAAAAGTAAAGGCGAACGCGAGAGGACACCGTTCTGCCACTTCCAAAACTATTTATAGCGTCCTTCCACTTCCTGAAAAAAATATACAATGGGCAAAGATAGGCACGGGGGACGGTGTGACGTTATCCGTTCCCCTACCTTTTCAGATTCACTTTTACCCTTGTGTAAGAGTAAACTGAGAGCATGACAGTTAACGTTTACGAATAATGTATTTTCGCTCAGAATTGCATGAGTAAAACAGTAATAGAAAATTATAAGTTTTCATAATTAGAGTAGATTTTAGGTAGTTTTTAAATAGCAACAAAATATAGGGAATATACAATTTTAAGCAAATTTCTTATATAGTAGATTTTCACTGTACTGTTACATGACAGTGTCATGTAAGGAGAACTAAATAACTTGAAGAGTTGATAAATAGTGCGGGGTAAGAGGGACTTAGAAGGAAATATATATATATAAATAAAACATTATAAGAAGGTCTTCTGAAAGATTCTTCCAATTTTCAGGACTAAGGGGCCATGGACCCTCCTAGGAAAATATCCTAGTTACACCAATGCGTAATATGTTCAGCACTCTCCCACCGAGAATTCAATCCGGGACCATATGCAGCAAGGGCGCGCGCGCTAGCAACTAGGCCAATAGGGAAGACGTAGGCGTAATTAGGCCCCAAACAATTACTAATGACTCCAAAGAAGAAGAGCTCGTATTAATAATAATAATAATAATAATAATAATAATAATAATAATAATAATAATAATAATAATAATAATAATAATAATAATCTACAGGTGTTATAAAGGATGGTGGTAGGCGGTAGCCCAAGCCATAGAACCAGTATACGCCACTGACACACTGGATATTCATTACGAGAAAAGTGAATATTTTAATCCTTTTCTCACAATAACAAGTAGGGCCTATCTACACATCCACTGCAAAGCGGTTTTTTTTTTTTTTTTTTTTTTTTTAATGCACCGTATACCGGAAGTTGAAGAGGCAAAGAGAGGTATTAGATCATGAAAATAAAGGTGAATCACATTTCGATTTGTGTCTTCCTTATCTAGATGTCGAATTATTAGAAAGAACCGACGAAGATACAACTTTCAGAATCTCGCACTTTTCGTTGTCAACGTAATTGTTCTTGACTCATCTACTATACCATGAATCATCTGCTCGAGTCGAGACGCTATTGTAACTATTAATAGTCATTTAGATCTTCCCCTCCCAAGCAACCTTGAAAACTGTTGCAGCGTGTACGGCTAACTGTTGTTATCCCTTTATGACCTCATTATTTGCTACTGAATAGAAGAGTTACAGTGTAGTTTGCACATTAGCCGTTTCCGTCATTTTGGCGCTGCTGTAACCGCAATGATGTCATACAGGCCTCCAGCTAAACACAAACTTTTAACTACAGCCGGTTGCAGGGCCGGTTCTAGACATTTCATAAGTGTAAGCAAATACTATTTAGGCGCCCCTACCTAAATAATAATAGAAGAGTAGAAAGTTGTAATGGACAAATATTCTTAAAATAATTGTTACAATTGCAAATTTCTTCAATATCTGCAGTTAGTCTCCCTGTGGATATTAACGAAAAATGGCGAAAATTATAACAAAATGACTGTGGATGAATAATAAACAAAGTTTTAATTTTAATAATTAATAGCAACTTTTTATTAAATAAGCATAAGACACAATTAAGATACATATGGTGCGTTCCATTTCAATTCAGGCAGAGCATGTACCATCACCATCTCAGATATTGTTGAAACTTTTTTAATAACAACTAGACATGTTTTTAAGAGACCCATATTTTTTTGTTTTGTCGAAAAAAAATTTCCCGCCAAGTAATGGGCCATCAAAGACGGGGAGTACAATTTATGAATTGTAGAAGACATGGAAAATGGTCAACTTCGGAGCCTCACCATTCGGCTATGGAGACAGGTAGAGTTATAATTCTTGTTGTGGTATGTACATAGGGATATAAATAAACTATATTTTATTATATTTTGGTTTGCGCATGCGTATCTTTTTGTACATAAATTAACAAATGAACGTCAATTTATCTGAAAAGTCGAAGTTTGCGAATTTTTTTCAAGCACTTCCGGTTCGAATTTTAAAATTCTGTTTTCGCGGTTGGTAAGACCTGGTTCCCCGCTTTCCGAAAAAGTTTTTGTATCGCTTCTGTGTGCAACCGTTTTGTCGCAAAAAATTCGAGAAATTGTAAAATTTTCAAAAATCGCCATTTTTGGGCGCCATTTTCTCAAAAACACCATCTTTTAAAATTCTCAAATTTCGTCAGATGATTCAACTTTACATGAATAATAAACACACTAAATGCCATTCTCGACCAATGCTTCATGAATTAACTGCAGCCTTTTAAAGTTAGCGAAGTTTCGTTAACTTTGATGTCACAGTTAGCAACACTGGGAACAATAAAAGTGCAATGATTTGATGATGTTTGTGGTTCACATTCATTAAATGAAGAATAAAAGGTTTTCTTGACTTTCTTTTGATTATTTTGATCAAGAAGGCTCTCTGAAATAGTAAAATGAGCCTCCCCCTTCTTCTCCGTTTTCTTAAACCGAAATAATCCGAGGTGGAAATTACGATTACGAAACACACAAATTTTAAGTTTACTTGAAATCCAATTAATTCTGATGATCTACAAAAAGCCAGAACTATTACCTCAGTGATGATTTGGAATGCTCCAGACAAAGTCTCAATTAAGTGCGATGTCATTACAGTGATCGAAAAAGGACAAAAAGTTAAAAAAAAATCGAAACGTTTTCTTACTCGTTCCAAAGAAATTTACTGATTTTTAAACAGAACAATCCCAACATAAGAATGGGTCACTCGGAATTTTACAGTATTCGACTAAAGTGGGTCACCCCGCAACCTGCAACCTGCGAGGGAAGTGTGTATGTGTGTGTGTGTGTGTATTGTGCAAATTCTAAGTTAGCTGCTACTGCGTTACTACAAATCAAAGGTGCAGCCTGTATTAAAGCTGTCATGAGTGACCTATTTCCATTAGTAGTATGATCCGTAGAAAATGACAACTGTCTTCTTCAAGAATGTGGTGAATGTCCTGGAGTGGAAGGAATAAGTGTGGAGTCTTTAATCATTGATCCTGTTCGAGATGTTCGAGATGCAGACAGGTCCGATAAAGCAGTGGTTTTGCAGTGAAACCGGCCATGCAAGGGTCTCTGCGACGGTATTGAGGGGGAAGGGGGAGGTGTAAAGAATGTGGCAACGCGGCATAACCATAAGCAAAAACAGATACACAGTATTAAAACTGCAGAAGAAAAAAAATTGAAATGAAATTTTTAAGTTTTACGTCCCACGCTTATGCCGGTTAGGCTAAAGGAGACGGTGATTATGAGAAATGAATGAAATGGTGGAATGCAGAAAGTGGGAGGAAACGGAATAACCCCGAGAAAACCCACGAGCACGGTGTTTGTCCACCACAAAGCCCACACGGCGAGAGCTGAGATCGAACCAGGGACCCCAAACACCGGAGGTGAAAGCTCTACCACTGAGCCACCGCGCCCCCACTAAAACCGCCGAAGAATTCGTGAGTATAGTGCAAGTACAAACTCCGGGTATTACTATCGTTTTGTTGCCTGGAACTGAATTCGACGACTTCCGGAAGAAAAAAAGGGAAAGTATACGACCGGTAACTGGTATTCAACGAAGTCATCTTTGGCTTTCGGAAAATGGCGAAGTTTTTATGGCAGTAACGAGTCACCATGAACTAACTTCATGCTTCCCCCAAAATCGAACTTCTGCAATTCAAAGTGTAGATTTAAGAAATTTGCAAAAAGGAGCTTTTGTTACATACATATATGTATGATAACCAGTGGTGCGTAGCAGAAATATTATGAATAAATCATGAATTACGTAAAGTTGAAGTGCTGTTTATGCTTCCTCATGGACCTTCAGCATTTGTGACTATCGACAATGTGCTACGCAGGGGCGGATCCAGGACGGAATTCTGAAAGGGGGGGGTTATTACTGCTACTTAGGCTACTTTTAAGAGCTCCAAACTCTGAGATCGGTTTTATTTATATATAAAATAAAAAAGTTTCTTCCCCCTAGATCCACCCCTGGACGAGTTGTGATTGAGCCAACACCTATTGGAGCACCTGCACGGTTACATATTATTAGCGAAGAAGACACCTACCAAGCAAATGATTGGTCCATGTAAAATAATAATAATAATAAAAATCGGTGAAATTTTGTTTCCGAAGACCATTTTAAGTAAGTGAACTTGAAATTTGTGCGTTTCGTAATCGTAATTTCCACCTCAGATTATTTCGGTTTAAGAAAACGGAGGAGTAGGGGGAGGCTCATTTTACTATTTCAGAGAGCCTTCTTGATCAAAATAATCAAAAGAAACAGTCAAGAAAACCTTTTATTCTTCATTTAATGAATGTGAGCCACAAACATCATCAAATCATTGCACTTTTATTGTTTCCAGTGTTGCTAACTGTGACATCAAAGTTAACGAAACTTCGCTAACTTTAAAAGGCTGTAGTTAATTCATGAAGCATTGGTCGAGAATGGCATTTAGTGTGTTTATTATTCATGTAAAGTTGAATCATCTGACGAAATTTGAGAATTTTAAAAGATGGTGTTTTTGAGAAAATGGCGCCCAAAAATGGCGTTTTTTGAAAATTTTACAATTTCTCGAATTTTTTGCGACAAAACGGTTGCACACAGAAGCGATACAAAAACTTTTTCGGAAAGCGGGGAACCAGGTCTTACCAACCGCGAAAACAGAATTTTAAAATTCGAACCGGAAGTGCTTGAAAAAAATTCGCAAACTTCGACTTTTCAGATAAATTGACGTTCATTTGTTAATTTATGTACAAAAAGATACGCATGCGCAAACCAAAATATAATAAAATATAGTTTATTTATATCCCTATGTACATACCACAACAAGAATTATAACTCTACCTGTCTCCATAGCCGAATGGTGAGGCTCCGAAGTTGACCATTTTCCATGTCTTCTACAATTCATAAATTGTACTCCCCGTCTTTGATGGCCCATTACTTGGCGGGAAAATTTTTTTCGACAAAACAAAAAAATATGGGTCTCTTAAAAACATGTCTAGTTGCTATAAAAAAAAGTTTCAACAATATCTGAGATGGTGATGGTACAATTTTATATTTTTTTGCCTGAGTTGAAATGGAAGGCACCATATCTAAGATTAGTGTTGTAAATAGAAAAAAAACCGTTCGTATTTTTTCAGAAATGTACGTTTTTTTTTAGAAAAAAAAACATTACCTCTCGTTTTTTTTCTAAATTTCGTTTTTTTTCAAATAGTCATTTTTAATGCATCTTACGTCTATTTAAGTATTAAATATTTTTATGTAGGTATAATCACCGTAAAATGCAACATAAATTAATCGCTAGATACTAATACGCTACAAATATTTTGCAATTTACATGAATACCATACCTATTAACAATTCGGGTTTCAGCAGTTTTCATCAATATCAACTAAGAAATAAAAGTAGAAATTAAATTTTGTTTTTTCGTGAAAGCAGGCCTTTAATAAGTACGAAAATAATGTCACGAACAGTATAAAATTCAAGTAACTTGTCTAAAGTTAAAAACTAATACTAATTTGTCTAATAGTATTTTTCTAAATGTCATATATAAATAATTTGTCGACTAGATATATATGATATGTAGAGCCGGCTCTACCATACCTGTAACACGTGCATTTGCGTGTAACGGCAAGTTTGGATGGTCCGGCAAAATCTGTCATAAGTATATTATTTAAATTAAATATTTCTTGTTGGAAACAGACTTCATGATGATGGTAGTTACATTTACTAAGCTGACCTTCTATTTGAATACTACATTTATAAATTATGTTTAGGTTGCATTAGTTTAAGGCCACATGGACAATGCTAAAGCAAATGGTCGAATAAATCCGAGCACAAATTGCTTGATTGTTGCCAAATGCAAGAATTCAGTTCTCGAATAGTAGTGAATATCTGTTCCATTTAGTAAGTTAACACAGTTTTGATATGACAACTAGTCTTGTTTTCATCAGAAACAAGTTCCTTATTATTGAAGATAGAAACAAGTTTTTTTTTTTAAAAAAAAAAATGTTAACAGATATTGAAGAGAAATCAAGAAATAAAGATAAAAGAGCTAGTTGCACTGGAATTGCAAACTGATACATTGAGATTGAAGCTCGATAGTGAATTCTATAAAAAGGATTACCATCTTTCCTCTACAGATGTGTTTGCTTTATCTTTCACTAACATAATAGATTGATATTTTTTTAAAAAAAGACACAACGGGATTGCATTTTTAGTAAGTATTTAAGCCTTTCTGAGTGCAACTGCACTTACCCTCACCTTTGTTGTTCATGCTGGAATAGCATACTTAAAATCATGACTTTTAAGATTTGTTCTTTCTGGAGAAAGGTGGAGGCGGCAAATTATGCCATTGCATGGGGCGACAAATTGATTAGGACCGGCCCTTATGACATGTATATAAAAGACATGAATATAGAATGACTCAATTTGAAGTAATGCAAGGTGTTTCAAAATTAATATTAGGGTTTTGAAACTTTGTAGTATCTATTACAATTAACTTACAATTTTAAATATTATATTAAATGAAAGAGCAACCCAAACAGTTTTGTACGCACACATGTACATGCATTGTTTCTTCTGTCTGCCGTTAGAAAGAGCAAGCAGCAAAGATGTAGACTAGAGAGCAGAAAGTTTTTTGTGTTTTAATAAAGACTGAATCTGTACAGTGCAACGGTCTGTGTGAAGATTATTAATGAGACGCTTGCAACTATTTCCTTATCGTTTGCAGTTGCTACAGGTCTAAAGCCTACAGACTACGGTTTACGTGACAATTTCGCAAGTGAAATATTGCTGCATAACAATGAAGATTCTCTGGATCGTGTCGTCTTCAGTGATAAATCAACATTTCGGTGGCCCAGGTGGCCAAAGTGACACACATGGGTGTGTCATTTGTTTAATCCGCTCCTGTGTGGACACTAATTAAGATATCGGGATATTATTCTTGCAAAATATGGTTGGACTATAGTTTATCATATTAATTTTTTTTCCTTCTGGTGTCGAATTTCCTTCTCAAATTTCATCCCAGTCAAAAATTCGAGAATTTTCTAATTTCGAATTTCCTTTACTTCTTTTTTCCCTGTAGCTTCCTTCGTTGTAGAAAGACCTCCTTATACTTGCCAGGTAGATACCTCGAACGGATACCTAACTGTTGACATCAATTGGACGGGCCTGCGTACAGTGTTGCCAATTAGGGAAATTAAAATTTTCCTAAATTTGGGCAAAAAATTAGTATTTTTTGTTTATAAATCCGTACCTATACGTCCGAGTGCAAGTCAACTTACGCCAATCGAACATTTGTCCTTACTTAACAAACACAAGTACAGATCGTTACAATGGGGTAATTAGGGAACGCACGAAAAATTCGTATTTAGGTTGTAACCCTTGATTTTTCTAGTTTTTCCCTACTTTTCTGTTTACCGTAATATATTTTTGGTAATTAGAAGTTTTGTTCCTTAAATATCGTCATAATACTTGTAGGATATATTAGTGGTGTGCCAATGTTTAATTTAAGATAGTTTGCGTCTGTCTGGTAGCAGTGTTACCAGCTACAGAAAATTTTAATTCCAAATTTTAGAGGAAAATTTTGGAAAAAAATATCTGTTTTGTCTCTATTATTTCCCTCTTGTTGGCTATATCGGACCAAACGTACCAGTATCTGGAAGTTTCGTCTTTGCTCTACACAACGCACTATAGAAAGTTTCAATAGGATAATTAGGGGAGGTACAGTAGACCTTGTTCTCTAATTGGGAATATAACTGTGATTTTTTTTTTAAGGTAGAATGAGATATTTTTTATTGACATGCTTACTTTATTAGATATCGCCACAATACTTGTACGATATATTAGAGGGATACCAAAGCTTATTTTAAGATAGTTTGTGTGTGTTTGACAGTAGTGTTGCCAGTTACAGAAAATTTTAATTCCAGATTTTAGGGCAAGTTTTGAAAAAAAATCCCTTTTTTATATCTATTATTTCCTTCTTGTTGGCTACATTGGAACAAACGTATCAGTGTCTAACAGGCTCGTCCTTAGCCTACACAGTGCACCATAAAAAGTTTCACTAGAATAATTAGGGAAAGCACAGTTGAGGTTTATAATAAACCATGTTCTGTAAATGGTAAGAAAATGGTGAATTTCTGAGATAGAATGAGATTTTTTAAAAAATTTCATGCTTACTTGGTTATATATCGCCATGATACTTGTAAGATATATTCTTGGAGTACTAAGGGTTATTTTGAGATAGTTTTCGTCAGTCTGATGGCAGTGTTTCCAGCCAAAACAATTAATTCCCGCTTTTAGGTGAAAAATTCGGAAAATTTCCCTTTTCCCCTCTTTTATTACCCTCTTACTGGCTACATTGAAACAAACGTATCACTACCTGAAAGCTTCCTCTTTTCCCTACAGAACGCACCATAAAAAGTTTACATAGGATAGTTAGAGAAGCTGTAGCCCCGGTATATTTGATTTTTCCTTGTGAGCGTAAAAAGTGTCAAAATTTCATGTGTATGACAGAATTTTTTCTTTACCTCTTTGGATGGAAGCAAGTGACTTCAGGATTTCACTGTACCTTGTCAACACACCAAAGATTTTTTTAGGCGACTTGAACCCGTATAGCAGCAGTGCTAGTAGATACAAAAAATTTTGAAATTCGGTTAGGGAATTTTTTGTAAATTTTCACCCCTACATTTCCCTCAATAATTTCCCACCCATCGGCAACACTGCAATGCAACTTACAAAAAAAAGTAGCCACATCCATTTTCTAAAAAATAAGGCCTTAACCATATCAATCGAATGAATGGTTTTTGAGCAATAAGTCACTAACTGAAATGTAGGAAAACGCCAAAAATGACCTGGGGCCGAAAGGAATAATCACACAATTTTGCTAGTATATAGGTACAAAGAAACAAAAGATTTGTAAGTTACGAGGGCTTCGACTCAAGTTCTGTTGATTATTTCAATAATCTGCAACGTAAATCAATAAATAATAGTTGACAGAAAAAAAACAGACATTTGAAAAAAAACATGAAAAAGAACGATGTTTTTTATTGAAAAAAAACTTCACAGAAAAAAAACCGTTTTTTTACAACACTATCTAAGATACACGTATTTTGACAAGTACAATTGAAACAAAAGTCGAAACAGAACAAAAATTATGAGCTTCAAGTCTAACACAGATTTTAACAAAGAGGTATGCTCTTATGCTTCATTAAAAGCACATTTATATAGTATTTTCTAGTGATACGATTATGGTAATTAGCTTAATGTTTCATTTTCTTTGTTACTGAAGAGTTCATGTTATAAAGACACTGTTTTGGCTTTCAATTTGGCAAAATCTATTATTATTGTATCCATATCCATTACATTGAGTATGTCACTTTTAATCGCCATAGAAGCTAGTTCATTTAATTATTCTTTGTGGTGGACAAACACCGTGTGCGTGGGTATTCTCGGTGTTCTCCCGTTTCCTCCCACTTTCTTCATTCCACCATTTCATTCATTACTCACCATCACCGTGTCCTTTAGCCTAACCGGCATAACCGTGGGACGTAAAACTCAAAGATTTCATTTCATTTTCTTCATTTAATTATTCCTGAGATATAGTTGATCTCAAATAATTCTCTATTAATTTTAGCTGAACTAATATACAACAAATGTATGTGCCTGAATCGAGATTGATTTGTTTTCGATTCAATGACGGAACTTCAAAATCAGGTCCCCTCCGCAAAAAATTTTTTTCAGGGCTCCTTAGGCCTATAAAACAATTCAGTCCTTTCATGTCTCTTTCCAGCATAGACAGTCAAAATTAAGAAATGCGCAACAAAATGTAAACACAAGCAGTGGAGCACATAGAATTTCTCTTTTGAGTCCGAAGATTTTTCGGAGTAGCCTACAAAACGCAAATAATTGTGTGTATTTGCCACCTGAAATTGTGCTAGTTTTCTTAAAAATTAAAAGCTCTGGGGGATCTAGATTCTTGGGCCACCTCCGTCGGTGTGTCCCTGAACAAAAGTAACTAATAATCAAAACTCTATTTTGCATTGGGACTTTACTAAATGTTTAAAAATATCGCTCCATCTAAATTTAATACGAGAGAATGGATTGATAATAATTGTTACGCTGTTAATACAATGAGCATATACGCTGCTGTGATTGAATGTGAGAGTTCTGAAGAAATGTGTTACTTATAATCCTAATGACCTACCGATTTCGATTCGAGTTATATACGTATACTGCGTGAAAACTAATTGTGTTAAAACAAATTTTGGAATACATTAAATTTAACTCAGAGCCGTAACCGAAGAAGCCGCATCCATTCCATTTTAATTTAACAATTAAATTACTGCAATCAAGTAAAATAAACTTACAGTCTCAAAAGTTTGTCATTTGCAAATTCTTCGTTAACAGTAGCTGGTATTGACAGCACTCCCACTAAAACATTTGTATGCTTTTTACTGTCTAAATTTCGTCCAGAAATCGAAAGATTTTTTTTATTATTTTTTATTATTTATTGATTTATTTTTTTTTTAGCTTTCTCTTGCCTCTCATCTTCTTTCAAGTTTAGTTGCTTTCTTTTGCGATAAAGTGGTCGTCACCTGCCTTTTATCTTTGGCCATTGAAAAGTGAAAACACACATCATCTTAAATAAAAGAAACGAAACGATTCAGGATAGAAACGAAAATGTTGACGAATGGCAAATGAACTAACAGTCATTGACAAAGTGAACATTAATTAAGCAGTGGGCAACGATTGTGAGCCAGTGATATTAATTAGGAACTTAAGTTAAAATTTCCCTCAGAAATGATCAAAAATTCTGTTTGTACCACTCATCGTTTCTTAGTATTCGTCCCCTCCCTGAACTAATGGACAACAAAAGTCTAGTCGCTTGAACTTCGTGCATTTCATTTACGCTGACTATCTCAACCCTTAACCGTGGTCATTGAACCGAAGCATTATACGGGGACACTGTTTGTGACAAGGCAGAGCACCCTTGATATTCTCTAGCAAGGTTGCGGAAGGGTTGTTGGGAGAGGAACGAAAAGTGTTATATTTGTAGTATTTTATGCATATGTTGGGATTGTGGAAAGAATGCCACTATCTTTAGTCGTACTGCCGTAATGCTTAATATAACATCTATTAAAAAGCTAAATTTCACTACATTTTATCTCATATTCGTAAAATCTCCCTTTTTCCCTGTTTAAAAATATCTTTCCTAAAATTCCCTGCGCCACGGGAAATGTTCCTCAAACTAGCAACACTTGAGAGTGTGACTTTGGGACAATTTGCTGTACGATTCAATTTTAATTGTAAAGGGGTGTTTTACAGCCAACCACGCAAAGTTGGATTTTATTGTCCTTTGATGTATTTTATCTATATCTTTCTGTACAATGTTCATTTAAAGCTATTTTGAAATTTTTTCACCACTTTCTCTATAATATTCACATTAAAAACAAAATTAATTTTCCAGTTTGGCGCTTCCTGCGAGCGCGTAGTTCGCAGGATTCAAGATCCGACCCTGTCCGATTGTAGATTCTTTCCCGTTATACAAATTTGCTACTGAAAAAAGAAATGTTAGTAGTTCTTTGGTTCGCCTTTTAGCAATAACTAATATTTCCGATGTCTACAATGCTGACAAGAGGTGTTAAATTCTAATCCATTAATCAAAATTGATTTTAATTACTATTAAATGAAACGATCTTGATATGCCTATTTGAATTTAGGAGAATGACCTAAAGAACCTTGAACTTCGACGAAGAAAATATTACAGGGAACCTACATGAAGAGAAGTTAAGTAGGCTAGACAAAATCCAACTAAAATTTTCTGTCTCAGTTAACAAGAGCAGCGACGCAAATCTGCCTTCAACATTGAGGGGACGGGTAAGATCGCTCCCATTTTTTTTTTTTTTTCAAAATATTTATGAAGTTGAAAACCAATGTTGTGGAGGATAAGGGAAGCAGAATTGTCTTCAACATTGGGAGGCGGGTAGATTTGATGCTTATTCTGAGGGGGGAGATGAGACTCATATTATGGTAGATGAATCTGATTTCTGAGGTGAACCTCTTGTATATTAGCAGAGACACCAATTTAATCTCACTTTCCTTTGTGGAAGTCGAACACAAATCATTACATTTCTCTCCCCCCCCTCAAAAAAAGCACATTTCAAATCGGATTATTGGGAGGGACAAATCCCCCAGTTCCAAGATTGGGGGTACGTGTCCCCCCATCTCCCCGTGATTTGCGTCATTGAATAACAGTATTGTAGAGTTGGTTGAGTTAAGGTTTAGCATCCCATTCAATAGAAACGTTATGTGAGACATGGATAGGGTTGCCATCCGTCCCGGAAAGTCCGGGACCGTCACGGAATCGAGATCTGAGTCCCGAAAATGTTTGTCGGGACGCTTAAATGTCCCGGATTTCAGGGAGAAAGAAAGGAACTGTACTTGTCCATTTAACCATATAAGATAATAAAATATGTCAAAATCCCTCGAAATTTACGGCAGTTTAGCAGTTTTTTTTTTTTTTTTTTTTTTTTTTTTTTTACCGATAAAAGAGAACGAACTGAACCATCCAAAGTTACAGTGGTAGATACCCCAGTTCTATACTTCCATACCAAATTTTTAAATTTCCGAATTTTCGAAATTTAAGGGAGTGGCCCTATATAGCTCACCAAAATTTACTGGTTAGGCCAACGTATCTCTGCCAAAATTTAGAAGGCATTGAGACATATGACGTCAAAGCACGTAATCAGATCACGAGACATCTTTCCGACAATCAGTAAAGTGCGACCAAGACCTGCGAATTACTACTACTTAAACACCACTATTATTATTACTGCTGTGGTGGCGTTTGATGTTTGCGTATGTAGTGCTATTTGAAAAAATATAACTTTATATTAGGTTTGACAATGTCCTCTTGTCGATATTTGCTACATACAAAATGTCAGCGTAGTTTAAAATTATGCAAATGTTTCCAGGTAAAGGGTCCACTGTAGGTATATTCCTCTTCTCTTTGAGACTTTTCTCTTTAAGATACGCATCAAAATTTACAATCTGTGAATACAGGCCATTAAAAAGAATGATATGTTCAAGTTTGCTTTCAAATATTACAGAGCTTCTGGAAATCTGAATTGTTAGCATTCGCGACTTTGGTGTGCGTAGCCTCTGGTTGTATTTCCAGTAAGAGCACCATTTTCCGGTCCCGAGCTAGAGCAGGGGCGTAAATAAGGGCCCCGCAGACCCCGCATTTGACATCTACGTTAGCGTCTTTGACACCATACGTTAACCACGCATCACTCAGTTGAACATGCACAACCAGCCATTGCCCTTAACGAGCGTAGAGTAGTATTTCAATATTGGGTAACTAAAAAGAAACTGAGAAGAATGTGCTTTCTTTTTATGTCTTCTTTGCGGTTCGTCTTACCTCAGTGTACTGAAATAAAATGCTTATATTCGTATGCAAAAAGACCTCATGATCAATATTCTGGCCGGTTACAAGGCTCACATTTCAGCCGCTGACGCTTGGTCAATGTATCAGCTTCAAACGCCATATTTCTGGCCTTCTAAGGCCAGTAAATGAATGTTGCATAATCCTTTGTAGATCTATACATAAGTATGAGCCATGCTGCCGATGTTCTCATTTTGATCATCAATCAATCAATCTAATTAAGTATGAGTCATGAATCCCTAAAGTCTAGTCCAATCGTCAACAGCAAATTCTAGCAGGCGCTGCGCTGTATCTGTTCAGAAGGGGATACGGTACCTAGAGTGATAGAGAGAAAGAAGAAAATCCCACTGCAACTCTCATCCTAAAGACCCTGTTGTCTCGTTGCTGACATTAACTTAAAGGGACATAAAATTGTTTATAACGCTGTGATATCCAATGTAAAGGTAAGAATTTCGAAAAGAGATCTTAACCCCAACATGTCGCTCGATATGACCTTGCTTCTGAAACATTATCCACCAGTAGTGTACGCAAAGGAAGGTTTCCGGGTTTTACCCCCTCCCCCTTAAACAGGATATGAAAAGATACACATATATCATATTAAGATATAAAACTCATAAAACGTTTCATATGGAGTATTGTATTATATAGGGCAGAAACATAGACACTACGAAAAAGCAATGAGAAAAGATTAGAAGCTTCCGATATATGGATGTAGAGAAGAATGAGAAAAAAGTAGCTGGGTTGAACGTAACAAATCTCTGCCGCGGTTGACGGCAAGAAAGAATTAGAATCGCGGCAGAGATTCGTGAGCCAAACTCTAAGACGCCTGAGAAGATGTTAGAAATAGTGGAGGAGAAAATAATTTGAAGTAATTAAAAAGAGGAAGAGAAACTGGTTGGGACATTGCCTGAAAAAGTGAAATGAAATGTTTCAGTTTAAGGTCCTACGATTATGCCTGTTAGGCTAAGGAAGACGGATTATTAACGGGAGTGAATGATGATGGAAGGATTGGTGGAATTAGAATGTGGGAGGAAATGGGAGTACGGGCTTACCTCGAGGAAACCTACTAATATGATGTTGTCAACAAACTTACTAGGAAGAACTGTATCATGAGCGACATGCTAGGAATAATGGTGGAAGGAAAGAGAAGGAGGGAGCGAAGGAGGTTATAGTTGATGGACGATATCAAAGCAGAAAAATCGTACGAGAATATAAAAAGGTTAGCTGAAGAATTCAGTGCATGGAAACTTCTCAGTTGCTACAAGTGATTTGTCAATAGTGGCAGTACAAATATCTTGAAATGAAATAAACTCGGAAGCTTAAATGCCCTCTTATTAAATTATGTGTTGCCTAAGCTACTCTTGGGCTCCCTCGTGGCTATATGGTTAACGTACGCGTTTTTGGCGCGGGAACTCACAACTCATATGATTCGGATCTCACGTTAAGCTCTAGGTCCATGTCTAAGATTGCCATATTTCATAACTGAAAATCCGGGACGCTACAGTAGATAGTTGGCACATAGTACACTAACCTGGAATCTACTTGTGTGTACTTTTTTGACTAACTGGGAGAAGTGACAGATACTCCTTGTTGAGCATTTAATGTTGAGTTATAATAGGATACATAATAATAGTTTTTTACGGGCGGTTGACAGTTTGAAGAATGGATACACCCTTTTTTTTTTTTTTTGCATATTAATGACACAGAAGAAATACGATAATGTATACACCTGCGTACGAATATTATATAGGGAAAACAGAACATGACACATAATAAATGTTTTCCGGTGAAAAAGAAATGTTAATTGGACAAGCAGAATACAGAAAGACCTTTCGGAAATAAAATATGCAGATCACACACGTAGAACAATCTAATATATTAATATGTATCACAGTGTGCGAATTAGATAATCTATATTGGGGGGGATAAAATTAGGCCAAAGGACATAGTCTGAAGGTTCAAATTTCAAAATGAGACAATAAATGCCTTACCCCCCATATATATATATATCATATGTGACATCTGTAATAAATAAGAGATTTATTAATTTAATAAATCTACCGACAATAACTATGCACATATATATTGTCTGACATACTCACACCCCACTAAACCTTTCTGAACGTGTTTTAATGTTGTACTCACTCTTGTCCCCGTAACTCTCTAAGGTTTATTTAGTTAATAATTTGGCTCGAGCGATAGCCATGATCACAAGCATATGTTAATTTTTCCACTCATATTGAAAGCTTCCACTTTGTATTAATACATACAGGTTGCGAAAAGAAACCTACTTCAGTCTTGTGAAAACCACTAAAATTATCAGTTAAACCGGACTTTTTTTTTTTTTTTTTTTTTAAAGAAAATCTAGATATTAGCCTATCAAATAAGAAATGGATTGTTGCTGGTCCCGATTTCTCACATCAGGGTCAAATCGAAGGCCAAATATTTAAAATCTCTCAATTTAAATTTCGAGCTTGTGCTTCTACTTCCCGCTAAAGCTGTGTTCATCACGACTTTTTTTCTCCAAATATCGATTCCGTGATGGGCAAGGAAAGTCAACACTTAAAAATTACTTTACTGTTAGGTTGAAGATGAGTTGATTCACTATGGGCTACGTTATTTAAATAAAGCAAAACATTACACTGAAGTTTTTCAGACAACATTAATTGCGTGGACAGCAAACTGTACAGCGAAAAGATGGAAAAATGAAGGGTTAACTTAAAAAAAAAAAAAAAAACGCTCCAGTTGAAATGCTTATACAGACACGGACAATGACACAGAGAACCAGTCGTATTAACAAATGCTGAAACAAATCTTGAATAATTCGCTTATTCACCTAAAAATCACCTTCATTAACATGTCTGCTCACTAGGAGCGTATCCCCCAGCGTGTACGTTAACATATACTTACGAGAGAATACCTATATCTCAGATTTTGAGTACAGTTTCAAAAGTTCATTTCCGTAAACTGTAAAAGCAGTGATTACTATGCTAATTATCACAAATTAAATGCAACTTTTGAGTTGCATACACACAACCTACTAGGGAATGAAGACCATGTGCTAACAAAGAGTACACTGGAAAATGAAATAACATGTTATAACAAAAATTAAAATAAGATGATAATCGATACAAATATAGAGGATGAATATGACATATCCGAACTTCGCCAAGTATGGTAGAAGAAGCTATTTGTTTACATCTTCTTGGCCAACCGCTAAGAACATTTATAAATCTATATGTGGCTTTGTTATACGCAATTAGTACACAAACGATGACGAACTGAAGGGTACGAAGGTACAGTTGCAAGTAACAACCGTAGTCATAATAATATAGTTCTACTAAACAACGTTGAAAATAGTGGGTAATTAGGTGGTAAGCAGAAATGACCAAAACTGAACAGTTTACATCGATCATTTCGAAATACAGCTAGAAGATTAAATTTACAAGAAATAACAAAAATCAGTGAAATTTGGAGTTATACTAAGCATAGTTTGAGGGGGAAAGCGAGCATCCCCGGTGGGGATACTTCAGCTGACTTCTTTGGGGGGGAACAAAATGTGATTGAGGGGGAAAATCCCCCTCATCCCCCCCGGTAATTCGCACCCTGATGTATCACATGTAACGCAGCAGCTGATGGAGAATATTCTGGAATATCGATCGTCGGAATGAGTGAAAGAAAGTGCTGGAAACTTCGAGGTCTTTTTTTGTTTTTATAAGGTTATTATTGTTGGAATAGGAGAAAGATCACACTCGAAACTCCTGGAAAAATTGAAGGACATATAAATACTGATGCATTTGCATGATATGTACATTTACAAAGAAGACTGCAGTAATAACAAGTGTTAAGTTTGCGAAGAAGATATTTTACTACTAGGAGAGACGGGAAGATTGGTAAGTACTAACGTTGTAGTTTTTTCGTATTATACTTGTTCATTTTTTTATATGGGAAAGGGACATATTGTAATTGTTGAGAGTATAAGGGGGGCGAAAGTGTCTTTTTTTTTTTATCGGAAATTGATTACGGATTTTCCGGCATTGAAAATGATATGACTCGGTGTACTTTTATGGAATTATAACTTGACTAAGATATAGTATAATGTAATATGGAGGGTAGAGGGAATCAACATTATTGATTGCACCGGGAATCGAATGAGTATTCTCCCAGGTGGAGAACCGTACGCTAAATTTTATGCTTGAAGTGTGAACTTATTACTTATATATAGCTATGAATTGTGTAAGACATAACAGGAAGTCAACAGAATCCGCATCGGGAATCGAACCAGGATTCTTCCACGTGAAAAACCGTACGATAAATTTTTTTGCTTAGCAGGTATTGTTACTTGTATGTAGCTATGAATTGTGTAAGACGTATAACTGGTATTTAGAAAGTATATGGTAAGAAGGAAGTTTTATTGAGTAGGGAGCCATGACACTGCCGGAACTCGAACCAGGGTTGTCCCACGTGGAGAACCGCACACTTGCTTGCACTGTAGACTTTTCTCAGTTATAAATGGTATATTTTTATTCTGTATGAACAAACTTATATTGGATAGGTAGTTAACAGAATTTGCACCGCGAATCGAACCATGGCTCTCTTACATAAAAAAGCCAATGTGGTTGGGAACGTTAGTGCTACGTTAATATCATATTTTGTAATTTGAAAAGTCGTAATACGGTAATTAATTACAGTTTTTTCTTTTCTGTTTTAGGTGCTGAAGCAAGTAATAAGTAATAGAAGCGAGAAAAAGCAGAGCGCGACGAAAGACGTGGATTTAAATTGGATCATTATTTAAACAGGGATAAACTAAATTCGGTAAGTATTATTATTATTATTATTATTATTATTATTATTATTATTATTATTATTATTATTATTATTATTATTATTATTATTATTATTATTATTATTGTTGTTGTTGTTGTAAATTTTTGTTTTATTTCATAAACGCTAGTGTAACAATGAGGTTATATGGCGACAGGACGTTTAACGTTACCACAGATTGAACTTAAGGATTTTTATGGTGAAAGCTAATGCAATAAAGAGACCCGAGATTGTTTGAACATATTACCCAGGACGAAATGTAGTAGTGAAGTTGAAAGGGAAACTTTATACTTATATTTTGTAATTGGAAGTCGTAATACAACAAATAACTAATTCTTAATTTCTTTTATTGTTTTTAGGTGGTGAAGGAAATAAAAAATCTTCATACAAACACTGGAGAACAAACCTTATTTTCCTGAATTGTTTGCTGTTGAAATATAGCGGTGTTTTTTTTAGTGAAAAGGAGTTATAGATTGGTTTTAAAACATGGATTCACTGAAACCGTTGGATCGTAGTACAAGAGGTGAAAGTGATTTTACTGAATTGTCATCTTTGCAGGGAACAGAGGTTTTATCCCAACCGATGGTGATTCCGCACTTTCCACCACTGGAAACAGAAGTTACTCCGTCTAACTTGGATGTATTACCGGGAACAGAATTTTCATACCAACCGGTGGTGAGCCCGCAACCTCCGCCACTGAAAACAGAAGTTACCCCGGCCAACTTGGATGTATTGACGTCTTTATCGCGGACATCCCAACCGGTGGTGAGCCCGCAACCTCCGCCACTGGAAACAGAAGTTTTCCCGTTACTTGATGTTGAAAACTAAATAGAAGAATATCCCCTACACCTTCACCAACAGTGAGTAATTCCCCGGAGCAGAATTGGGAGTTGGAAGAATTTTTGAAGTTACCATGTGAGTGTACTGTGGAACGTACATCATTGGATTGTATAAAAGAGTGTATAATATATTGGAAACCAAACAATATTTGTATTTGTATTGCATGCGGTTTTTTGGAAGGTGGACAGTTAAAGCATGATTGTTTGATGTTGGATACGGAATGTCTTGAACGGAAAGCTATAGAAACCATAACAAAAGTTGACGTTCGTAAAGAATTATCAATTTACAGAAAAAAGCATGGACATTTGTTTTTGATTACATGGAACTTTATTGAACGTTTCCGAGATCTTGTGTGTGACTTTGAATACAGGCCCACTCTATTAAAATTTTACTAGAAAAAGATTTTGGGAAATATCCTGATATGGTGTAAAAAATGTACAAGAAGAATGTACGAAAGTACGTTAAAAGTAACCTTAGTGTGAGTAAAAGATTTTTACTGTATATTGAATTAGAGTGTAGAATATATTGCCAATAACAATAAGACAAATATATATTTTTGCATTTAGGTATTTTATTATAATGGAATATAAGTTTATGGAGTATATTTGGAAAATAATAAAACATACATCGTGATGTTATATTAACGAATTGTTTCTTGGAAAAGATTTATTTTGTATTGCCTTGAAACATATTATTAAACAGAGAATTCGAATAAAATATTATTTGATTGTAATATAAGACGAAGAATGCATAGAACCCTTTATTAAATGTAAGGAAAAAATGTGTTTCACACATGCGCAGAAGCTTTTATTGTATGTATATAAATAGATGTATCACACTTGAAAAATTATTGTATTTGATTTGTTTTGCTGAAGAGCAGAAAAATGACTAGCATGGAGATTGTTTATGTTTCACCTAGAGAAAAAGAAATTCAGCGTGAAAACGAAAAACCTATACTGTTAATTCACCCGTCTGACCCCGATTTGCCAGATGAATTACGTGATAAAGTGAGAATCATATATCCATCACAAGAAATAGAAGAAGTGTATTATTTTAGACGCTATAATAGATATAATGATGAAATACTCCCGGAAAGTGATGATGACAGTGTTTCAAATATTAACTGTTTTGAAGTGGAAGCTAACGAGTACGAGTGTACTAGTGAAAGTATTAGTGAAACATGTGTTATACAATTATTTAATGAGTACACACCAAATTCAGTATTATTACATGAAGCATGTTCTGAACATAATGAAAATGAAAAAGATCACAATTGTTTGATGCAGTATGATTACGAATTATTACAAAAGGTGTGGACGATTTTAATTAAACCTGAAATGAGAGAGAAAATCTATAAACTTTATGTAAAGAAGCATTTTAAAGGTTGTAATATTAAGAACACTTATACTTTGGAGAAAAAAATTAAGCTGGTATATGAATACATTACAGAGTCTGATTGTTATATCAAAGAAATAGTAGAAATGTTTTTAGAGAAAGATAAACAATTATTTAATTCTGTAAATGAACACTGAGACACTGTAGCATATACATTTGATTGTGTATGAATAGAAGAACATATTTAGCCGCATATATATATATTAGGGCTAAATACTTTGATGTAAGTTGAGAAATTACAAAGGGTTACAGAGAATTGAACTGTTATCTATATTATTTTATAAATGGATCAATTTGTAGTATTGTAATATTAAGAATTTAATAGATTACAAACATTGGACTAACACATGTAAATAATAGTTAGAGCTAAAATACTGAATTATTGGCAACTGAATTGTCAGTGAGAGTAATATATTGTTTTCTTTAAAAGAAATAAATAAAATGATATTAGAAAAAATAATCTTAGTTGTTTTGTATGCTATATGAAGAAACTAGTGTTTAAGAAGCAGTGCATTAGAAGAAAAGTAATTGTTTTCGAAGAATATGGTAGGAAACTGAAAATATTTAATACTTTATTTTAATTTTTTAGAGACATTACCAACGTAGTAAATGATGACCTGTTGTCCATTGAAGAGGAGGCACTGAGTTTGATACCTTGTGTTTAGTTTATGATATGAAGACTTTAAAACCTTTCTTTAATCATTTACTTTAAATAAAAAACAACATATAATCTTGTATGCAGAATGGATTGAATTAAGGGCGTACCCACACGAGGGATTCATTGGATGCGGACCACATTTAAAAATGTATAACCCAACAAACATTTTAACACTTTCTTAAGATAATTATGGCTGCAGTAGGAGAGAAATGCGTGATATACAGTAGAAAAGTCGATGTTACAGTACCGTTGTACCCTTTCTTTTTTTAGGGACCGCGGTGGCTCAGTGGTAGAGCGTTCACCTCTGGTGCTTGGGGTCCCGGGTTCGATTCCATCCCCCGCTAAGTGAACTTTGTGGTGGACAAACACCGTGTGCGTGGGTTTTTTCGGGTTCTCCCGTTTCCTCCCACTTTCTTCATTCCATCAGTTTCATTCATTACTCATCATCACCGTTTCCTTTAGCCTAACCGGTATACCGTGGGACGTACAACTCAAAGATTTCAAACTTCTGACTACTTAAAATTCGAATTTGAAGATGTCGCACTACAGCTAAATAGTTCGGCCAAATTTTGAAATGGCCCTCCCTCGTTTATTTTAATGGTACAAAATTTTTTCTTGGATGGACAAAAATGGACAAAACTTGGACAAAATTCTGAGCTAGTTAAAATTCGAATTTGAAGATGTCGTACTACAGCTAAATGGTTCGGCCAAATTTTGAAATGGCCCTCCCTCGTTTATTTTAATGGTACAAAATTTTTTCTTGGGTGGACAAAAATGGACAAAAATTGGACAAAATTCTGAGCTACTTAAAATTCGAATTTGAAGATGTCGCACTACAGCTAAATGGTTCGGCCAAATTTTGAAATGGCCCTCCCTCGTTTATTTTAATGGTACAAAATTTTTTCTTGAGTGGACAAAAATGGACAAAAATTGGACAAAATTCTGAGCTACTTAAAATTCGAATTTGAAGATGTCGCACTACAGGTGATCGAAGTGCCCCAAATTTTGAAATGGCCCTCCCTCGTTTATTTTAATGGTACAAAATTTTTTCTTGGGTGGACAAAAATGGACAAAAATTGGACAAAATTCTGAGCTAGTTAAAATTAGAATTTGAAGATGTCGCACTACAACTAAATGGACCCTTTCGAATCTTCTGTATCGCTCATCTTGCCAAATATGGCAAGTATTTATGTAAATATGCCAAAAGTCAATACTAGATACGTTGTTTTCTTTACTCCGAAACTCAGAGACTTACAAAAGCAATACGGGTGTAACAATGAAAACTTGTCCACGCACTCTAAAAACAACCAGTACAATCGCTCAAAATTATACATAATAATAAAAAGAAAAAAAGAAGAAAATATCACAGCAGCACAAAAGGCGACAGAATGTCTCAAAGACCCAATGTTAGTATTTCAACTCATGCCTCCTCACAACACACAGATAAACTAAACAAAATTCAGTTGACCTGTTTTATGAAAGAAATACTTTTTTGCAGTCGATTGTTTTAGGAACCGCATTTGTGAAACCAAAACCTACAGCTATAACTGGCTTGGGTGAATTCTACAGCATAAAAGCATGGAACAAAAGTGTTGAGAAGTATATATAGAAATAACACAAAACGAAAATCTGGCAACAATGTGGGACGTACAACTCAAAGATTTCATTTCATTTTCTTTCTTTTCTTACAAAAGAAGTTAGTGCACTCCTTTGCTGAGAATATAGATGACAATATTGTAAAATTACATGTCGTTTTATTGCAAGTAGAGTAATATTACTTCAATAATGCTTAAACGCAGTGACTGTTAGTGCAGGATCCACCCTCCAACAAATTTCAGGATGTGCAGACCATTACTTGGTATATGATTTTTAAAAGAATAAACATTGTATGGTAACCTCTTGAAACTTGTAGACCCACACTGAAGTATAGTCGGATATGGGGGATGGCGCGGTGACAGTGGTAGAACGAGATTTTGATGTTTGTGATTTAAAACCGACCAAAAGAACTTTGTGGTGGACAACATCTTTTTTCCCCTGTTACCTCCATTTCCTACATTTATTTATTGGCTTAATTAGCTTATCCGATCTTTCTCTCTTGCAATAGAATCATTACAAGGCTGTGATCATACCTTATAATTATTAAATAATCCTTATTGAAGGTTTAATTTAGTTCACGATTTCTTTGGAAACAATAAATTTTTTTTACTTGAGATGGATTGTTTTCTCAGGAAGGAAATGTCAGAATCATGAGAAAACTTGCTTACATGCTGTGTGCCAAACATAATAAACCCTTGGCGGGCTAAGATCGAGCCATGGACCCATCACGCGCCAGAGGTGAACGATTTGAAGGCGATGAAGAATATTTTATAATCCCACAGTAGTATCAATAATTGTTTGAGATTCTTAGTATACTATGTGATAGAGGTTACACGAATTTTATTTTATTCTTTTTGAACTAATATTTAAGAGGACCAGAAGGATAGATTTCAAGAACTACCTATGGTCCACGGATTACAGTTTTAATTTTACAGCTTTATATACACTTACATTCAAAATTATAGGGCCATTAGATGGTTGTATAAGACTCTTGTTGGAATAAATGTTTTCGCTGGAACCTTTTTTAAAATGTAATGTAAAACTTTAAACATAATGAAGAAAATAGCAACATGCTGAGGTGAAATAAACTAGAAAACTCCCACTGTGCAAAAGAATTAAAGAAAACAGCCTCTGTTTTCAAGCTGAGACTATCCATGGTTGAGATTGACCACCAAGTATAACGATTATTTTTTTCAGATAATGAGTTTGTATGCTTATGTCAGTAGCTAAAACTGGAAAAGTGAACCAGGTAGTGTTTGTAAAATGGTATTACATGGTTCAATTTCAAAACATGTGCAATTGTGATGGACAAAAATTCCATGGGTAGTGGTGGTACTGGACAACAACAATTTCACGAAACATCTGTTGGTATCAAAATTAGCGATACATGAACTTCCAAAAGACGAAATGTTTCTTTATCTGGACTGTTCATACGTATTTGAAATTTCATCGGAACAAGCATTCAACTTAAACTATAATAAACGAACGAACTATCTAGTTGCATTATAGGAAGGCGATACAGGTGTAGATGAAAAGTTTATGTATTGATTTTTGAACACGAGTTGTGTGCGAGTAATTCAATTTTATTTAACTTGTTTTAATATTAGAGATTATTTTGAACGACCATTTAATATTTATTATTTATTATACATATTCACTTTCATCATTTGTCCATTGTAATGTTAGTAGAAAAAAATGTTTTACTTAACAAAATGAGCACGAAAACCTACAAGAAAAATATTAGACAACATTCATAATTATTACTGTACGGAATACTTCTTTGAACGGAAACAGTTATTTATCCATTAGTAGAGTGTATCCATTTGGCACGAGGATCCATTAGTTCAATTCCAGACCATGACAATTTGTGATGGACAACACCCTGTGGATTTTCTCGGGGTTCACCATTCCCTACTACTTTCTTCACATTTAACATTTTTACAATCATTAGCCATTCAACGTTGCCTACTTGTAAAATGTCTCAAGTAGATGAGTATATGAGACTCATGCCAGAGTAAGTGTTTTCTCTTTGCTGTCAAGCCAGAAAAAGAAGAAAGTCATATCCACATGCCAGAATAAGTGTTTTCGCTTTGCTCTCAAGCCAGAAAAGAAGAAACTCGTATCCACGAAACTTGTGAAATTTGGCGAGTAGCAACTCGAGAATTTTTTTATTTACAACACTATTTGGGAGGGGTACATACGACCACTCTTAAATTTGAAAATTATCAAAAATCAATAATTGGTACATGTTCTCTAGGACTCAAATATACAAAAATGTAAATATGGATGGTCCATCTTGTTTCTCAAAAATTCAAAATTTGGAGGTTTTTGACCTAATATTATCTTCATTGATGATGGTTTATCACGTTATATGGTTATATGGATGAGCACAGGGGTCCAATACCTTTTATAAAACATGGGTATATTGATTATACCTTTCAGAAATTTGTGAGGGGTTACAACATTAGGACAACCCCTCAAATGCGGCAATTGTCAAGAAATAAAATTTGATAAACGTTCTTCAAGATAGGAATATATAACCTTAAATTTAGGTGGTCCTGCTTATCCTATTCCGTGGTAAAAAAAAATCAAATATTAGTATTGCTACGTGTTTGCCCCGTGATTGGTTTTGATCTATTTCCTTTTGTTTTATGTGACTTTACTACAACATATAGTTCAATAGTTGAGTACAGGAGTCTATTCTCTTTCATGGAACATAGATGCACTATATTTTAATTTTTGGGAGGGGTACATTGGCTCACCCCTTGAATTTGGCTCACCCTTTTGTCAAAAAACAAAATTTGGTAAACGTTCTCTAGGTCAAGAACGTATAACTGTAAATTTGGGCGGTTCTGCTTATTCCTTCTGTGGTTTAAAAAAATGCTAAATATTGTTTTGCCACGTGTTCGCCAGCAGTGGTATAGTTTCAAGAAATGCCCACTAAAATGGGACTGGAAGAAGGTCAGTGATATCTGCTTCCAACAACTCTTGCTGCTGCTCCGGGATGGTTGCTGCGTTTGATCTCTTGCTTATACATAGGAGAGTCTCGAAGCAATTGTGAGTGTCGAGTTGAGTTGATTTTGAGTTTAACATCCCTTCCAGCAGCGAGGCTATATGAGACGTGGACCTACTGATTAACGTGAAATCCGAACCACATGAGCTCCCGCTGGGAATCGAACCCGCATCTCCCACACCAAATGTGTGAGTGTCGAGGAAGTGCCCTTTAATTCTCAACCATGTGTACCAACTACGCTGATATGGATTCTGTAATACAGAGGTAGCCATTGATTCTGATGCGGAAGAGAGTTTAGTGTTGTCAGATGATAAGGACGTGCAAGAGCTTTATGGAATAAATTCTGATACTGATGAGAGTGATGAAGAATAGAAGTGAAAATAATCTTTGTGCTTAATACGTTTAGGTCGTAGTTTTCGTCTTTTATTTCTGTCTAGCTATGTAAAATTTTCTACTTCAAATAAATAAACAAACAAATAAAACTTAACTCCCGATTATCCGTGGAATTGAGTGGCGCTGGAACTGCAAACAGTTTGAAAAAAAAAGACACAAATCAATACGAAAACGATTTCGGAAATTGAATGGATCATTGCAAGAAGAGTATATATGCTACAATGCTACAATGTGCTACACGATACTACAATGTGCTTCTTTGCAATGGCCGATTCAACTTGAATTTGTAGTAGCGGGCCTACAAATAGAATTATGACTTAATATGAAAGACAAGTTTGTTGTTTGCTTTTTACAAAATGTGGATCAACTGTTTTTGCTTATTCTACCGTTGTAATTTTACTTTAGAAAAGAAGACGCGAATATTCGGAGTTAACAGTATTTGTTTCACATGTATAGTTAAATATCAAAGTTTGCATATTAAAGTAGTATTTATATTATAAAAAAGAGCTTTTGTTCAACAATATTCTCAATGTTTTAAATAATTTCAACAAATTTTCTGTAATTTGCAATGGAAGAAACAATTTTACAAAAATACCCCCTTCCGCTGAACATCTTGGAAGCTATTAAGCTCAGCAAAGAAATGTATTGGGTCATTTTTGTGGGAAATTTAAGGTAGGCTTACATTAATTTTATGTATTTTAGGTATATTTATTTTAAAGTCTATTAATTTTATAAAGGTTAATGTTTGCTCTGCGTTGCATGGTTTCCGAAATATTTGCAAAAAAAGTGAGAAAATATACTTTTCTGATCCTTGTCCCTGCCCCCGTTCCTCTCTCAAACCGACAGTCATTCTGCGTAGACTTTTACCACATTTAGAGTAAACAATAATAAATAATTTGAGACACTTAAACCTTTCTTTGGATTTTACTGTTTTTGGAGTTAATTTTACTGTACTATTAGATGTATAATACATATACACACAGTGGAATATCTTTTAACCACTTGATTTTTAACTGACCATCGGCTTGACCGCTCATCTTCCAATAAATGTCTGCGTATTAGATATTCGATGCTTCACAGCAATACATCATACAAGTTCAAATGTTTTTCCTTGTTTAGTAAATGTATTTATAAAATAAAGCGCTATACTTTATTCAGTACTGTAGTCTCAATGGTATGCTTTCTGCTTAGTGATTTTCTTCAATTAATACATACACACACTGTAAATAAGTGTGTGGCTTTGTGATGGTATGGTATGACATGTGAGGGACTGGTGTTATGAATCCATTTTTCATCATCGACGGGACCCGAACGGCGATAGGTTATCAGCACATATTAAAAGACGTCTTGTCATTATTGCTGTCGGAGGAGGAATCAGTTTCTAATTTTTTTTTCAGCATGGTACCTGTGTTCCTGAATACCTCGATCAGCAGTTTCCTAATGCATTAATTTTTGGTCGGTGAGGTGCTGAAATTACCACCTCGTTTCCGTGACCTGGCCCCACTCGACTACTACACGTATGGTAATGTGAAATCTGTTGTGTATGCGGTAAAAATTAGAGATGTTCAGCATCTCAAGGAATGAATTGTGGACGCATGTTTCAACATTATAGGTGACACTTTGCGTAAGAATTTACGTGACTGGTAACTTAGAAAGTACCTGACAATAGATCGGAATGGGAAACTCATTGAACACAACCTGTAACGATGAGTGGTCTTTGGGGGTATGATTAACCTCTTTCGTTGGGGAGACACAATAAAGAAACAGTCATAATTTCGTAATGTTTAGCACTAGAGCAAAATATAACAATGCCATTCAATTTCTACGAAAATTTATTTAAAAAATGACATATCACATGCTATGTTTTCCTTTTAAGATAATTGCGTAAAATGCAAGATGGCGGATGTCATTGTAATGTATCGTTAAACATTTCCCATTACTTTGGTTGTATTTTGCAGCTTTACTTTTGTCTAGGATGTGTCCACACTTTTGGTCCACCCTGTATATTGTGAAATTACTTAACATTTTACACATAAGTACTATTATAGTCAAAGTTTTCGTACAGTAACTCACAAATGCTAATTGTGAGCCTTATTTGCTACACTGCATACATCAAATCGGCAATCCAATTCCTCTCGGACTGTTTTCTGTGAGGATATCCAAGATATATATTATACACAAACTACCTCTCTACCCAAGGATGTCCGTAAGCTTCAAGAGCGTATGATTTATGCAAGTAACAAAGGAGGTTCACATTGAGCATTTGTGAGTTACAGAATTACAATTCTTACTACTAAAACTAGGATAATTAAAATACTTATGTGCAAACTTTTAAGCAAGTTGCACAATTATTTAAAAAATATAAAGGGTTGAAATTGTTCAAATAATTTAGAATTAGTCTACTACTAGATATAATAGAAGAGGTTAATTTGGATCAAGGAAGTGGGGCTAGAAATGAAAATAAAATAAAACGAAATCTTTTAGTTTAACGTCGCATAATTATGTTCTTTAGTCTAACGATGAATTATTAAGGCAAGTGAGTGATGATGAAAACATTGGTAGAATGAGAATGTGGAAGTACCCCGAGAAAACCAACGGACACGATGTAGTTCTCCACAAACTTCCTTAGCTGGGGATCGAACACGGACCCCACACACCAGAGATAAGCGCTCTGCCACCGAGCCACCGTGCCTCCTAGGAGTTGGAAATGAATATGCAAATGATGAAAGTGGTAACTGGTCTTGCATTAGTAATTTTGCAAACAAATCAACGATTAATTCATGTTTAAAATACGAAATTAGAAGAAGTGAATACTTACGTCTATCTAGGACCAAAGAAATTCATTGATGGTAACACTAAATAAATAAATTAACTAAGCTGGGCTGGAGTGCATTCAGAAAAAATGACACACGCTTTTGAATCAGAGACATCTTCTCAAAGCTCTTCATAAGTCTAAACGTCTTTTTTTGCACTTTATCTTTCTACAATAAATTTACTGGTCATTAACTCGAATCCTCCAGCAAAGGTGGGGGGGGGGGGTGAGAGTCGGGAAGTTTTCTTATTTTAGTTTGTACTTCAGTTTGTGCAAGAAGGACAGACCGTTAACCTACCAGAAGCTTGTATTTCTTGAGCATTAGCTACATTCATTAAATATGTAATTCTAATTAAATTGGGTCATTTTTACGTCCTCTTTTCCAGTTTTTAGGACTTCAACTTACGAGCCCTAGTAATGACTATTTTGCATTTTTGTGCGTTGCATTGCTGTATGCAGAATTTTGTATAGCCAGGTACGGAGAGTGCATGGTGGATACTTACAAGATCAGATATTCGCTGTCTGCAGAATACAGAATGGTGCATGGAGAGAGAGATGTATAATATAAGTTTCCCGTAAATATAGGAAATGAATCTCATGGATCAGAAATATGACAGGAGAGATAGACATCATCATGATAATAAAGGCATTGAAATAACAGTTATATTGCAAAAAGAAAATAATATTTGGTGGAGAAAAACAATTCTTGACTAAGGGAAAAGAAGAGAGTTACGGAGTGGGTGAGGTCTTGTGTGGGTTTATATGCAATTGGCATAACCAGAATAATCAATATACACTCACACACCACCGACCATGTATCGACATGCGGGGCTACGTAATACAGCACTTTTTTGCTGAAGTGCTTTTTCACTGACTTCTTTCGTCATTTTTTAAATTATTATTTTTATAGTTATATTTATCAAATGCATTTTTGAATTTAAACCGATTTGAAGACTTGATCAACATTACCGTATATTTACGAATTCAAAACCAATATATATATATATATATATACACCCCATCCCCACATACATATACAACGGTACGGCGAACCAGTACCTTTTTAATTAGAACGGAATATTTCCGTTCTCTTCTGTCTTAAAAATGGGTTGACCAGAAACTTCGAAAATACCAAATAGTAAATATATAGTTTTATTGAAAAGCAGAATTTTTATTTTTCTTTTCCTTCTTTTCCTTTCTAGATAAAGAGTTGCGAAACTTTGTTTATTCTCGAAGTCAGTTAATTGTATTTAGGGACTAGAAATATTCGAACCCTTCTGTCTCTTGCTCACTGGCACGTCCTCGTGGCTACCTTTCTTCATTCCTTTTTCGCACGGTAGTATAAACCATAAATGCTCCGAACCGATCAGATTTTTTTTTTTTTTTTTTTTTTGTAAAGATTAACCTCCCACAACAAAATATCCCAACAAATGTGTCTGTCGCTGAAGTTCGGTTAAACTGAAAGCCAGTACAAAAATTCTGTTGGGACTCCACTTCTGTACTTTGGAGTCTGTTCAGTTTTTGGTATTTTAATGTATCCAATTAATTGTTTTTATTCATTATTAGGAAGAAGATTAAGTGAAAACAACCCTCAGATTTTTTCGTAAAGTTTATCCATTAATTTAATAGAGGTTTGTAGAAGATTTTGGTAGCATGCATAGTATTCTGAAGAACATTATGTGAATAATATACTGTATATGAGTTGTTATTGAAATTCAGTATTCGTGGATCTGTTGATGCCTTTTGAAAACAAACAATAGCAGCTTATAACACTAGTTAACAAAGGTTTTGTTACATAAAAGGAAATACCTGTTCTTAAAGGAACTTTTTGCGCTGAATTCGAATATGCACTCGGTTTTTCTCCATCACGTACGATTTTCCCGTAACAGAGGGATTTTCTCCTCAAAAATTTCCCTTTTCGTTTATTTTACACCCCAAGATCTTGTCCCCTTGCATATACTAACATAGAAATTATACCTAAGTATACTTTGATTCATATTTAACAAACCCTCCAAGTTTCGTAATAATCGCTTTATTCTTTCTAGAGAAAGAAATATGTTTGTATGTATACTGTGTGTACTGTTTATTGCACCTTATAGTAATGCTTTCAGATCTCTTAAGTTGAGGTAAAACGTTTTGCTTTATTACCACAAACACATATATAAAATATAATACAATATAATTTACAAGTGTGACAATTTACAATAAACAATAATACAAATGTACCAAAAGGGTCATGAAAAGACAATCAAAACTATCACAATATATGAAACTTCCATTGGGTTACAAAAACGTACACTACTTCCTTCTTTTGTAAGAAATGTTGCATTCTCTAACAAGACCCCAACAATAGTCCCCCATCATTGAAGGATCGCATCGTCCCTGGTACCTTTTCTCCATTGCCATTATATCTTGGTGGAATCTTTCCCCCTGCTCGTCGCTGAGAGCACCTAGGTTAGCAGGAAAGAAGCTGAGGTGGGAGTGCAAAAAGTGGATTTTTAAAGACATCCTACAACCCAACTCTTTGTATTTCTGTATCATGTCCTGTACGATTTCTGTGTAACTCTCAGCTTTGTTATTGCCCAGAAAGTTGCGCACAACACACTTAAATGCTGTCCAGGCAGCTAGCTCAGCACTGTTTAACTTGCTGTCAAAGCTATCATCAAGCATTAATTTCCTAATTTGGGGACCAATAAACACTCCCGCTGAAATCTTAGCATCACTCAGGTTAGGGAACTTATCTCGCAAATACTTGAAACCTTCACCAGATGTGTCCATGGCTTTGACAAAGTTTTTCATAAGTCCTAACTTGATATGAAGTGGCGGTAGTAATATCTTATTAGGATCTACCAAAGGAGCGTATTTGACGTTGCATTCTCCAGGTACGTAATTCACTCTAGGTTCCCATTCCTTCACTTCATAATGTTTGTCATCAGCTCGGCTATCCCATAAACATAAAAAACATTGGTACTTCGTGTAACCGCACTGCAGTCCTAATAAAATACCAACTACCTTGAGATCACAACATATTTGCCAACAATGGTCCTTGTAATTTATAAGATTTAGCAAAGTTGACATGGTGTCATAGGATTCCTTAATCTTCACTGAGTGCGCAAGTGGTATAGAAGGTTTTTTATTTCCATTATGTAAAAGGACAGCTTTAAGGCTGACCTTTGACGCGTCGATAAATAATCTCCATTCTTCTGGAACGTAAGGAATTCCTAGCTCCGCCATCAACCCATTTATATCCGTACATACGCACACATTATCTTGCATTGAGAAATAGCTTGAAAATTGAACATGCCTTTTCCTGTACACTGATATATTCGTTTCTGCATCCAATAAATTCCACTGCTGGAGCCTTGATCCCAGAAGTTCCGCCTCTTGTTTTGTCAGGTGCAAATCACGGACTAGGTCATTAAGTTCACATTGCCGGATGAAATGTGGCTCGCGAACACAGTCAGGGATGAACGTTGGATCCTTGGATGTACATGTTGATGTCGATGGTTCATCAAGGTCATGATCATCATCAGAGTCTTTTGGCCATATCTCTTCCCAGTTGGTAGGGGGCTCGGGAAGTGGAAGTTCATCCCCGTGCGGAATAGGTCTAATTGCGGATTTAACGTTGGGATAACTTATCGTGTATTTGCTTTTTTTAGAATGTCCCTTAACTATTGTGAGACATCCAGATGGTTGGTGGGTTCTCTCCACACCATTGGTACAGCAAATTTCATGAACCTCCGTTTCCCTTTGGCCCATGCAAGTAAAGTGACGTAGCACGACGCACAAATTATGTTGGGTGCCCAAGTTTTGTCCTGATCTCCCACACGACATCCGAAATATATATAATATACTAGTTTCACCGATGGCGTAATGGATCTACACTGTCCTTTAACTACAAACTGGCCACACACATAACAAAAACTATTTGGTGAGTTAACACACGAACGCCGTCCTCTTGACGCCATTGTACTGATCACAAACTAAACTTCTGGTCTTAGTTGGGTATAATGCCGTTAAGATCAAACATGAAAGCACTCTTAGCAGCAAAGACAACTTTGAAAGTGAAGTAGTGTTAAACCACACGTCAATATAAAAATGTACAAAACTCCCTCACCAGGTGTCAAGAACACAAGAAAGAAAGAAATGCGCGGGGGAGGGGGAAACGATACCGTAGTGGAAAATTCAGACTGCATTAGTTCATTGTTGTCAACAATGAGTCTGTATTCCATTCTTTCTTTCTTTTGCATTCTGTTACATTTGATAACAAATATTGATAACCATTTCATGAACAAAACGAAAAAACTTGGAGAATTGTATATATATGTATTAAGATATACATATACTGTACGTTTAAAAAAAAATATACTTTGGAAGTACATTCTATTTTTATACACGTTTCTAATTTACAGAGAGCAATACAAGTGTGTTGTTGACTATTGTAAATATTCATTTTTATGACTGTGTTTGTAGTAATAATGCAAATCGTTTTTACCCCAACTCAGGAGATCTGAAAGCATTACTATCAGGTGCAATAAACAGTGCACACAGTATACATACAAATATATTTATTTCTCTAGAAAGAACAAAGCGATTTTTACGAAACTTTTAGGGTTTATTAAATATAAATCAAGGTATACTTAGGTATAATTTCTATGTTACTATATGTAAGGGGACAGGAGCTAGGGGTATAAAATATCTGAAAAAGGGAAATTTTTGAGGGAATTTCCCGAAAATCCCTCTGTTACGGGAAAACTGTACGTGATGGAGAGAAACCGAGTGCATATTCGAATTCAGCGCAAAAAGTTCCTTTAAGATCAGGTGATTTTTCTCATGTAACAAACAAAAAGTTTAAATTTGTTAATTAGTGTAATCGCCAGTTTACACAAAGAGAAAAAAATCAAGAAACAAATCACTAATAAATATTGATTACCATTGCGTTTATTGTATTATAAAATTAAGATGTAAGAATCAGACAGTCTGAAAGCACGTTAGAGTTTTTTGTTATGAGATTGCAGTGATATGCTACTGGACATTATTATTATTATTATTATTATTATTATTATTATTATTATTATTATTATTATTACTAATAATAATAATAATATCCTAAAATGTCCATTACGAACCTGAGATCCAGTGTACCGACTCCTTTATTTTTAGAAATAAAATTATATATATATATATATATATATATATATATATATATATATATATATATATATATATATATATATATATATATGTGTGTGTGTGTGTGTGTGTGTGTGTGTGTGTGTGTGTGTGTGTGTGTGAGGGGGGGAAGCGGGAGGACGGCGTGACATCATGCGTACCCCTACCTTTTCAGATTTACTTTTACCCCTGTGTGTGTGTGTGCCTCAGTTTCGTGCCCAAACTATATGGTTGTCTTCGTTTCACAATATATGATATGGGATGAAGGGGATCTTCTGTAGCAAGAAAACTAAGAACACAGTGGCAGAGAAGATTCAGTGCACTCTCCCAATGAGGAAGACTAAGGATTGATTATTAGTATTTTTCAATGGAAGTTCTTAAAAGATTCTCAGTAGTTGCTGTAAATGTCTTTGCAATATTTTGTTTAAAAAAGAAAAATGAGGGTCGTCTTGGATTCAGAAAAATGCGAAGTAAAAGGCAATACACCAATAGACGCAGCAGCTGATAATTTCTTCCACTTTATAGTCTAGAATATGACGCTAACTTCATAGCCAATCGCAGTGCGTAGAACAACATATTCGTGATGAGTACGGCTCGGATTTCTATGACGTCATAATTTTTTATCCTAACATCCTCTTACGAGTCTAATTAATATGAATACATTTTTTACTCTTGTGAACATGAAAATAGGTTTTTATTCGTCATATAAATACATATTTGAACCATATTTTAGGTTTAGATCGTTTTTGAGTCCCATGAAATACAAAAACATTTTTGGGTCATATTAACAACGAGATTATTTGGAATTTCTTTCTTAGAAATAGTTGGCCTCGTTTAACAGAATTTTAAGGAATGCTGTGCTGGGAGAGGGATCAAAATAGTTGACTTGTCGCAGCATCAATCACTTTGAAAAAAGACATTACCATCTCTGCCTCTGTCTTTCTCCTCCTCTACAAAAATCTGATGTTCTGTTTCTTTGTTACATATTTTGATGGAAAATATTTCCATTGTCACCCGGGAAGACCTTAAATACATGAGAGATGAAAGTTGGTTGGTTCATTGGATTTGAGTTTAACGTCCCTTTCAGCATCGATGTTATCTTACAGCTCAACGTGGGATCTGAACCACATACGCTCTAACCAGGAATCGAACTCTTGCCTCCTGCGGAAGATGAAAGTAGTAACACTGAAAACATTATATTGATCTACATTGATTACAATGGAAGATAACTCCAAATGATTTTCTCCTCGTGCCATCTCGTTATTTATTTATTTATACCTTTATCTACAACCTTAATTAAACCCTACGTATGAAGGATGACGTCCCTTGTACAGCACACTACCCAGGGAAAGAAGAGGGCTGTATGCTAGGTACCACCCCGGTATTTGCTTAGTGTGAATGAGAAAAACAAGAAAAAACTCACTCAAAATGGCTGGCCTGGAACTGCTGTTATACCTTTTTGACCACGTTACCTTACTGGGAATCGAATACGGAACCGCAAGCACCAAAGGCGACAGCGTTAGCAACAGGCCCGCAACCAGAGGGGGGCTAAGGGGCCTGGCCCCTCCAGACATCAATACAAAAATCACAATTTAGATATTTGCAAGAGAATTTTTAATGACTTCTCTCCTTAACATATTCATGGACCCCCAAACCTCTGTGGCAGGTTTTGGGTTTGGTTAGCAGCTGTTAAGCGGGACCACTGTGCCACCTCCTAAAATGTCAGTTCTTCACACACGAGTTCATGAAAAATATTTGAAAACCCCTTTTCCCTCGAAATCAAAATTACATAAATCTAGCACCACCGAAGTGCTGACAATTCATTTCCAAATATTCGAACTGCGTGGATTGGATTTGTATAACAACGCACAAACATGCAGCTTTAAGCATGCTATTATCTCTTATGTATGGAATTATCATCATCTTTCTAATTTCTTAACGATCCATGAGTTATACAAGGCAACCTATCGTGTGCTACACCTACTACCACAACATGCTACCAGATGGTAGCACAAACTTTGACCTTGCCACCTAGGAAGGAAATTAAGAACTAGTAGGAATGTAAAACAATTACAAGTCTATTTTATCTTGTAATCTGTCGCAATGCAGAGATGGAAATTATGCAATAATTACCAGTTCCATACGGTAATTTCATTACGTATACATGCCAATATATAGAAGTTCGAAGCGGTTATTGTACTTATTACTTGTTTCATAATTTATATTTTAAGTTATTAAACTTTAAATTCTGGGCGGTATTCAGAGTCATTCTTAGTGTGGTTAGTGTCATTCTAAGGTTTGAATACCACAAGGTTCAAGCGTTAGTTAAGCCCTTAGTATGACGCTAATCAGACGTAACAACGATTCCGAATACCGCCCAGACTCTCAAGAAACTCGAAGCTTTAACTCGGTGAAATTTTAGTTTCTTATTCTTGTTTAAATAGAATCCCGAAATTCAAACCCGGTGGACCCCTGGCACCCTACACGATTTACAATATTATTTCACGTTCAGTATAATGATGTTTTGTTTAATATTACGCGAAGAACAAAACATAAAACACGTACATAAAATTTCATAGTCAATCGTTTCAAAATTATATTCGTATCAAACATTTCTTAAAAGTTTTTAGCAACATGCTTATCATTAAGTAACTAAATGAACATCATGTATAATAAATATTACGAGAGACACAATGTAGCTTAAAAAAAAAGAAATTACTACTGTATCAATTGGTAGTAGATTAATGCTTAATATTGAGAGAAAGAGAATTTCTGATAGGCCTATAGTATGATTTTTTTTTTTTTAGCTCGTAGTAGCTATCAGTAAATATTATTGAAATTGAACCAAATTTTACCAGAAGTACTTTTTACAGTAATGGAACAGATTAAAAACATGTTCTGCTCAACATTACAATTTTTTTTAAAAAAGGACGACCTTTGTGACAGTTTTTTTTTTTAACTAGCTCAAAGTATAGATTTAAGAAGTAACTAAGTCCAAAACTATCACGTTTCACCACCTATCAATGATTAATATATTTTGTTCATCAGTTTAGATAATTTTAAAGAGATGACAGGGAATTGTATCCGGAAAACTTAAAATTTACTTGTAAGGAATTTTATACATTTATTGAGAGTGGAAAAGGATAGAAATTTCTTATAGTTGAAGTATAAGTTTAAAGAATAAATTTCATTTTCAAAATCCAAAATTTTCACGTAATTATTAATATACCTTTGTTCATGTGTTTCAATAATTTCAAAGAAGCGGCAGTTACTGACAATAAAATGATCAATGTCAAATTCAGTTTTTCATTTATTAGTGAATGTACTAAAGATTTGCAGAATACAGGTGCTAATGCACTTTTGTTTACGATAGTACATTTTCTTCCCATGGATGGGCCCGAAAAGACATACTTCATACTTAGACCTATGTCATAGGGAATTTTGAGAAGGTGGCTTTTTTTTTTATTTTTTTTATTTTCCAGTGTTGGCAACCCTAGTTTGGTATGTGTCATGCATTGCCTTGCATGCAGGGCCGGCGCTAGCAGTTTTGCCGCCCTGGGCAGTACTTTTACATGCCGCCCCTTTAATCCGCAAACCTTATTTTGACAGAAGACGTTGAAGTGTTATGAAAAAGTATGATGCCCCATTTAAAAACATGTATGAAATGGAAAAGTAAAGAAAAAATTGAACTACCTCTCTCGAATGCTTATGTAATATTTAAACGACTCCATACATGATACAATATTCAATATGCTTGATTTCGCTGTATGTCTGTGACATACAGTAGTGCATACAGAAAATAATTTTTAAAAAATGTGCTTTAGTCACGACTAAGAATGTTAATTTTTAAGCTTATTTTATATCAAAAGGTATTTCCAATAGAGTATGCAGCATGAAGATAATATAGTGAATAAGATATTAAGGCAAAACTAAGTGATTAGCCTAAGCCTTATAATGTACTAAAACACGATATACGTAAATTTATCATATCTTAATTGAAAAAAAAATATTGCTTTGATATGAGCAGATTCCTTTATCACATTCGCGTAATTCAATGTTTCAGCCAATTCGTTTTCTATTGATATCATCACTAGACCACTCAAGCGTGTTTCAGACATGGAAGAACGTAGATAGTATTTAATAAGCTTAAGTTTCGAAGAACTTCTTTCCCCACTTGCCATTGTTACCGGTAAGGTTAACAAAATTCCTTAATTAATTTTAAAATCTCTTTTGGTGAACTTTTACGCTTAATTGTAGCGGATAACACTTTCAGTTTGTCTTCCAAATCACTGGGGTTAATATCTTTCGATTCTTTGTGTGATAAAGAGGTGGCAAGTTTAGTACACTTTTCAGACAAAAGTTCAGGTGGTATGTTAAAGATTACTTATCGTAAAGAAAATCGAAATACTGTGATGTTAAAGTTGCTCAAATCTTTCTCCTAAAGCTAACAAAATCACATGTAGAACTTTCTAATAAAAAATCGATCTTGTATCTTGTTTGTCGATCTTCAATAGCTTCATTCTCAGCCTCGTATTGAATCTGTCTCTTGTTCTTTCGACTTCCAGCTTGCACTGTGTTACCTATCCGTGGATCATCCATATCGAATGCTGATGCCAACTCCATCGCATCAACTAAGTACGATTGAAACTTTGCATCATTTTTGCTTCTCTCAAAGTACTCAGATATTTTCAAGAAACCCAACTCCATCCAATACATGAGAATCAATGCTTTCAAGACTTTTGCTTACTATGTTTGTGTGGAGTGAAAAGTCATAACAGATAACGAGTGAGCAAAGGAAAGTAAAGCCACGCAGCTGGTTTGCTATACATAGAGAATCTTAGGCGACCATTCTATCTGTTTTATTGTCATTACTTATTTGAAGTAAGACATCATAAACCTCTTCTCTTTGATATCTAAGTGGAGTCAGAGCATCAATTCGGCTCTCCCACCTTGTGGTGCTTAGTTCCTTTAGTATGGTCCAACAATGAACTGACGCAGAAAAAAGTCAAACTTTTTTAAAATTATATTTTAAAAATGAAACGACGTATTGAAATGCTGTGGCGACAAGGTTTAGTGAATGACTTCTCCAAGGAACATAAAAGGTTTGGGAATTTATTTCTAAAATTCTCTTCTGAATACCTGAATGTATGTCTTTCATATTGGAACCGTTGTCATATCCTTGCCCCCTCATGTCTTCGATTGGAATGTTCATTTCCTATAGCTGTTTAATTATTACTTCTGTCAGTCCTAGACCGGTGTTGCCTGTTACCGATACGAAACCAAGAAAGTGTTCGCAAATTTTTACAAGGCATTCTCCATTACTGTATGTAATTTGTACAAAACAAACGATTATTGTCATTTGCTCTGTACCAGAAATATATGGCGTACAGTCTAACACAGGGTCTTCCAAAAGTCCTGCAAGAAAGTAAAAAGCTGTAACTTTGTAACCATTTATTGTATTTGTACAAAACTTTTAGTGGACTTGTAAGGAAGTCTGAAATTTTGTTTTCAAGCATTTTTTCAACGCCAAACTTCCAGCTGAGCACCATTTACGTCCAAACATTGCTGAGGTCTATTCGGGAATCCAAGAATGGCATTTCACAAAACTCACTTCTTATGTCACTATAATATTTTGCATCTTTCAACAAAGACAGTATTTTACTTCTTATTTGTTTACTAAAAATTTGAATAATTTTATTTTGGACTTTTCCTAAGTAATGGTGATATTCATTTTGTCCTCCCATGGTTCTTTTAAAGTATTTGACCATGACGCTGTCAAACTTTGCAAAGAGTTCTACCAGTTTCAGAAAATTACCATTACTACTTCTGTAAAGTTTAATCTGATGTTCCGCGTAACGGTAGACATTGTTCGACTAAAAGCTGCATTATTGCAACTAGTCCTTCTATTACGTTTTTCAAATGTTGTGCTTCGACATTTAACCTAAGTGTCTCTAGCAGGCCGGTAGCCAGCCCAAAAATGTAGGGGAGGGGGCGGTAGAAGTTAGAGGGGCTCGACTCAACCACATTATAGTTCATCACCATATTATAGTTCCTTTGCAAGCCTACCGTGAAAATTTTTGGGGAACAGTGAAAATTTAGAGAAGGTCCGGCCCCCGTGAATACGGGCCTGGTCTCTAGGTGCTGTAGGCTAGAACGGCCTTTCTCAAGTGGCAGTGTACCTTTTGCATACTTGGAGTGGTGTTTGAACATTGTTGAATATAAATAATATAAAAGACATCTTGATAATCTTATCCACCCTAGTTGAAAATCTTATCTACGCCACAGCAAGGGAAATATTGAACGAGATACTTGTGGCTGTGGCTAGTAGTTTGATCATTGAAAATGAGGGGCAATGATCTGAATTTCCTGAGTGAGCATTTTCCTGAATGTGAGTGAAGTAAGTTCAGTTACGTTTTCAGGTGAACACAATTTTATTTTTCCATGTCGGCCTATTACGAAGCATTATAGTTTGATAGTATTTTTTCTTTTTCAAATTGTGCCGCCCATTAGACTTGCCGCCCTGGGCGGTGGCACGGCTCGACCCCCCCTCGCGCCGGCCCTGCTTGCATGAGAATGTTTAACTTTCTTTTCCAATTTACTTGAAAGTTAGAAAATATGTGTATTCTCCCGAGCCGCTCATAAACTAAAGCAAAACTGCTGGGACTATTTAATTAGGGTGAAGCAGGCCCGTAGCCAGCCCCAAAATTTAGGGGGGCCCGGTAGAAGTTAGGGGGGTGACCCAATCATATTATATTTCATCAGCATATTATAGTTCATTTGCAAGCCTACCGTGAAACTTTAAGGGGGTCAGCCAAAGTTTAGGGGGAGCTCGGCCCCTTAGCCCCCCGTGGATACGGGCCTGGGGTAAAGGCGGTGAAGGGCCTCCAGCCATAAATTGCTTAATACTTTAGTAGACCTATTATTGTTACGTATATATTTTGAATGCATAATATTTGTACTATTAATATTGTAATAATGTAGGGTATCTCTTGACAAATCCGTGAACGCAGAATTCTTAACGGCGGAAAATGAAATAAATAAATAAATAAAAATAAATAGGGTAATTCGACACGATAATATGATATTAAAGAATCCAACCCTGCTGCAGTGTAATGTGCTTGTTGAGTGTGCGTGTGTGTACGAGACAAGCGGATCGAAGCATTGCGCAATGTCAAGATCACGAGTTGTTTCTTTCTCTATTTTGACACCGTCGGATTTCGTAGGGAAAGTCCCGAAATTATCCACGAGGGAGTGCATCGGGATGCCATGTGTGTATTGTAGAGGACTGGTAGACGACAGTGTCTAGTTAAGTGCGCGGGTAAACACATGGAGAAATATTGAAGATATTCAGTTGAGACACCATTTAGAAGAAAAATAAGTGAAATAAGAGGCTGATATATTTCCGTGTGATATCAAATCATATGACTGGTTGTCACTGTTGCAAACTTAAAAACAGTCTGCCTGTTCTACAGGTAAGCTTTCTTTTGGTGAAGGCCATTTTTTTTTTTTTTTAATCAATCGAAGAGACATTCAGGTACGTATTGCGTACGTTTTAATATATATTTATCCCGTGATATGTCTGTGTAATTTTTGTTCGGAATGAACAAATATGAAGTACATAACCTTCGTAAATGAACATAATGGATAGCCTATCTGCTGTGTACGCGAAGCTACTGTAATTACAGAGATGCGTATTCGATCTGAAATACAAATACGGTGACGTTATCAGAATTGTTCTGGTGGAAACCAATAAGATGTGGCATAGTAGTAACGAATTTTCAAATTGTTGTTTTATAGGAATGTTATAGAATAATAATGCTATGATGCAAGTTCCGCAGAGAAAATAATTCTTTGTGGTAGTAGCTAGTTTTTATTGGGTTTTGAGGCACATTTCTTGTTCAGATAGAGACTATACAGGCAAGGGTGCCCATGTTGTGGTTTCCATGGGGGGCAAGTAAAGTGACGTTTCAAAAATAGTTTCAAATTTTGCTGTAACTAATGTAAAAATTTATTGGGTTTCCGATATTCCCAAGTACAATTTCCTCTTAGTGGGGGGGGGGGCGAGCGCCCCACCATGCCCCCCTGATGGGCGCCCATATATACAGATCACACAGTGTGGCTGCATATATATCTTTCGGTGCGGAATATCTGATACTACATAAATTCCAGGGCTAAAAGTGTATCTGAAAAGGTAGAGGTACGCATGACATTCACGCTGTTCTCCGTGCCTATCTTTTCCCATTGTAATTTTTTGGAAACTGGAGGGACGCCATGTACAGAGACTCACTTTAATATTCGGCCACCACATTGTACTGGCATTTTATTTTATATTATGAACTACAGTAAAGTAGAGTGATAATATTGTTTATGCTATGTGAAATCTCTATACTTTGTGCAACTTTTTACAAAAATTACACCATAAAATTTTAACTCTTACGTACAAAAATCAGAACATTTCTTCTCAAACACAAAAATTATAATCACTTTAGTATTCGGCCACCACATAATGTGGAGCTTTATTGCCGCATTCTTCGATGCAAGAAAAAGGTTTTAATACCTAATTGGATACTCTTTATTGTGTACCACCTCCTTCAAGTGATTTTGCATATTTCCAGTTATTTTTACGGTATATTCAGCAGCAATATTGGCCCATTCTTCTGTTAACCTTCTCTCAAGTTCCTCCTTTGATGTTACCGCCACTTTCCGAACTCTAGGATCGAGTTCATCCCACAAATTTTCAATGGAATTGAGTTCCGGACTTTGTGGTGGAGTTTCGATAGCTTTGGGGCAGTTGTACAGAAGCCAGTCATGCACAACATGCGCCTTATGTTTTGGGTCGTTATCGTGATAAAATTTAAAAGTCTCGCTGATTCCAAATTTGTCCGCACTCTTGTGTACAGTCTCTTTTAGAATGCTCAGGCATTGTTCTTTTGTCATTTTAGCATTTATAAACCTGAGTTCGTCCATACCGACAGCAGATATGCACCTCCAAACCATTATGTTACCACCACCATATTTGACTGTTGCTTGTAAATTCAGTTTCCTTAGTTCTTCATTTGCCTTTCGCCACACTAGAACCCTCTATCTGTCTTTAAAATGTTGAATTTGCTTTCCTCAGCAAAAATAACGTCTTTCCATCATTCTGGTTCCTTTTGCACATAGATTTTAGCGAACTGAAGTTGTTTCTATCTGCACACTTTGTTGACACATGGTTTCTTTGTAGCTACCTTTCCGTGGTATTCTTCGTTTCTCAGTACTTTCCGAACAGTCTCTGGGTGTATATCCTTTCCACATCCTTGCAACAATTCCGTTGCAATCTTCAGTGCACTTAATTTTGGGTTTTTCTTCACTTTTTTCACAATCACACGTTTGTCTTGATCATTTAGCTTGCTAGGCCGACCCTTCTGCTTCACGGATTGTATCGTGTCTTCGTTCTTATAGCGTTGCAAGATATCACCGACTGTACTTCGTGGTATATTGAAGAGACGGGCAATATACCTATTGGAATCCCCCTTTTATGACGAAAAATGACCAGCTGGCTCTGATCAAAGATTGTGTTACAACTTTTTCGCTCCATTGGAAGTGTTATACTGCAAGCCAATACCCATTCACACTTTCTAACACGAAGACGAGAAAAGAGTTGTACATACGACGTTCCTTCCCCCACTCATATTGTTCTGTAAACTGGAGATACAGCAGTAAGATCATCAAGTCACTTTAGTGGCCGAATATTAAAGTGGCATAATATGAAGGCAGTTCGTAGAAACATAGCAGTTAGTTAGGCATAGTATGCATTTACAACTTTTACATATTAGGAAATAGTACACGAGACATGATAGTTGTTCCCTGTCATCGCTTAAAAATCCCTATGTATTTACATTAATGAGTCCTTTGACATAAATGACAACAATGTGGGGTGGCCGAATATTAAAGTGAGTCTCTGTATATTTTTGGAAGTGGGGAACGACGTCCGCATGCGTTCCCTCTCACTTTTACTCCTGATAAATTCTTAATCTGCCGATTTTTACTTCTATGGTGATTGCGAGCAGCGATTACATATGCGCCTCCAGCGCTCTAACCATCTGTTTTAGTTACGCACCGTCGCTGATTTGCCTGCTCCCTTTGCACGCATCGCCGCGCGAATATTGCAAGAGGTTAGAACCGTACTCTGTTTACGTGACCTTCCACGTATTCGTGACTGAATGGCGACAATTCAGCCGAGCCCAGGAGGTCCCCATTGCAAGGTCTCTGATACTGTTTTTGCGGAAGACGCGTTTCCTGTACCTATAGTAATCCATAGATTTAAAAAAAAAAAAAAAAAAAAAAATCTTTCTATATTTCTATGAGAGGAAAGTGCAATGGTGCTAAATTATGGCTGAAGAAACATAGCGAGGAAAAATAAAAATGATTTCATATTTTAAATTTTATTACGTAATATTTATTTATTTTACCATTTTATTAAACTACTGGATACGAAATTCTCCATCAGCTGTTTTATTTAAACAGCTCTATTCATATTCTATTACCGGTATACTCTAAATGAGAGGTTGGGAATTAGTAGGGGCTTTTCAAACTTTGCCATACCGCATTTTGGAAAATTTACAGGTAAAATTCAATACTCTGCATGAAAAGACATATCTATAAATAACACATTTCTGCAGGCGACAGAAATAAAGTATACACCTGTAATTTAGATTTACAAGTGTAGTGTTACTACTTAAAATTGTACAAGTACTTCGTGACGGATAAAATAAGTGAGTATATGAAAGGTGACTGTATTAAATACTATTTCCCACCTGTGCTGTATTTCTGCACAGTGTAAAAAGCTGCATTTTATGTTTACAAGTAAAGCGTTAGGATGAAACCATGGCAAGTGCTATTGAAACTCATGAATGCCAAACCACTTCTATCACTAACTTCGCTTACGCGTACACCCAACGTCGCTGACGCGTCTTTTCCTTTCGGATACCTCCGTTCTATCACGCGGGGTCTCCGCCCGGCCCCGACTTGCTTAGATAGCGTACGTGCTTTTTAGTAGCCACCTAACACATATTGCTTTGTTTTTCGCGCTGTCTTTTTGTGTCACACCCGGATGTTGTATTTATACACGAATCGTATAAGAATTGTAATTGTTCAACAATTACTCCTGGTAACCGCTTTGAATTTTGTTTATGATAAAATGGGCTAATGTCACGTCGCCCAGCACAAATCTTTCGGAGAACAGTAAGAAGGAAATTGGTGAAAGAATTATAATTTTTTAACAATTATTTCGAGTGGCGTGCCAAAACTTGACCTCCATAAACTAATCTCTTAAAAAATTAGTTTGAGTAAGAAATATCACATTATTATATTTAAAAAAGAACCTAACAGTAAAGAACTACTTTACTAAAATGCAAGAAGCAGCGACACAACTATGCTAGTTGTCGCCCGGGGCAAAATCTTTCCTTAGCGTTCCCCGGTCACCAAAACACTCTCCGACAGGGGCGGATTCAGGATGTACTGATGGGTTGCACCAATAACTACCAATACAATTGAATTAAATTTGACTTTTTTAAAAATGCCTTTCGGCATCTGTGGTGTGAATGAGGAATTGCCCTGGAAATGCTAAAAATCTGCTCTAGGTGAATCCTTTTCTTTCAACCTTCAGAAAATTGACTTAAACTATAGCATTTACAGAACTCCGCTTTCTTTTAAGCCTCAAATTTCGGAAAGTGTTGCTATTTTGACTGGTAATTCCTCGCTTTAGATGATATATATATTTACAACGAGGGGGGCGCACCGATACTTCGCCCTAAATCCGGCCTTGTTCCCCGACTACACCTGATACCAACATCACACAGTAATTCTCCTACTCAATTTTTTATTCAAGTGGTAAAGCTTGATTTCAGAATTGTAGTACATATTTTTTACTACAATATAAAACACCAAACTAATTAGTATTTGATTGCCAAATAATCTGAGAGTAGCATGCTTGAGATAGTCTTATAGTTTTATCATAATGGTTGCAAATCACAATGTTTTTGGAATTGTATCGGGATATAGATATGTGTAGAATAAATCAACAGTTGCTTTAGAATAGGTTATTTAATTACGGCAAACAGTCAAGCTGTTGTCTCGACTATTATAGCCGGATATTTTGCAAATCTCTTAAATCGATGTAAGTTAAATGAAAACACAAAAAAGCTGGAACTAAAATTTAACTATGCGGGCTCTTTTGGGTGCAAAGGTTTTTACAATGTCCTCAAAAGATAGCTTGAAGCTAACTTATGCACTATGGATATGATTCTAAGGCTAGTGATTTGTTGTCCTATTAAATTTCTGTGGTATTTTTTTCTTTATAGTTTGCTAATACTGCTTTCCTTGCCTTATAGTTAAATAAATGTTTGCCCAATTTTGTCCCCCCTCCTTAGTTACGTCACTGCCAAGGTGTCCTATAGGAGGCCGAATGGAATGAAATGGAAATCTGTCGGTTACACAACATGCAGCGATTGGCGTGATATCAATTCAGATAGCATTTTTAGAAATTTTGTCCTTGTTGATGTGATGTATGACCGTGTAATTACAAACAGTCGTTGATCAACGCTACCGTTACATCTTCGTAAAATAAGTTTGATGAGCACACAGGAGACTGAAAGGACAGCCACGAAGCCTTACCATCTGTCATAACTCTTGTCTCTTGGAACATAATTCTGTGGATTTCTTAGACCTTTGAAGGAAAGCTAAATTCCTATCTGCTAATCACCAGTGTTGGGCAAATTTCAATTGAATTAACAATTAACAATTAATATGTAAATTTAATTGTTAATTGCAATTAACAATTGAAGTAAGTAATGGTTAATTGTTACTTGCAGTTGACCATTAATAATGGAGAATCAATTGCAATTAATCAATTGATTGAAAGTAATTGCAGTGGAAAGTAATTGCAATTGAATTCAGTCATTCAATTGCAATTGAAATTAATTGACAATTAATTCAATTGCAATTGATTTCCACAGCAATTACTTTCAATTGATTGATCAATTGCAATTGATTTTCACTGATTAATTTTCAACATTGTAGTTCAGAGAGGGCGTGGGACAATGAAAACTTTAACCACGACCAATTGACTCACCACCCATCGTGACCCACGACCCACCGTGACCCACTCTGACCCACCACCCACCATGAACCACTCTCACCCACTGTGACCCACAAACCCACCAAAACCCATTGTCATCAACTTTGACCCATGATTCACGCCCTCTTCTCTACTGACTAAAGAGTTTAAACTTGTAATAAAACAAGCCTATGAAATTATCACTCATCGGAGTTTGAATTTCTACGATCAATCGCTCAACCACCGCTCTATTACAATAACGGCGGATCTGACCTTTCTAATATAAATAAAATGAAGACTTTGTTTGTGTCTGTCTGTCTATCTTTGTGCGGCCTGTGGACCAGACGAGTGGACCGAAACTTTTCAAAATTTGGTTACGGGTAGCTTGGTCTAGGCCCTAGATCAAGACGAAGAGTTTTTTTTTTTATTTCGAACTAAGGGGGTCTCAGGGGGACGTTTTCCGGGACCGGCCTAGGGACCAGACAAGTTGACCGAGAGTAACCAAATTTTGGTCACGGTTACCTTGGTCCAGGTCCCACACCAAGGAAAGGCGTTTTTGACAAAATTCGAACCAGGGGGGTCTCAGGGGGGCGTTTACCGGGACATGTAAAAGTAGTAGAAAATGACCGATATTAGTGTCGAGTTTTCGCGGTCGCTGAGATCAATGGTGAAACTCCGATCGCATTAACTTCCAAATTCACCCTATTCGGCTGCGGGCCCGGGGTCAACGGGGAGAGGGGAGGGATACCGAAACGTAAAAGTAATCCAAAATGACCGATATTAGTGTCAAATCCATAGTTTTCGCAGTCGCTGAGATCAATGGTGACAATACCATTAGCGATGACTTTCAAATTCATCCACCGTTGTATGCGGACCTTAGGTCACTAGAGGGCGGAATTCCGAGACATGTAAAAATAATCGAAAATGACCGATATTAATGTCAAATTCATAGTTTTCGGGGTCGCTGAGCTCAATGGTGAAACTCAAGTCCGCGTTTACTTTCACATTTAGCTCCCATTAGCTAAGGAACGGAAGCATTATAAAGGGGATCAAGAGACGTGTAAAAATAATCCACAATGACCGATATTAGTGTCAAATCCGTAGTTTTCGCGGTCGCTGAGATCAATGGTGATACTTTCATTAGCGATGATTTTCATATTTAGCCACCATTGTATGCGGGCCGGGAGTCACCGGGGGTGGAGAATTGCGAGACATGTAAAAATGATGGAAAATGACCGATATTAGTGTCAAATCCATAGTTTTCGCTGTCACTGAGATGAATGGTGATACTTCGACAGGCGTTGACTTCTAAATGCAGCCCCCATCGGCTGCGGGCCAAAGGCGTTGTTTTTTGAAAATTGGAACCAGAGGATCATAGGGGCTTTTACCGTGATATGTAAAAAGTAGTAGAAAATGGCATATGTTAGTGTCACATTCATAGTTTTCGCGGTATCGGCTGGGGGCCAGAGGAGATTTTTTTCACAATTCGAACCAAGGGGGTCTGAGGGGGCGTTCACCGGGACATGTAAAAGTAGTAGAAAATTACCAATATTTGTGTCGAATCTATATTTATCGGGGTTGCTCAGATGTATAGTGACACCCCCGATAGTGTTTACGTTCAAATTCAGCCTCTATCAGCCTTCCCAATGAAAACACATGTACGTTGTTGGATATATATTCATACAAAATATATCCAATTTTAGAAATGTTTTTTAATTGTTCTCCCGTTGTTCTGTTTGTTTACATTGATATTTTATCTGATCCGTGCGAAGAAGGGGTATAACAGCTAGTACGAAATGGTAAAGTGTTTGTCATGGACCAAATTACAATGAATTCAATTATATAGATAATTATTATAATTATCATTGATAATTATTTCCTTGTTGAATTATAGATACTTTTCAGTTGAAAAAAGAATAAAATTTGAAAGTCCCAAATCAACGTAAAGCAGACCAACATAAAGGAAAAATGTATAAAATTTTCCGTATAATTAAGCGTACCGTACAAACTTAAAATTTCCATGTAATTAAGCTAAATTTCCATTTTTGTGTCGTTTTGTGAGCTTATTTCCACGTTTTGTGAATCAATGGTAGTGGGTCAAAATGGGCATTCAATGTGGGAAGAAAAATGACCCACTCTCACATCAGTATCGAATTTCGAGGTAGCTTTTTTCGCATTGTTTAGTGCATGTTTTGTACCGTTTCTGCGCATATTTTCACGTTTTGTGCGCCACCGAAAGTAGGTCAAAGAGGACCTACAAATATGGCAGAAAAAGACATATTCATCCCACATTCAAGGACCATTTTGACCCACTTCCACTGACGCACAAAGCGACACAAATCATGCATAAAAATGTGAAGGAAACGACATCGACATTCGATGGTGACGGAACAGCATTAAGTTATTCCGCTATACTTGTAGGCCATTTTGACCCATTTTTGATGTCGCACTAAAGTGGAAATAGGAGCACAAAACGGTACAAAACAGGCAATATACGATGCGAAAGAAACGACCTCCAAATTCGATAGTGGCGGAACAATGGCTCTTTTTTCCCACACCTTGATGGACCATTTTGACGCAATTCTGGTGATGCTCAAAACGTGGAAGTAGGCAAACAGAACGGTACAAAATACACACTAAACGATGTGAAGGAATCGTCCTCCAAATTCGTTGGTGGCGGAACAGCATTAACTTGTTTCGTTATGTTCATAGGCCCATTTTGACACACTTCTGGTGACGCACAAAACGTGGAAACAGGGGCACAAAACGACACGAAACATTCACTAGTCGATGCGAAAAGAAGGACCTCGAAATTCGGTAGTGGCGGAGCAGTGGGTCATTTTCGTCCTACCTTCGAGGCCCATTTTGACCCTCTTCCAGTGACGCACAAAACGTCGAAATAGGCGCATAAAAGGGTACGCGATGTGAAATTAACGACCTCGAAATTCGATAATGGCGGAACTTTTGGTCATTTTCGTCCCATCATGGAAGCCCATTTTGACTCACTCCCGGTGACGCACGAAACGTGGAAATAGGGGCACGAAACGGCACGAAACATTCACTAGTCGATGCGAAAGGAAGGACCTCGAAATTCGGTAGTGGCGGAGCAGTGGGTCATTTTTGTCCTACCTTCGAGGCCCATTTTGATCCTCTTCCAGTGACGCACAAAACGTCGAAATAGGCGCACAAAAGGGTACGCGATGTGAAATTAACGACCTCGAAATTCGATAGTGGCGGAACTTTTGGTCATTTTCGTCCCATCTTGGAAGCCCATTTTGACTCACTTCCGGTGACGCACGAAACGTGGAAATAGGGCACGAAACGGCACGAAAATTCACTAATCGATGCGAAAGGAAGGACCTCGAAATTCGGTAGTGGCGAAGCAGTGGGTCATTTTCGTCCCACCTTCGAGGCCCATTTTGACCCTCTTCCAGTGACGCACAAAACGTCGAAATAGGCGCACAAAAGGGTACGCGATGTGAAATTAACGACCTCAAAATTCGATACTGGCGGAACTCTTGGTCATTTTCGTCCCATCTTGGAAGCCCATTTTGACCCACTTCCGGTGACGCACAAAACGTGAATATACGCGCTCAAAACGGCAAGAAACTGGCACTAAACGATGCGAAAGAAGCTACCTCGAAATTCGTTGCTGGCGGAACAATGATTCATTTTCGTCCCACCTTGAAGACTCATTTTAACCCACTTCCCATGACGCACAAAACGTGGAAGTAGATACAGAAAACGACACAAAACGATTGTGAAGGCAATGACCTCGAAATTCATTGGTGGCGGAACAGCAATAACTTGTTCCGCCATATTGGTAGGCCCATTTTGACCCACTTCCGGTGACGCACAAAATGTGGGAATAGGCTCACAAAGCGACACAAAACACGCACATAAGATGCAAAACAAAGTACCTCGAAATTCGTTGGTGGCGGAACAAGTTAATGACGCCGTGAGCACCAATATAAGTATATACTGTAGTTCTTACCATCAAGGCTGAGAACTGCACGGTCTAATTTTTTTTAGCCAAAGTAGAAGCCCAACCGGGATAGTGATGTCAACCGGCTCGGCTCGGTTCAACTGAGCGAACAGCTTGAGCTGGCTTGGTTGGGATGACCCATCGACTGGGCTCAATTGAGCCGATGGCTTGAGCCGGCTCGGTAGGGACGAGTCATCGACTCGGCTCGATTGGAGCCAATGGCTCGAACCAGCTCCGTTGAAACGAGTCCATAGGCTGGGTTCGAGTCAGCTCAACTGAGCCGATGGCTCGAACCGGCTCGGTTGGGGTAAGCAATCAGCATGGTTCGGTTCAGCTCGTGTGTGCCACCAGCTAGAGCTGGCTCGGTTGGATGAGCTGTTGGCTCGGCTCACTTCCCTGTTCGGCTCGATAAGTTAATGAGCTGTAAGAGAACCGCTTGAGTCGTTAACAACCCTAAACCAGGGTCGAGCAGTTTTGAACATGTTTGGCTGGAGTCCTATAACTTTTAACAATTTTTGGCTCGAGCCCGAATACTTGCTCCTCCTCAACTCAAACCTAGAACCTCGTGACCGATGTCCTTGCCTCCTGAAGATTTCTTGACGACCGAGATCGACAGTCAACTAATTTTTAGTATTCAGATACAAACCGCCTATGTTCCATGTTTATACACGGTGTTATAATAATAATTAGTTATAGTAGTAGTAGTAGTATCATGGATAATTATATTGTCTATGTAGGATACTTGAAGAGAGTAGTACTTGGAACTACACAAAAGGATTTAGCTCGAATTGGCTCGTTTTGGCTCGACTCGACTGGAAACTCGATCCGAATTCGAGTCAAGTTTAGGGAAATTTTTCGAGCCGAGTTCTCGAGTCGAGCTCAAAATGTCTGCTTCGAGTCGAGTCGAGTCTTAAAGAAAACTCGCTCGTGCCTATCCCTATTGTATGCATGACGGGCATATAGAGTTCTTTCGAGGGGGATAGAATCATAAACATAATGCATTTAAAAAATGCTTAGTTTCACGATTTTCTTCCCAGGGGGGCGAAGAGATGGTAGTTATCCAGCATTTCTTATAAGTACCTTTCTTGAAATATGTAAAACAGTAACAAGTGGATAACACAATATACATATCTTCTTATCTTCAGTTTTAATTGCTGATTTCAATTGCAATTAACAATTACAAGTTTCAATTGTCAATTGCAATTAACAATTAAATGTTTCAATTGCACTCTTTGCAATTGACAATTAACAATTAAAAGTTTCAATTGCCTGGTGATCAATTAACAATTAACAATTGACGAAAAATTAATTGCAAATTTTATGATTGAATTCAATTGCAATTGAAATTAATTGTCAATTACAAATTGAAATCAATTGCAATTGAAATCAATTGAAATTGATTTTCAGAGCAATTACTTTCAATTGATTGATCAATTGCAATTGATTTCAATTGATTTTGCCCAACACTGCTAATCACCATTACAGAAACAAGTAGCAATGTCACGCGTACACAAGAGAAGGAATTTTGTATACATTAGATATTTTATCAATATTGAAGCCGGAAGTGATAGTAGATTTCCGTCACTTCATGTTTTAGTAAAAAGTTAAAGGTGGAAATGGAATGCATTTTTTTTTTTTTTGCTTAATTGATTACAGAGAGGGGCCGCGGTGGCTCAGTGGTAGAGCGTTCACCTCTGGTGCTGGGGGGCCCGGGTTCAAACCCTGCTCCCACCAAGTGAACTTTGTGGTGGACAAACACCGTGTGTGTGGGGTTTTCTCGGGGTTCTCCCGTTTCCTCCCACTTTCTTCATTCCACATTTCATTCATCTCTCATCTTGACAGTCTCCTTTAGCCTAACCGGTATAACCGTGGGACGTAAAACTCAAAAATTTCATTTCATTTTTTGATTACAGAGAACCGCTTTTCGCTATGCATTACCGGTTTTACTCTATATCGATCAACGTTAAAACCGAAGGTGATTGATTTCTTCCACTTTTAGCTTGAATAGAGTGTTTACAGAGAAGATGGTACCTATTCTTAGAACGCGAAATCGATTCCAAAAATACTCTTCTCACTCTTTCTAATCACTTTTGTTCTATGTAAATCGATATTGAAACAAAGCTCTAATGGATTTCTATCACTTCCGGTTTTAGTAGAAGATAGTTGTAGAAGATAATACAATAATGGGTTACAAAAAACCGCTTCTCACTGTCTATTGGGGGGTCTATAGTTTTTTCTATCATCATCAACGTTCGAACCGGAAATGGTTTATTACCACCACTTCCGGTTTGAATAATACCTCCATCATTGAACTCGGTTATCGACTTTTGATTCTCTACATCCTGGCTAAAATTGAAATAATTCATCAAGTAGTCGAAATTAATCGAATTCTTGAGTCTCTTGTCTGCTGGTCGGAAGACAGACAGGGTAACCATCAGGGTTGGCTGATTTAAACCTTGGTTTAAACCAGCTGTTTTTTTTTTTTTTAATAACCCAACTGGTTTAAACAAAAAAACAAAAAAAAACGAAAAATGCTTTAAATCGTGTGAACTTCATGGTGACTTTTCCAGATATCAAACCATCCGCATTACGTTTATCTACTTTTCCCCTTTTAATCGAAGGGTCCCGTGTTCAATTCTCGATCGAACCACAACCCATCTTTCAAGTGTAAGCCAAGTAGCAATTCGAGGTGTTCCTTTCAGCGAAAGTCTTCTCCGTGGTAACCTTGGTATTTCATAAGGATGTTAAGCCTAAACATACGAAATGAAACCAAATTATATATTTCTATTGAATCAATGCCTGTTGTTTTATAAAGAAGCAAGGTTGTTTAAATATATTGATAGAAATTGGCAAAATTTATGAATTGCCTACGTTGAATCCAACATCAACTTGGATTTGACTTTAATTTTATTGAATGATATCTACATGCCAAATTTGTAATTTAATATCTCAGTTTTAGAGTAGTGATTATGATACGTTCGCCTTAAAATTTTACATACAAATACATGTAAAGTAATAACAGGATTTTCCCAATGGCTAAGGCGGGAGTTTCCCGATTTATATATAATTCTGGTATAATGTTTTTACTTGTGTAACATTTTATCTTTTTGTCCTTCTGAAATGACTCTTGACAATTATATGAACAAGTAGGCCTATGTAAAGATCAGTACAACCACAACGTATTTTTATCAGGAGTCCTTCGTGAGTGAGTCGGCAATCGCATTTGTGACCAATTAGTCCCGGTTCCGTGTCCAAATGGACAATTTCTCTTGGATGTAAGTCGAGGAGCGGTTTGGATTCCGCTTTAAGCTTATGTGACCCCTTCCAACATAACCTTGTTGTTGCATAATAACACCAAGGCGAAATAAACTCATTTCTGTTCATATCTAATATAAATACACAGAGTAAATTATTTAAACCAAAAAAACCTGGTTTAAACCAAAAAACCTGTTTTTTTGTTTTTTTCAATAAAAACCATGGTTTTTGCCAACCCTGATTAAAATGGATCTCGCAGAGACAGGAATACAAAGTAGAAACTGGATCCAATTAGCTAAGAATAGAAGTCAGTGGAGAACTTTTGTGAGCGCGGCATTGATCCTCCGGGTTCCATAGGCCATAGAGTTAGTTATTATTATTATTATTATTATTATTATTATTATTATTATTATTATTATTATTATTCACATTCTCTACCCGGTCCTACTTCCCCTCTCTCGTTTCTTTCTTTATAAACATCCTTTCTTTATATTTTTATGTTTACTCTCTAAAAACAGAAAAGAAACTTCCCTCTCTCACTCACATACAGTTAGAAATTTATTGGGAACGTGTACCACACACGTTAGCATTTATCAATGTAATTATCTACAATTAGAGATGCAAAAAAGCCGGCTTTTTTGAATCGATGGTTTTTTTCACATAAAAAGCCGGCTTTTTTGGGAAAAAAACGAGAATTTTGGAAATTTTGGCTTTTTTCAACTTCATGATTTTTCTATCTAAATAGCTTTCTTATAGTATATTCTATAGTTAGATAAGAATTCCATGACCTGAATGTGATATTTCGCTCTGAAATTCACCATCAAGATGGATGGAGCACATGTTTTACGAATTAAAGCTAACATGAAGAATGTAGTGTTTGAGGGTAATTTTAGAGGCTATTTAACTTTATTTTAACTTTTGAGTTATAGACATCTTTTTTCTTCTCTAGTTTGTCATCCGTGTTTCATTTCTAAGAGCTTTTAGTACTCTAGCTTCTAGCGCAAAAGTTAAACTTGCCCGTTTTTCTATTTATCCGTCAAAGTGTACGTTTTTCAATATATCCGTCAAACCGTACTTCCACATTTCTGTTATACTGTAGCTGTGAAGTGATTTAGCAATAATTTTCCGGACGCAACCTTGAATACCAATTTATACAAATAATCAGTAGCGGATTTAGAAAAGTACTTTAGGAGGGGTTTTTCTGATTGTTTCGTTTCCTAAAAAGTCCTAATTTTATTTGGGAAGTGCTTGAAGTTTATGAGTACAGGCATAACTAATATTTCGTTTCGTTTATAGGTTTAGCAATAATCTTCCGGATACAACTTTAAAAATCATTTTATACTGAGAATCAGTGGCGAATTTAGAAAAGTATTTTGGGAAGGGTTTCTTACTAATGTTTAGTTTTTTTAAACATTCGTAATTTTTATTTGCCGGGAGCTTAAAGTTTATGAGTAAAGGCATAAATAATAGATATTTCGTTTGTTGCAGACATTCCGTAACTTTGGGGAACGGGCTTCAGTCCAAAAGACCGCCCCCCTAACCTTCGCAAAACCGTCACTGCTGGTAATTAGTAATAATAACGATTTAAAAACAATAAAAAAGGAAGTCGCCCAACTCACAGTACACGCACTATTTCTACATTCACAGATGGAATGAAGAAAAGCTTTGTCAGAATGGTCGAATGCTGGTTGAATCCCGGACTTCCCGATAGAAGCGCAAAAGCTAATCACTCAGTTATGTTTGTTGTGCAGTTGTATTTAGCTTAACTTAAATATATTCCGTAGTCTTTTTTTTTTTTTTTGGGGGGGGGGAGTTCCGTAATGATATGTTGAATCCCTCTTGTTAAAAATTCAGAAAACTTGAGGATTGGGTAAACTGTGATGGTGGTTCTATAAAACTTAACTGTAGAATTTCAAGAATATACAAAATCAAAAGCTCTAGATGTGCAGCCTTTAAGTGTATCATATAAATCTAAGTATTTCTCTTGTGTTTTATTTTAATTTTATTTTGTTTCAAAAAGAGGGTATGGAATATTTTGAAGTAAAAATACTACATACTATTTTGCTAGTTATTTGTGTATTCTTTAAAAAGAAGTGTTTACTTTTAGGGTTGGCTGGTTTACAACAACTTTTTTTTTTTTAACAACTGGTTTAAACCACAAAAATAAAAAGAATGAAAAATGCGAATCGTGTGAACTTCATGGTGACGTTTCCAGATATCAAACCACCTGCAATAGTTTAATTTCCCTTTCACCTTTTAATCAAGGTGTCCCATGTTCAATTCTCGGTCGAACCACAAACCTTCTTTCATGTGTAACCCAAGTAGCGGTTCGGATGTCAGTTTAAGCGAAAGTCTTCTCCTTGATAACCTCGGTATTTCGTAAGGATGTTAAGCCTAAATATACGAAACAAACCAAATTGTATATTTCTGCATGCCTAAATGCGTGTTGTTTTATAAAGAAGCCAATATTGCTTAAATATATTGATAGAAATTGGCAAAATTTATCGATTCCCTACGTAGCTTCCAACATTAGCTTGGATTGGACTTTCAATGATATCTACGTACCGGTACTAAATTTGTAATTTAATACCTCAGTTTTAGCGTACTGATTATGGTACGTTGACCTTTAAATTTTACATGCAAAGCAATAACAGGATTTTCCCGTTATTGTCTTACATTTCAAGTAATGACGGGATTTTCCCAATGACTAGGGCGGGAGATTCTCAACTTAAGAAATTTACTGACCGCACTTCTTTAAACTTATGGGAGTTCTTCCGGCATAACCCCCCTGTTGCATAATAACATCAAGGCGAAACAAACTTATTTCTGTGAATATGTAATATAAATACATAAAGCAAAAAATCTAAGTCAAAAAAGCCTGGTTTAAACCAAAAAAGCCTGGTTTAAACGGGATACGGACAAAATCTCGCGGCCGAAACATCGTCGCCCAAAATCTCGCCGGCCAAAACCTCGCGGGACAAAATCTCGCCGGGCCAAAACCTCGCGGGACAAAATCTCGCCGGGCCAAAACCTCGCGTGGCCAATACCTCGCCGCCCAAAACCTCGCGTGGCCAAAACCTCGCCGTCCAAAACCTTGCGTGGCCAAAACCTCGCCGCCCAAAACCTCGCCGGACAAAATCTCGCCGGGCCAAAACCTCGCCACCCAAAATCTCGCCGGGCCAAAACCTCGTCGCGAATGAAACTTTTCTTTAAAATTTACCCAATGTGTTTCTTAATATGCAATTCCATGTTACAAATAATAATAATAATAATAATAATAATAATAATAATAATAAATAATAATAATAATAATAATAAATAATAATAATAATAATAATAATAATAATAATAATAATAATAATAATAATAATAATAAGATACAAAACATCGTGTGCGTGGGCTTTCTCGGGTTATTCCTGTTTCCTCCCACTTTCTTTATTCGATCATTTCCTTCATCCTGGTCATCTACGTCTCCTTTAACCTATAGGGCATAATCAAGGGACGTCGTAAAAACTCATATATTATTTCATACTTTTATAAATATTATTAGATTTTTGTTAAAATTTTAAGTTTTTGGATGTTCCAAAGTTCACGAAACTAACCTCGTTAGTTGTCATTACTTTCCTTATGCAGACTTTCTTTCCCTATAACCAGTTTAAAAACATTCTCACATTGAAATACTCTAATACAGAAATAGAATTTTCATATGGTATCGCGGGACTTGGTCAAATACCCGTGATACTTCTTCTGAAACAGCGTCTTTTATCATCCTTATCATCTGTTGGAACATTTACATTTTGTTCAGGCGAGATTTTGGGTATGGCGATATTTTGGGGCGCGAGGTTTTGGCCCGCGAGGTTTTGGGTGGCGAGATTTTGGCCAGGCGAGGTTTTGACCCCGCGAGATTTTGGCCCGCGACGTTTTGGGCGGCGAGGTTTTGGCCTGGCGAGATTTTGGGCCGCGAGGTTTTGGGAGGCGAGGTTTTGGCCAGGCGAGGTTTTGGTCCGCGAGGTTGTCGCCGCAAGGTTCTGTCCGCGAGGTTTTGTACCCAAACCGGTTTAAACATCCCCCCAAAAACGGGTTTTTGCCATTTTCTAAAACAACCACGGTTCTTGCCAACTCTTCTTACTTTTGTATATAGGAAGTTAAAAATTTTTTATTATATACATTGGTTAATCCTGTGGAATTCATAATGTAAATATGTTGAAGAAAAATTGTTTGAAATATTTTTTTCGAAATTCATAATTTTTTTTCGATGTTTTATATTATTATCAGCATCAACCCCTAATTAAATTATTTTTTGTGTTATAGAGAAGCGATACAAAGTCTGTTTTATCAATTTAAAGCAGTATTTTGAAAAAAGCCCAAAATTTCCCAAGCAAAAAAGCAAAGCAGAAAAAACCGAGTTTTTTCCAAAAAAGCCGGTTTTTTTCCGAGCCCTTGCATCTCTATCTACAATGGAGATATTTTTAATATCTGGTTGGAAACACTGTCGTGACGCAGACTTTGATCGTTAGCAAAACATCCTGAAACGTTCATGCAAACATTCTTTTGCTTATTTATTGTTCTCGATAGCGGAAAGTGTGAACAGTGTATGAAGAGATTTTGTTCTTAAATACGTATACATTAGAGATTTGTGGAATAACTTTGAATTTCCATAAGTATAATAATAATGAAGAAAAGTGCTTGTGAAAGAACAGTTAAAAACTCTGCATTATCATACAACACTTCTTAAGTGAGGAAGTGCTTTCGTGCTTGTAACTAGTGTTAAGTGTCCTTGTATAGTGACATCTAAAAAGCAGTGATTAGATAACATTTATGCCTATGTTATCTTTCGTTTGTTTTATGGGAGGAGTTGTTAGTTCAAACATGCCACTGGTAACTGCATTCATGAAATATAATATTTTCTGCTCGTGATCTAATCGAAATCCTTCATTAGCAGGTAAAGTCTAGGACAGAATAAGTAGCAATTGGTTATGCACTATTGTCCATGCATATCATCGTTAGTTATTAAGATTATGCTAGTGAGCCTTATAACATTGTAATTTTAGTAGGTTCGTCCGTCCGTTCGTTACTCCACACAATAACTTGAACACAAACTAGTATTTGATTTTCTGCAATAAATAGCAAAAGCGATTATCTCGGCCGAATTCGCTAATGGAGTCAGTTCCTTAACATCTTCATGGAAAACGATGGCTTCCCCTTAGAACTATATATGAACTGAGGTTATATATTTTTTATATTATATTCAAGGGTAAAAGTGCGGCGAAACGCGGAGGAACGCCTTACCCCACTTCCAAAAAATATGTATGGCGTCCCCCAGTTCCTAAAAATTACAATGGGCAAAGATAGGCGGGGGGACGGTCAGGCCCGCAACCAGAGTGGGCTAGGGGGGCTGGCCCCCCTAAGCTTTACGTGGCCTCTCCAGACTTCAATACAAAATGCTATTATTAAAACAAAAACTTTAATTTAGATATTTGTAATAGAATTCTTAATGACTTGGCCTCCCCTAACATATTCTGTCCCCCTCAAACCTCTGTGGCTGGTTTCGGGCCTGGGGACGGTGTGACGTCATGTCGCTACCTATCGTCCCCTTACCTTTTCAGATCCACTTTTATCCCTGATTATGTTACCATTATAGATTAATTCATAAACGTAAGTTTTACGTGATTCTCTTCACTGTTGTTACCATTCCAAACTATGCTATGCATAAGTGTCGGAAGTCTTATTATAGAACGGCTTTGTCCATCTGTTCGTCTGCCGACATATATCAGAATAAAAGAGATACCGAGATGCTGTTCTTTTGCATTCTATTCAGTGTCCCAAGAATAGGTTCCATCTACTTCAAACCGAAAGTAGTTCAAATTAGTCATTTCTGGTTTGAACGTTTATCGCCATAGAACAAAAATGGCAATAGATAGCGACAAGCACTTTTCTGCAATCGGCTCAGTGTCTTAAGAGAAAACACATCACTACAACCTGCAACAGTCTACCAAAACTAGAAATGGTTCAAATTTACTACTACTTCCGGTTTCAATATTATTTGTTATAGTCAAAAACATTTAAGAGATATCGAGATTTTGGCAATTGATTAATCGTTTTAAGAATGGGTTTTATCTTTTCCGTTAACCCTCTATTCTGACCAGAATTAGTTCAAATTAACCACTTCCAGTATCAACATTTACGCCATAGATCAAAATGGTATGAGATAGCGACAGGTGGTTTTCTGCATTTGATTCAGGGTCTCAATAGAACATACCATCACAAATCTCAACACCCTATAAAACCGGAAGTGGTTGAAATTTACTACTACTTCTGGCTTCAGCACTGATTCCCTTAGGGCAAAAACGGTAAGAGATATCGAGATGCGTTTTTTTTTCGATAGATTTAGCTTACCAAGAGTAGGTTCTATTTCCTTCCTCCCTTAACCATCAGTTCAATCTGTAATTGATTCAGATTAACAGTTTCCGGTTTCAACCTTTTATCGTCATAGAACAAGAACAGTAAGGCATAGTGAGTAATGGATTCTTTATATGGCTTCAGCGTCCGAGGAACAGATTCCATCTTCGATCTTATTAATCTATTACAGCCAGTAGTTATAGATGTACTACTTCATTTGAATATTGAATTCCCATAGTTTGGAAGTCTACTATAGTTTTACACTGTGAAACGATATTCACTTGTCATAATCTATACCAATAGTCGGCTACTGATGGACCTCGGTCCAGTTCCGGACCGCAGAAGATCAAAAAGTGGACCGCCATTTTTTTAAAAAAATATAAATTACTGAAGTAAATTATTTTAAAATTATGTTTTGGAGATAACAATACGTTTGAGTGCCAGCCTTAACATTTTTATAGTATTTTGCAAGTAATTGCGTGACTGATTTGAGTTCTTAATGGTGACTAGGTAGATTAAATATGTAATTGCTATGCTGTGTAGCGCAGGAGACTGCGCTAAAGAGCGGGGATGGAAGGAAGCAAGCTGGCCGGCCGGTATAGCATGTTATTTCGATTCACATAAAAGCTCTGTACATCCGAAGGCAATACAATTTTATTTAATGCAATAGAAAATTTTACAAATCGATCTCTGACTCTACAACATCTGAAGCCTCTTTTAATCGGAACATACATATTCGTTTTAACCAGGGGTAGTAAAAGTGGATCTGAAAAGGTAGGGGGACGCATGACGTCACGCCGTTCTCCTTGCTTATCTTTGTCCATTGTAATTTTTTAGGAAGTGGGGAGACGCCATAGATATCTTATGGAAGTGGGAGGACGACGTCCTCTCGCGTTCCCCTTCACTTTTACCCCTGGTTTTAACACAAATTTTGTACTCGTAACTCAAAAACGAAAGCTTTGGTGTGAAACGACAGTTTTATCTTTCGGGCGGATGTACTCGGCGGCGGCGACCTGTGACATGGAAGTGGCTCCTTTGGAAGTCGGCAGCAGGGTGAATTGATTTAAATCGCTTGATATTTTAAATAAAAATCGTTGATTTAAATCAAATTCCGAAATAATTTAAAGTGAAAATAAGTAAAATCCCTTTTCTGTTCTGTTATTTCGATTATGGAAGATCAATGTTGGGTAAGTTATTTATAAAAATGTAACGAGTTACAAGTTACTTTACTTTCTCTTAAAATGTAACGCGTTACTAACGCGATACTTGCCCCAAAAAGTAACTGTTACTTTATTTAGAAAGTAACGCGTTACTTTAAGGTCCGAAACTTTGAATATGTGAAAAAATCTTATTCCTTCAATCAGGGTTTGAAAAAACCCGGGTATTTTTGAAAAAAAAAACCAACCCACCTGGGCCCATGTGGGTTTTATCGGGTTTTATTGTTTTTTTTTCGGGTTTAATTGGGTTTTTTCGAAATATTTCAATCTCTTTGGGGTAAAAATGTTAAAATATGATTTGCATTTCATGAGTGTCATTGTCACAACTTGCAACAACTTTCTATTCACTGCTGTTTTGAAAAAATTGCCGCCATTTTGAAATTTTATATTGGATCGTCGAAAAAATCTATACAGCAAATTTAGAATGTATTGTGCTTCTACCCTCAAAATACCAACTTAAAAAAAGTCCGAAAATTGCACCTTGTAGCATGGATACCCCGCTATTTTGAAAAATTGGCCGCCATTTTGAAATTTTATACCGCCAAAATATATACAGCTAATTTAGTCTCTTGTGCTTCTACTTTGAAAATTTCAACTTGAAAGACCTAAGATTGCGCTTTGTAGCGTGGATATCAGCGGTGCAAATTTGTCTTCAACATTGGGGGGACAGGTAAGACGGTATATTATGCATTATATATATTATGCGATGTACAAAATATTTATGAAATCGAAAAACAATGCTGAGGAGGATTACCCATGTCGGTCCCGGCGTCCTCCACAGGGGACATAAAATATGACGACATTATTATTGCTTTATAACTTTAAAATCCGACTGGCAACATTGAAAACTGTTTACAAGGGATGATCCAAATATGATCATTCCTTGTAAACAGTTTTCAATGTTGCCAGTCTGATTTTAAAGTTGTAAAGCAATAATAATATCGTCATATTTTACGTCCCCTGTATGGGACTCCGGGACAACATGGGTAGGGGAGCAGAGTTGTCTTCAACATTGGGAGGCCGTCAGATTTGAGGCTTATTCTGGGAGTATCAATTTCATCTCACTTTCCTTTGTGACAGTTCGACACAAATCATCACATTTCTTCCTAAAAGACACATTTCCAATCGGATTATTAAGGGGGACAGTTCCAAGATTGTAGGGGATATGTCCCCATCATCCCCCCGGGATTTACGCCAGTGGATATCAGCTATTTTTTTTTTAAAAAAAAAGCGCGCCATTTTGTAATTTTACGTTGGTATGCTGCCAAAATCTAAAAGAAAATTTAGAGTGTCTCTGGTTTGTATCCTGAAAATTTAAAAGACCGAAAGTTGAACACTGTGTGGTAAAGGCAGACAAACGAACAAATGTAGATCGAGTCATCCTAGGAGCCTCAGTGACGTTCGCCAAATATGAATACCAAATAGTTATATTAAATTAAAACAAAGACATAATTCATCAAAATGTCTTAAATATTTTTCAACGTAAAATAAATGGTCTTATTATTGAAGTTTACTTCCGATGCTTTGTGGGTTCAATTACGGGAATTACCCGAGCACTTGTTGCAAGAAAGTTCTTTTCCGAAAATTAATTTAAAACAATTAACAAAGATAGGCCTATAATTCATATTTTATAAAGTAAATGTTTCAAAATGTCTAAAATGAAATGAAATATCCTCCAGCGTAAAATAAATAGTTTTATTGTTGAAGTATTCACTTCCGATGCTTTGTGGGTTCAATTGCGGGAATTTCCCGAACACTTCTTTCACGACGGATTTTCCATGAAAATGCAGCTTGCTTTACTGTACATCGAAACTTCCATTAATACTGAAGTTTGAATTCAGCAATTTAAAATAGTAAGTGTTACGTAGTCTTCGGAGCTCCGAGCATTAAGCTTCTTAATTTTGACAAGAATTTTTTACGTCATTGCTAGTGTTGATTCTACAGAATGCTTATTTGAAGGCTAGCAACAAATGACTGAACTTAACTGTTGTTGTTGGAAAACCAAATTTTACTGAATACTTTTGTTACCATCAAAGGTAAGAAATAATACTAATAGTTTTACTAATGTATTTACATATTTACTGTTAGTACCGGCACCTATGACCTTAAACCCGTTAACGTATGAGGGATAACGTCCCTCGGCGGCATCGAGACAGGAAACACACTATTCACGGAAAATATTTTCTAAAATATACAATCGCTTACTTTACTTCAAATAGGCTATAAGCATAATCCACACACTAATTTGTTCTACAATTATCTCAAGCTAAGGTGAGGTTTTTATTTATTTATTTATTCATTCATTCCGTGCATTTAGAGCTTTATAAAGGTCTAATGTTGAACATTGTTGTCTATCTTAACATGAAAGCGTATAGTTCGCCCAAAGAAAGTTTAAAATCTGATAAAAATAACTTTCAATGTGATTACCTTAGTTGTACCAATAATACACTAACAAAAAAGTCAAAAGCCCAGGTGGGTTTTAAGATGGGTTTTTTCAAGTGGGTCCAACCCGAAAAAACCCGGTGGTTTTTTTCGGGCTGGGCCCACTTGGGCAAACCCTGACTTCAATTCTCCGTGCTACTATTACTTTCGCTATTATTATTATTATTATTATTATTATTATTATTATTATTATTATTATTATTATTATTATTATTATTATTATTATTATTATTATTATTATTATTATTATTATTGCACGTTCTGAATCGCTTTATGTAAATGCAAGGACAAATTTTTACTTGACAGTTATATGAACATTTTCATATAATGTAACATTGACTAAAATGCCATACTGCTTTACTCGTAGGGATCGATACAAGCGAGTTCGAGCAAGTTTTCTTTGAAGCTCGATTCGACTAGAAACAGACATCTTTGAGCTCGACGTGAGAACTCGGCTCGAGAATTTCCTCCCAACTCGACTCGAATTCGGGTTGAGTTTCGAGTCGAGTTGAGCCAAATCCGGTGTGTAGTTTCGAGTACTCTCTTCAAGTATCTTACATAGACAATATAATTATTATCAATGATACTACTACTACTACTACTACTACTACTACTACTACTACTACTACTACTACTACTACTACTACTACTACTACACTTATACTACTACTACTACTACTACTACTACTACTACTACTAAATAATAATAATAATAATAATAACACTGTGTATAAATATGAAAGATAGGCGGTTTGTATTTTAATACTAAAAAACTAGTTGATTGCCAACCTCGGTAGTCTTGAAGTCCAGGAGTCAAGGACATTGTTCACGAGCTTCTGAATTTGGGTTGAGGGTCTAGGTTGAGTATTCGGCTCGAGCTAAATATTGTTAAAAATTATAGGGCACTGGCCAAATATCTTCAAAACTGCTCTACCCGGGTTTAGAATGTCAACGACTCGACCAGCTCGGCTCACAGCTTATTCACTTTCGAGCCGAGCCAACAGCTCACCCAACCGAGTCGGCTAGATCCCTCGGCTCAGTTTACCCGAACCGAGCAGATGGTTCATCCCAACCAAGCCAGCTCGAGTCGATGGTTCACCCTAAAGGAGCCGGCTCGAGCCATCGGCTTAGTTGAGCCGAGCTGAGCTTGTTATAAAATATATCTTGTGGTCTCGTTATCGAGATGAGACGAGATGCGAGCAGTGTCTCTCGTGAGCAACACTAGAGCTCCTTCGTGGCTAAGCGGTTAGCGTACGCGCCTTTGACGTGGGTGACCCGGGTTCGATTCCCGGTGGGAGCTCATGTGGTTCGGATTCCACGTTAATCAGTAGGTCCACGTCTCATATTCGCTGCTCAACGGGACGTTAAACTCAAATTCAACTCAACTCGTGAGCAACACTAAAAATATTCTATATTACTGCTTAGCTTACATTTCTCATGGCTTTCGCTTTCCAGTGTAATCAGGCCATAATTTCAAAACGAGTTAAAACGAGCGAGCCATTTATCAAATTCGACTCGACTCGAAACTCGACGCCAAAAACTGTGAATCGGCTCGGAACTCGACTCGAGAATATTGCCTTTGAAATGGAATAAATATTTCAGTTTAGCGCCCCACAATTACGCCCCTTAGGTTAAGGGAGGTGGTTAATTAAGGTAAGTGAATGAAATGAAATCTTCAGTTTTACGTCCCACGGTTATGCCGGTTAGGCTAAAGGAGACGGTGATGATGATTAATGAATGAAATGGTGGAATGAAGAAAGTGGGAGGAAACGGGAGAACCCCGAGAAAACCCACGCACACGGTGTTTGTCCACCACAACGTTCACTTAGCGGGGGCTGGGATCGAACCCGGGACTCCAAGCACCAGAGGTGAACACTCTAGCACTGAGCCACCGCGGCCCCACAATATTACCTTTGACTCGATTCGTAACTCGACTTGAATTGAGTCGAGTTTTAGCTTGACTCGCGCCCATGCCTATGCGTTAGAAAAAATGGTTACTTATTATTATTCGGCTAAACTAATTATTTAATAATAACAATGTTGTTAGGTAAAATTAAAAATACAGAATATAGAGAACCATTACACTACAACTAATAAAATGAGAACGCATGAACAGGAGGTGAATCAAAACTTGCCAGTAACTCTGAAATCGATACATGCTTTTTAAAGCTAGTTGTTCCAAACTCTATAATCAACGGGACTTTAGGATACGCAAACTGATCTAAAAGAACTCTAATATTACATACCATGAACATTACATCCAGGGAGTAATCTACACCCCCCAACACCAGGTTTAGAGTTTAGGAAAGAAGACAATTTTCTTATTTATTTACTTTACTTCAAAATACGAAGCGACCTCGTTCTCATATACGGCTTCGAGAACCATATGTCCTCATTGTTTCGGGCAGTGTTTTGATCGAAACAATTGACAAAACAGACTGCTGATACCTACCCTCCTGGACTCCGCGGTCGTTTCCGAGAAAAGAGATTGATGGACAGATGCAGATGACTGAAATTGGCAACGTCTTGAGCGGTCATTCACCTACCTCCTCCTCAATAAAGAAAAGTGTGACAATATAGTAATAAGGCTATACCAGATTCAGTTGGTAAGTGCTACTCTGCAACAGGCTCTCAACCAGAGGGGAGGGGGGCTAGGGAGGGCCTAGCCCTCCTAAATTTTTATGTCCTCTCCAGACCTCAATACAAAATGCACAAATTAGATGTTTGTAAGATAATTTTTAATGACTTGGTCCCTCCTATCATATTCATGGCCCCCCAAAGCTCTGTGGCTGGTTTCGAGCCAGCTCTGCAAGTGGTGTATCAACGGATGGACGTTAGAAGGGTGTAGTCAAAACGTTTTTAGAAATGAAGAGATCGATCGAAGTAAGAATTATATATATTTTAGACTGAGTCTAGTTTTATGTAGGAACGCATTTGGCGCTAGTTTAATTTTTTGTGAAGTATATTTTTATTCACGTAAATTCATTGAGCAGAACAGAGATCATATTAGTCACTTTTTTTAAAACTAAAATTTACTTTTTTCTAGTTGGTCACTAAAAGTTACTTTTTTTTAAATTTGTCACTAAAACTTACTTTTTTCAGAGGTAAAGTGACTTTTTCGTGTGATTTATGTTTTGCATTGGCAGCTTTCTAAGAAAAATATAAAAACAAATGGAAAAAGGCAAAAACTTGTTACTCATTACTCTTCTGAAAGCTTCAGTACTTGCTGCCACATGTGAAACAGTCAACTTTATTCTCACTTCAACTTTTATTCTCTCTAAAGCACAGTGGACGGTTGGTGGAGCTTAAGCTCTCAGGGTGGGGTTGAGAACCTTTTGGTGTCTATTCTTTCTTCTATCATACGCGGGTCACTACGAAAGTTTTGAGATACGCATTGTTGTGGCACAGTATTTGAATTCCAACAATTGCGTTCGGTAGTGGTATCCAGAGCGAAGAAGCGAAGCAAGTTTCAACTCGCCTCGCTTATCGGCGTGGCCGTATCGCCTTCACTTGTTCGTTGATGTGTGCAGTATTCGGCTGTCTAGAATGGAGCTCGAAAGGGAACATTTTCGGGCAATGATCCTTTACGATTTCAAAAGTGGTTTGAAGGAGACACAAAGCCTTGATCGTTTGCAGGGGGCATTTGTGGACCTTGCTCCTTCCGGTGCTACAATTTTTCGGTAGTTTGGTGAATTCAGAACAGGCCGGACATCGCTTAAAGATGAAGAGAGAGCTGGACGTCCGGCAACAGCTGTGTCAGATGAAAACTGCCGCTGTGGAACAAATGATTCGAGAAAATCCTCGAACAACTTTCAAGGACATTGACTCTATAGTGGACATTGGATAGCCAGCAGTAACAACTCTTCATGATCATCTTCGACTCAGGAAGGTTTCATCTCGTTGGGTGCCTCACACTTCGACTGAACAGCAGAAGCGCATGCGTATGGAATGGTGTGAAGAAATACTTGCAAGATTTGATGGAGGCAATCCTCGACGTGTCTCTGACATTGTCACTGGTGATGAGACTTGGATCTATCAATTTGACCCTGAAAATAAACGTTAGTCTACAGTTTGGATCTTTCCAGACGAAACTCCACGCACGAAAGTGAAGCGACCGCGAAGTGGGGGGAAGAAGATAGTCGCAACTTTCTTCTCCAAATTTGGCCATGTTGCAACTGTTCCACTTGAAGAACAAAGGACTGTTACTGCTCAGTGGTACACCACTGTTTGCCTAACAAAAGTATTCCAGAAGCTTCGGGAACGGCGTCCAAGAACTGGATTGCGTGGGATCCTGCTTCATCATGACAACGCGTGCGCAAACACGGCCAACATCACAATTCAGTTTTTAGAATGTACGGAGGTCAAACTTATGACTCATCCGCCGTACAGCCCTGACCTGGCCCCGTGTGATTTTTTTTCTGTTCCCAGAATCAAAGATCGCATGCGTGGGAAGAGATTTTGCAGCCCTGAAGAAGCTGCAGTGGCTTACGAGAATGAACATTCAACACGAAGAAAAATTCTGGCAACACTGCTTCCAAAAGTGGTTTTCGAGGATGCAAAAGTGTGTACCCCATGTTCAAGGCGTAGCTGCTGGAACATAGAAGGGGAGCGTCTCCTCCCCCCCCCCAGAAGTGAAATGAAGAAAGTGTGTACAGTGTAATGGTGATTAGTTTGAGAAAATGTAAGTGTTAAATTGATTTTAAGTATGTAAGTTATTTCACATCTCAAAACTTTCGTAGTGACCCTCGTAATAATCTTTTAGTTTTCTCTCGTAATAGTTAACGCTCCGTTCAACGTTGTATGTGTGTGTTTGTGTGGTTCATCATGTTCGTATTGTGTTATGCTTCTTGTATGTTCTTCTTAAGAGTAGGTGATTAATTTGAATATTTCACGTTTTTGAGAACTCTATATGCGAAGTTAAATATAATGTCTGGGATGAAGAAATTCAGAAATAGGCCAGAAGTGGTTCCACTTACTCAGAAGCTTTTTACATCTGCTAAGTCTGCTTACCGTAACTATAAAGCGTACTTTGAAAACCTAAGAAAGGAGGAAGCTCAAAAAGAAGAAGTAAAGAAGAAACAAAACAACAAACGAAGAGAGAGAAGATGGAGAAATTGACAAAGGAAAAAAGGGGCATATTGAGATTTTGGTCACTTTTTCGTGCGCTTTTGGCCATTTTTTGGTCACTTTTCAACTATTTACAAGAGACCAGACCACTATGAGCTCTGAGATTATTAAAATTAGGGTATATTAAAGAAGACAAAACAGAAAGATACAAAAATACGTGTAAATTTAAAAAAAACTGGATTTCTGGAAAACAACTAAATCAATGAACAATTTTCTTATGAAAGATATTCAGAACCAATAACGTAGCCAGGAAGGGGCAGGAACGGAGATTAAGAGATCAAATAATATTACAACAATTAACGTTAACAACAAGGTTAGAATATCAAAATAATGAAATTGGAACTATGTACAGTAATAATTACTAAACGAATGTGATTTCAGCATGGAAGAGGATGAAGATATTGCTCCGTTATTTAAATGAGCGTTTTCTTGATACAATATCTTATCTTTTAGATAGTTGAAATAGGAAAAGAAACTTGAAATTCGATGGAATTGTGGGTTTAAGAAATGCGAGGCCGTAGGCCGAGCAAAGTAGGGGATCTGGGGGCGAAGCCCTCTAGTTGGGCAAATACAGGAAATATGAAGAGTTAATGCACGGAGTTCACTGTCGATGAAAAGGCTGATATGCATGAGATGCGAGGCCGTAGGCCGAGAAAAAGCGGGGGTTTGGGGGCAGAGCCCCCAGCTAGCCAAAATCTATATTATAAAATTGAAAGTGACTATATTTGTGACTCTTAATCTCTTGAACCGACCGACCGATCTCGATCAATTTTTTGACGTGGATGCGGTGGGGAATTACAAAAATATAAATAAATCTTAATAACTCTTGACCCAAACAACCAATCTCGATCAAATTTTCAACATAGATGAGATTCGGGCGTTTTTTTTTTTTATCATTTCACTTTGATTGAGCAACATGGGCGGGGGAAGAGGGGGAGATATACTAAAATCATATATATATATATATATATATATATATATATATATATATATATATATATATATATATATATAAAAGTGACTATGTTCGTGAGTTAATAACTCTTGAACCATCCGACCGATCTCGATCAAACTTTCAACATAGGGTTCGGGCCTGGGATGTTTTCGCCATTTCACTTTTACGGTGCAACGTAGGGGAGGGGGGAAAGAAGAGAAAAAAATGAAAATAAAATTGACTATCAAACCACCCGACCGATCTTAACCAAATTTTCAACATAGATGAGGTTCTGACCTGGGATGGTTTTTATCATACCATTTTTACGGTAGAACTTAGAGGAAGGGGAGGGGAGGAGAGAGACCTATAAAAATAAATAAAACAATAACTCTTGAACCATTCGACCGATTTCTATAAAATTTTCAACGTAGATAAGGTTCGGTCCTGAATTTTTTAAAAGTATTTTTACTTTGACGGTAGAATCTAGGGGAGTGGAAGGGAAGGGAAAATTTATATATAAAAATAAATAAAACTTAGCTCTTGAACCACCCAACCGATCTCGATCAAATTTTCAACATAGATGACATTCAAGCCTGGGATAATTTTCGTAATTTAACTTTGACGGTGAAACGTTGGGAAGGGAAGGGGAGATATATATGTAAAAAATTAAAAAAAAAAATAAAGTGACTGTTTTGTGACTTCATCACTCATGAACCACCCGACCGATCTCGATCAAATTTTCAACAAAGATGAGGTTTGAGCCCGGGATGGTATGAATCTCTTCACTTTAACGGTAGAACTTAGGGGAGGGGAATAGGGGGAGATATATAAAAATAAATAAAACTTAATAACTCTTGAACTCTTAATAAATCTCGATCAGATTTACAACATAGATGAAGTTTAAACAGCGCTCATGATTTAGAAGATTTTGTCATATCACTTTGACAGTGTAATTTGAAGTAGGGGAGGGGAGAGACATTTTAAAATTATGGAAAATGACCGATATTAGTGTCGAATTCGTAGTTTTCGGAGTCTCTGAGGTGAACAGTGACACTTCTGATGCCGTTTAAATTCAAATTCAGCCCCGCAACTTGGGAGAGGGGAAGGGGAAGATATATAAAAATGATCGAAATGACCAATATCATTGTCGAATTCATAGTTGTCGGGGTCACTTGAGATGAACAATGACACTTCCGATGCCGTGCCCCGCAACGTGGGGAGGGAAGGAGAATATATAAAAATCATCGAAAATAACCGATATCAAAGAGCGCTTTAGTAATAGTAAAAAGTGACTAACTAACCAGGGTGGATTGATTTAAATCAGTCTGATTTAAATCACGATTTAAATCAAGATTTAAATCTCTTGATTTTTTTAATAAAAATCATTGATTTAAATCGAATTCCTAAATAAATTAATTTAAAATGAAAATAAGTAAAATCCCGTTTCTGTTCTGTTATTTCGATTATGGAAGTTAATAATCATAATACAATGAGACTCAAATGTACAGTATAGTATGAAAACAAGTGTCATGCAGAGGATGATTAGGGAAAATCCCGTTTTGAACAGGTAACGGAGCAATCCTTCTTTCTTCTTTTCGTAACATTGGGTTTGGGTTTTAAAATCGTTAACTATTCCAACGGGGAAATCACCATTGACATTTAAGACGAAAATTCTTTTTTGTGCGTGTCTGTTTGTTTGTCCTCAGATACTAGGGCGTATTTAGAGGGGTCCTATCCCCCCTTTTTTTTGTTAATTTGATAACTTTAGGCGAAATTTATGTATTTCATGCCGCAAGCAGGTTCTGAGTTTTTAAAAATAGGCCCCTGCCAAATATCAGTAACTTTTGTGAAAAAAAGTGTCTTTTTGATAAACGTTGCTGTACTTTTTCCTTAATGCTTGACCTTTTAAATTACATCACCTATTTTTAGGTGATATGGTAGAATCTTCATTATTCAATTTAAAAAGTACCAATAAGGCATTTCACTTCGTTTTCTGTAAGGCTGGAGGCACTTTAGAACACGTTACATATGCTTTCACGCAGGGTTGGCTGGTTTAAACCATGCAAAAAACGAAAAATGTTTGTAAAAGTGTAAGTTTTCGTAAAATCTTCAACACACATATTAGTGGGTTATCTCATGTCACTCCCGCATATTATTCCTATTATATTCAAATTTAAATTCCCCATTCATTACTCAAAGAAATTAGCTCTATACTACAAAAGCAACTTTTTTGTAAGGTTATGAATGTTTCTTTTGTGATTTTTTAAATAGTTTGTTGTTATTGTTATGCAATTGCAATCAAAGGAAAATTCTAAATATTGTATCGTTTTAGTAATGTTTACTATTGATAATATACATCAAAATATCGTACTTTGGGGAAGGGGGTCATACAACCCCCCCGAGAGGCATTTACTGAAATCAGAAATATCTTTGGTATCTATTTATGTATAAATGGGTCAGAGCCAAAGTCGACTCAAATAATTCTTATTTTTATTCACTTTTCTTACTGATATGAAAATTACGTCGTTGTATTTCTTTAACTTGGACTAATCAAAGTCGTAGTGAACTAATTTGGACTAAATTAGTTCTGTACTCTGCAGTATTTTGAAACTGTCCATATGTAATTCTGTATAATGGTTTCAACTGTGCAACTGTTTATCTTTTTGTCCTTCTGAAATGACTCTTGACTCTTATATTAAAAGTATGTAAATATCAGTACAACGTATCAGGAGTCCTTCGTGAGTGAGTCGGCATTTGTGGCCAATTAGTCCAGTTTTCAAGTTCAAATGGAGAACAATTTGTTTTGGATGTAAGAGACGAGAAACGGTTTGGACTCCGCTTTAAGCTTATGTGATCCGTTCCAGCACAACCCGGTTGTTGCATAATAACACCAAAGTGAAACAAACTTATTTCTGTTCATATGTGATATAAATACATAGAGTAAATTATTTAATTAAAAAGAAAAACTGGTTTAAACCAAAAAACCAGGTTTAAACAAAAAAAACTGATATTTTGGTTGTTTTTTTTTTTTTCAATAAAAACCATGGTTTTTGCCTACCCTGCCACGCCTTTCTGCGTTGAGGCATAGTGTGTGATGACGTCATAAATTTAAAAAGATATTTTTTGTTATGGGTATTATTATTATTTGGCGGGTTACATTTTGCATTCAGAAGACTGAAATTTTGCACACTCGTTCAGTGCACCCCTTAATAATTTTCAGATGTTTTCAGATCTCTGCGTGGAAACAGCGGGGTCCAGAGGGGCAAAAATGTTTAAAAAAGGATATTTTTAACAAAAAATAGCTTTTTTCGTGATTTTCCCGTGTATAAATGGTACCGTTTGAAAGGCTGTTCTGTTCTGAAGAAAATGATGTACGTACTATGCTCCTAGGATAAATTGGGATGTCTCAGGAAACTGTTACCTGAGATCCTGTTTTATACGGGAATCTGGGGTATTTGGGGAATATTATTTTTCACGGGCTTACTTTTGCACCTACAAGATTGAAATTTTGCACATTTACTCAGTGCGCCCCTCAGCATTTTTTAGATTTGTTTCAGATCTCTGTCTGAAAACAGGGGAAGGGGTCCACAGAGGTATTTTTTTTAAAAAAGACATTTTTAACAGAAAATTCCTTTTTTCGTGATTTACCCGCCCCAGATACATGATGGAGACATTTGAAGGGTACTGTTTGAAAATTTGTTTTATTCTGAAGAGAATAATGTACAAATCATGATCTTAGAATAAATAGGGATGTCTGAGGAAATTTTTATATTAAATCCGGGTCATCTGGGGCATTGTGGGAATGTTCTTAGCTCATTGTTAAATAGTTTCATCACTCTTACTACTCAAAAGAGAAGCTTGAAATTTTGTACACACATTTAGTACACCCCTTAGCATTTCCCAGTTGATTTTGAGATCCGTGCTGTAACACAGGGGTATCCAGAGGGGACCAAATTAAAAAAAAAAGTTTAAAAAAATGCCGATTACTCTCAAAATTTCCCGCTTCAGGGACATAAGGAAATGTGAATGTTACCGTTTCAAAAGCTGTTCTATTCTAAAGAGAGTAATGCATGTACCATGATCCCAGGATAAATAGGGATGGTGATGTAGCTGCTTGACTGAAAGTCTATAATTTACCTTTAAAAAGAGCCATAATTTAAAAGGGTTAAGAAACATTGTTTGGGATTGATATAGGTTAACGATTGGGGATAATTCAAAATTCAACCCCAATACTTTCACTTAAATGGCATAATTAGCATTTAATACTAATTCCTAATGCTTTATCTTCAATTCGCGACTTGCATTATACCAGGAGAAAGATTTGATTTAAATCAAAAAAATCGATTTAAATCAAAAAAATCAACAAAAATGATTTTTATTAAAAAAATCATGATTTTTTTCCACCCTGTAACTAACTTAACGTATTACTATTTTTTTCTTAATTAACCCAGCGTAGCGGGTAATTGATGCTAGCAGTTTAATAATAAACAAATAATCAGGTAATATATTTTTTCTTCTCTAATATTATTCCCTGGTAGTTGTGGTATCTTATCTATTTATATCATGAATAATTGTGAAGATGATGTGATAAATGTCTAAACTGCATTGTCATTGCTTGGTATTTTTAATGTAGAAATACCGTGTTCTTTACTTTATCCTGATAAGTTTGTGATGACTTTTTTAAAATTCTTTTTTCTTAGTATGTGCTTAACTGCAAAGGTTTCCATAAATTAAAAAAAAAAAAAAAAAAAAATGATGTTGAAACAGAAATTGGAAAAACATCCAGATCACTTGCCTGATATTTTTTCCCGTTGATATGTGTATTAGAAGTGTTAATGGATTAGTTGATGTAATGGGAATGCCCATACCCGTTCTTCGCAGGAGAAATATAGGTGTAAACTATTTGAAAGATTTTTTTGAACGTCTTTTCCCTCAAGGCGCGTATTTGAATCATAAGGAAACAATGATAACGCAGCTCGATCCAGGTGCTATATTCAAAAATTCATTTTAAACAGCAGGCATTTCCTTATTTTTACCATTTTATGAATATAAAATTAAAATTATATTGAAATTGTTCCTTCCCTCCTTCTGAAGTAGAATTTTCGGAAACTGTTTGGGCATGTGTTCAGTCACTTTTAATAAAGTATAACTTTCCAACATGAAATATTCGTGAGATATGCTGGCTTTGGTGTACATTTTAAATACCTTTCCGTCCCTTGGGATTCACATGTTAATGCAAATAACATGATACAAGCCAACTCGAGGACAGTGCGACGTATGTTTAAGACATCCATTTCAATTGCATGATAATGAGAAAGACAACGTCGATTTCAGTGCGCTGATAAATACCGCATTTCTGAATCCGAGGCGACCACCCACATGTTTAACAAAGAATTACAAAAAAGTACGTCTGCAGCACATTGGGTATATTTTCGGTACTTACTATAAATCTACACTAAAAAAATATAATCAGATACAGACCTACCCTTAGTCTTTCTCACTGGAAGGATCCACTGAATCTGCAAACATTCAGGTTAAAGCGGTAGGTCAAGAAGACGGGAAAAGTTAAAACTTAATGGGAGTTCATAGTTCTGTCCAACAAAGAAAAACCCCGTCACATTATGTCACGAAAGCCATACGACGCCATATATATATATATATATATATATATATATATATATATATTCAAGTACAAAATTGCGGAAAAAATACTACTTGGGTTCAGAAATATATATATATAAATTCTACTCCCCCCCCCCCCCCGTAAAAGCGGAATTTCTAAAACGCTGAGACACTTGTTGCTAACTTGAAGGACTCGTAACACACTCTTTTTTTTTTTTCTTTTTTCATTTTTTCTTTTGCACAAATTTTCACCCGTCTTCCTCTCTTAGGATCACATTGGAATCAAAGTGACATAACGGAAACCCAGTTCGAGGTAGGCACTAACTGTGCTCAAAGATTCATTTAAACTGTTCAGCCGTTTCCCTGTGATGTAATTAAAAACAAGATTACTTTTATTTTTATTTATAGAAATTTAAGATTGGTTTTGTTTATTCTATAGAGTATGAAAGCAATTAACTGTTTTTCATTTGACTTACATTCTTAGTTGCTGTCCCTTAATAATTCTGTTTACGAATTAATATAGAACTTTCTTGTTGCAAGCTCAATTCAGTTGAGTTCATTTATTACGTTCCTTCGACATTATTTTGTGCGTAAGGATACCAAGTATTTAACATGTCAACGAAGCTTTCATATATTACAATAATACAAGATTTAGATTAAAAAAAAGTTTTAAAAAGTTTCAATTATAATGAAATAAGAAATATGAAAGAAGTGTTCACAATTGTTTGGTTGTGTCAGTACACACACACACAATAAAATTCTTTACTGATTTTTTTCAAATCCAATAAAATGAACTCATCTATAGAACAAAATGCACCTTTTAACAATATTTTTCGTATAACTTTCTCGTATGTTCTATTTTCAGCTATCTCTTTTACCTCAACTAAAAGATGATTATATATTTTAGTTCCTTGATAATTGGTACATTTTGGAAATTTAGATTATTTCGGTCTGAGTGCAGTTAGATCATATTTAATCTTTGTATTATAATCATGTTTATCAGGATTCTTTTGAAATTCATTGAAGTGTTCCTTAATTGTACATAATACCAGTGGCGGCGTAAGGCAAACTGAGGCCCGGGGCCAGTGAAGTAGATCGGGGCCCCTTTTCGAACAATCGTGATTTATACACTTCTATTGTTGACATTCATTTACAAAATTCTTTTTTTCTGTTTACTCCTCCCCCTTTCCCGTCGGTGTGTGTGTTTAGATCATTTTAATCCTATATATATATATATACACTAAACAAATGGGGTGACATTCAGCATCCGTGTCAATTTTTTTAATACTTAGAACCGCCTTCAGGCTGGTATCTAAAAATAAAACTGGACCAGGGCTATCATTGCATATTGTTTTCTTTTTTATTCATTTCTAAACAAAGGACACGGTAGAAAAAGGATTAGAGATACAAGTGTAACGGAAACTACAACCAACGATAGAAATAACATAATCTTAAGAACAAATAAAATTTAACAATTAAGAATACAGAATTTATCCTACACCTATACTATCCTAGTATCAACGCGTACTGTAATCAGATGGAATAAGTGGAAGTAATGCTCCTAATAATACATTTAGAGACAAATTTACCTACAAAATGTAACGATCAGCTGATATTGCAAACACTGTAAATAATTATATAACAGATGCGATTTCTAAATGTAAGCTCTATGTTTTCTAAAATTCTTTGTTCGGTTCTCGCCTTTGGTGTTTCTCCTGTGAAATTTCTCATATGTCAGTTTATTCATAGTTTCTCCCTGTCTGATTTTGCACTACATGGATTTTATTTGATTAGATTTTTCTTCTATAATTAGCCTCATTCACTTTAACATTAGGTTCCTCTCCAGTGATCATACACAATACTTAAATACTTTTTTTTTATTTTACCGAACTATCAGTAAATAATGGCTAGAATAGATTTCTCTTCTGCGTGTAATTTTCATTTATCTTTCACCAGGTTTCTATCCAGTGATAATGTACGATCTATTTAGTTCCACTACTTTTGCCGAAGTATCAATGAATAGTTAAGCACTAGAGTATTTCTCCCCTCCTTGTCTATTTTACTATTGTTTCCAGATTTCACACTTGTTTTATGATTATATTATTTTGTATTTAATAATTCAGTCATGTTTATATTCTGTCACTTATGACTATTTCCATGACCTCTTACTAACATAGTATTAGAGTATATTATAACAAAAAAAAATCCTGAATGTATTGAAAAATTAGGGATATATCATAGATTAAATATGTAAGCACAGAATTCTACTACGGGTTATACCATCCTACTTTTCATTACCATCTATCACCAGTCAATTGACAGATCTTAAAGGTTTTTGGTACTTTTGGTACTTTTTATTACTCTTTTGGTACTTTTGTATTTTTATTGCCTTTACTTGAAACATGAAACAGCTTTCGACAGTAGTTCCACTACCATATTAGCCTGTGTTCCACCAACATTCAGAATGATACCTTCCTTGCTTTGATAGCAGCGAAAGTCTCAATTATATTATCAAAATCCAAAGTGGATGCTAGTTCATTTTCGATAGAAAGAATGTCCAGATTCGTGAATCTTTCCTGACTCATTGTGGAACGCAAATATGATTTTATCAATTTCATTTTGCTGAAAGGCCTTTCACACGATGCGACAGATAAATGCAATGTTATCAAAATCTGAAGAGCGGTTGACAAACTTAAGTAAAGTTCAAGCTCCATTGAAGATACATATTTCAGGATGCCTTGTGGAGAAAAGTCAAGCTGTTCTTTAGCTTTCTGAGCACACCTTAGTGAACGGATTATATTCTTACAATCCTGAAATAATTCTAAGCCATCCAGGTCATTCGGGTAGAACAAAGCCAAATCAGAGCAACAAGCTTTTAGCCTGTCCTCGCTCTCATCACATCTAGCTGCTGCACAAAGTTGGCCATAGAACACAGGAATCCAAATCTGTCGTTCAGGTCATGCATCTGAGTAAAATGATCATACACTTGTCTCAACTCATCTAGAATTTCATTGGTAGAGCGCTTCACTTTGGCCTGTGCAATCAGGGGTTCATTCTTTGCTTCTCCAGGCATGCATCTCTTTTTCCTGTGTGTATCCACAGTTATGTTCCATGCCCTGCAACTTCCTTCAGGTGCAGATACGATTTCCTTCCCCAGCTCAAGTCTCCAGGTACCAATGGTGTCAACCAGGCTCTGTAACTAAATAATGTTTGATTGAAACTCAAATCCTGAGATTGAAGGAATTTTTGGATCCGATCAATATATGAGATCTGCAAACCAGAAATATAGTAAAGCGATGAAGTTAAATGACTGGATGCTTGCAAGAAGAAGACCAGCATCTCCTCTAGTATCAAGTGTTTCAGTCAAAGTGTCACGCAGATCTTCCAACAGATCAAATACTTCATCCAATTGACTATAAAGTGCCTTCAAAGCTTCTGTTTCTGAACTCCATCTAGTGTCAGTTTTACGTTTCAGACCAATCTTTACGTGATTTTGCAGCACATTCCATCGATGAGTAGATTTAGAGAAGAATACCAAAAACGTTCCATTGTTCCGAACAAAGTGTTCGCCAAAAAGTTAACGTGCCCAGCATGTAAGCCACAATGTTCAATGAATTATTGTTGCAAGGAACGAAAATGGCCAAAAGACTTATATTCCGTATCAAACTTTGAACTCCAGAATATTGCCTGGTCATTGTAGGCTGATTTTATCACAAGATTATTCTCTGCAATCTTAATATCAAGCCTATCACGTTGTAGTTACTTCACTATTTCAGCCGAAATACTCTCAGCAGTTTTTCCTTTGACAGAGATAAAATCAATTAATGCTTCCCGAACTTGAACAGAATCACGTATGTCAACAAATCGAAAGATTTGTAACAACTGTTCCACATGAGAACAATCAGGAATTGAATTAAATATAATGCTGAAGTATTTTGAATATTTGAACACTTGTTTTCTTATTGAACATTTTCTTCATTCTAAATTTGTGGGCTGAAATGTAAATTCATATACCAAAAAACAAGAGCAGAAATGGGGAAACCAGCTAAGCAAAAGGGTTTTGGTCGCTGAAAATTCGACTTGTAAAGGACAAAAGAAAAAGACAGAAGAAAAACAAGTTTATTTGCGACTATAGCGTCTGCACCAAAGAGCTTTCAGTTACCAACAGAATGCTAGTACCCTAATAAAGCATTACGTTCATCCCTTCTTTCTGTCTTTCTCTTGAACTGATACGTGAATAAAAAAATAAACGGTGATGTTTTAGGAAGCAGGCTAGCAGATGGGGCCCCATTACTTGCATCATAAGAGCTTAGAATGTAAACAACACAATATGCTTTGACTTTCTTTTATTATATTTTAATCTACACAGCTTTTCCCTTTAAATTTCTCTGAGGTTATTGAACAAAGTGAAACTTTTATTTTATTCATACTTTAATCGACATACATTTTTTTCCTTTAAATTTCTTTGGGGCCCCAAGAGAATAAAACTTTTATTATTTTATTTATTTTTCATCTACATTCAACTTTTGTCTTTGATTTTCTTGGGACCCCAAGAAAGTGAAACGTTTACTTTATTTTTCACCTATATTCAGACCTTTTTCCTTTAAATTTCTTTGAGAGCCTCCAAGATAATGAAACTTTTATTTTATTTATTTTTAATCTACATTCAGTTTTTTCTTTAAATTTCTTTCGGGTCATCAAGAGAGTGAAGCCCTAAGATTATAGCTTGTATAGCTTATACAGAAATCCGGCACTGATTAGCTTTATTAGACAGATATTTCTGTTGTTTCATCCATTTGGTGTAATATTGATTGACAATTAATTACCTTTCCTTTTAGGGATGGTGTGGATTATAAACCTTGCCAGCCGTTGTACGGCTCATGCTAACAAAGTTCTTTATTAATTATTTTTTACCTACCGTCGGGGGCCCCCAGAAAGTGGGGCCCGGGGCGAGGGCACCGCTCGCCCCGCCCTTACGCCGCCACTGCATAATACTTCATATATATTTAATATATGTATTTTACGTGGTACTGTTAATATTCCCAGTATTATGAAAAGTTCACAGCAGCTTTTCCGATAACTGGAATGTGTAGTAATTCTTATCGCCATTTTTTTGAAAGAAAGAAAAAAAAAATAGCTTAGGTGAAGTTCCCCAGAATATGCGATATATGGCATCTCAATTTAAAAAAAAAAGGGGGGAATAGTATATTGATAGTATACGTGTAGATTGGCTATCTAATGTAGCTACTAGAGATCTAATTGTGTATATTGCTGAGACTGTTTATTACAAAGAATTTATATGGCAAGGCATTTGATTTTGTTGTCAATATTTATACCTAAAAATGTTGCTGATTGCACATATTCACAACTTGTATTATACAGGTATATTGAGATCCAAGAAAGGTGATGTGTAACCTGCCTTCCAGAACTGGAAAACAAATAATTGGTTTTATCCGAGTTCAGCATTAATTTATTTTCATAGAATCAGTTTTCTAATTGCACATTAATAATATTTATTTTTCTTTGAAATTCTTCTCTACACCTAGGGACGATCATTTATATACACAAAGATCAGTAGAGGGTCTAGCACTGATCCTTGAGGGACACTTATCTCGTTAGGTTGTGGCCTAGACATAGTATTTTCAATATGTGATGAGAGGGGACTTAAGTATGTTATTTTAACAACCTGTTGTCTTTGTGACAATATGATTCAAGCCGCAAGTGTCGCTACGCCTCTTATGCCATACTTATTCAACTTTTCTAGAAGTATATTATGGTCTATTCAGCCAAATGACTTGTGTAGGTCGCATAGTATGCTTACAGGCTAGCCTGTTATCCATGTCTATATTGATTTTTTTAGAGGAATTTATGAATTACAGGGTTCCTACTGGTGAGGGTAGTCAGGGAAAATGGTGCAGGTCAGGGGAAATCAGGGAAGATCAGGAAAATTGTATAAAATATATTTTTTCTAACATTAATTGTACACCAATTTCTGGTTCATCATCATCATAGGTATTCTGCCCTTACTGGCAGGTCACTTGCAGCAGCCGAGAAACTTCCATGCTCCACGGTCCTCCGCAAATCTCTTCGTCTTCACGTATGATCTTTCTGTTTTTATATCATCCATTAATTGTAATCTCCTTCGCCCCCCTGCCTCTTTCCCACCACCATACCCTCTAGGATGTCCCTCATGATACCATTTCTTCTTAGGCAATGTCCCAACCAGTTTCTCTTCCTCTTCTTAACAATATCTAAAATTGTTCTTTTCTTCCCTCACCATTTCTGACACTCACTCATTCGTTTTCCGCTCAACCCAACTAATTCTTTCCATCCTTCTCCACATCCACACTTCGAAGGCTTCCAGTCGTTTTTCATCACTTTTATGTAATGTCCACGTTTCCGCCCCATATAGTACAACACTCCACACGAAGCATTTTATGAGTCTTTTTTCTCAACTCTCTATTCAAGGTCCCACAAAACAGACTTTTCTTCGTCCTAAAGGCTTCTTTCGCCATTCCTATCCTTGCTTTATTTCACGTTCGCACTTCATGTCATTACTAAGAATACTACCCAGATATCGAAAACTATTCACTTGTTCTATTGGCTCCCCTCCCACTTTTATATTTGACACAGACCTCTTCATTCCAATCACCATGGCTTCTGTCTTTCTAACATTTATTTTCATCCCATATTCTTCAAAGCCCATCCTCAGGTTTTCTAACATTTTATTGATTTCCTTTTCAGATTCTGCAACAAGCGCCATATCGTCTGCAAATCTTTTGCATCTAATCATTCTACCTCCTACCGAAATGCCGTCATCATCATGAAACGCTTTTTCATTATCTCAATTTCAGCTTAGCCAACCTTAAATGATCACAGTATGGGACGTTGCTCAGATTTTTATGGGATTTAAGTGGAATGTACGTATGAGCAATTGATTACTATTTGTCTCTATAGAATAAATGTTCCCATATATAAATATTCACCGTTATTTATTCCTTATTTATATATTAGCGTCATCTGACACCTGTCATGAAAGTCAGGGAATTTCCTCCCAAAGGTCAGGGAAATAGATTTCTCCAGATCAGTAGGAACCCTGGAATATCGGTTTATGTTGATTCACCTTGCAGGAAGCCATGTTGAGTGCTAGTAATGACGTTGTTAATCTTTAAAAACGATTGCATTCTATTACAAATTATTTTTTAAATTATTTTTGAGACTTTAAGTAATAAATTTACCGATGTATAGTTATTCACATCTTGCTTCTAACACTTTTCGTCGGCAAGAGGGTCAGCTATTGGATAAATGCATTTCTTGAGAGTATATTCAGAAATTCCATCAATACGTGCTGACCTATTATTTGTAAGTTGTTTTACCAAGGGTATAATTTCCTGAGTGTTAGTTGAAGACATAAAAATGTATCCGGTACATTACTAAGAGAATTTAACTATACTGTTCTTGTGGGCCTTGCTAATGAGTTTTCTATTTCGGAAGCTGTCGTAACGTAGTAGCTATCGAAAATTTCAACTACTTCAAAGAGTTCTGTAATTATTTTGTTATATTTCTTAATTATTATTCCGTGCACTTTTACTTTTCCCCAGTGTCTTGTTTTATACTCTCCCATGCTGATTGAGTTATATTTTTGCTTGATTTATTCTATTGCTCAGTGTAATAGCTAATTAAGAAAAGTATAATTCGAAGTGATCTCACTTGACATGTTTAATAATTTCATCTCTTCACAAGAGGTAATTATCCCACATGTAATCCATTTCTTTCTCGGTCGATGCCCAATTTTAACTACCTTAAAAAGGAAAGCTCCATCGAATATTAATTTTAAGTTTCTAAAGAATGTTGAAAACATTTCATCAATTGATGAGTGTATATTAACAGGTGGTAACAGATACTCACTTTCTAGTAGGTAGAGAAAATATTCGATATTGCTTTCAGCAAGATCACTTTTTTTTTTTTTTTTTTTTTTTTAAATAGCTTTTACTTGTTAGTTCTTCTTTTCATAAAATGTATATACCTAGGTATTACAAGCATTTGGCTAAGGTACCTGTTAAAGCCCAAGTTTGTTTCCTTAAAAGAAGAGTTACCATTATTAGTTGTTGGTCAGTATATTGTCAGTAACATTTTCAGAAGTTATGGTGATATGCATGGAGGAGTGAATCATGTCATATATGCTAAATGATGATCATACCGTATATGATATGATACGTAATTTTGCGCTATCATTGCTGTTCTTGCTAACATCTATATTAAAATCACCACAAATAATTATATGATGGTATTTAGTTTTTACGGTATACATTATTCGTGTGCCTGTTCGCGGGGCCATTTTTTTTTTTTTTTTTTTTACGAGTAGCTTTACCAGGGTTTGAGTCCGACTGGAGTCGAACCTCGGTTCAGCTGAAAACGCTACAGATGCGAGGATTCGTCCGCTGGGCCGCCTGAATATGACTTCCCCTCCTACTTCACTCCTATACCAACCCCTCTCCGAACGTATTCCAGGGCTTTGGAGAAAGGAAAGTCTTAAAAGTGGAATAAAAAATAAAAAAAACTGCGAGCGCCAAAGAAAATGCTTTGCTCCCGATCTTCTCTCATATGACACATGCTGCATAGCTGAAAAAGGAAAATGTTTCTCTAATTTTGACTTTCTGGGAATAGCTGCACTGACTTTCATTGTGTTGTATAATTTATTCAAAAAGGAAAATATGTAGCCAGAAAAATTATTAGAAATTAATTAACGAAGAATATTGCCAAGTTACTTATAAAAAAAATAATGTTTTAAGTGAAAGTCAGTTCAGCTAGATTCCTATGTAGCAATACTCAAAGCTTTGTTGTTCTGCCTAAATTGAGATTAGAGGTAATCTGAACTTGATTGAATAGAACAGATAACACTGAATTTGGATAACATTGATAGAATTTTTAATTTATATAAGAAAAATAGCAACAGATAACAACATATGATGAAAACATTTGCATTAAAAAAAATGACATACTTATTCTATTGAACTTTTACTGTAAAGGTTATTAATTTTTTTTAAAAAAAATGAATTTACTACATGAACATTGAAATAGCTTTCTAAATTTTGAATGTCTGCAAAATTACATAATGCTGATATGTTATATTAATACAAACTGCATTTTAAACCAAATTACGATTCTTTAATTAAAATGCAATGTTTGTAACAAGATTTTAAATTACAAGTTAATTGTCATAATTCTATTTGATAAATTTGAATAGTTTTCCTATCGTATACAAATTACTTGCATTTACAATACCAGAATCGAATCTATGGACAAGCTGGTTGATTAGTTTGATCAGTTACTTAAATGACGGAAAACTTTTAGGAAAGTAATTGAAAAATAGCAAGATAGAATATTGCTTAATGAAAATTTAAGATTATAGGGTTCATGACCTTTAATTTTGAGTTACTTGAAAGAAGATTGACAAGGAAAATGAAGTATAGTGAATGATATATTTTTAGATTATATAAAATTCAGTTTCATAATTTTCTTTATATTTATGAAAGCAAACTAATAATACTAGTTAATACTAATACTAAAATACCATAGTTGTATTTACACACTTCACATAGATGATTCACACTTAACATAAACATACATTACTATAAATCAATACACAGGAAATTAAATCACAAACCTACTTCTAGAGATCGATCTTTCTTGGCCAATATTTATACTCTAAATTACTTTAGGTCGTCGACGCCTAGTTTACCTAACAACTACCTATAGAAAGACTAAAGTCTAAATATGATTTTAAAATTAAACGTAATACTTTATGTTCGCTTACAAACATTCCGTCATATGTATTCCATTTTCTTTACTTCGTACAATAACCAAGAATTATCTGTAATACTTTCTTTCCAACAGTGGGAATGTAGTAGTAATCTATCAATAACAAAACAAATATTTCTTGTTTTAAAATAAAATCTATTCCTCTCCCTTGAAATACCTTTATCTTAGCGGGCTGAATAACTTAATAGTGACCAATTATATTCGGAAGTTATTATTTAAAATAATTTATCGTAAGTTACATTTCGATTTTTTTTATAGATTATATTAATTAGCAATGAATATGTATAATAACTGATGTTTCCAACCTTCTATATAAAATAAAGTATAATGATATATAAAAAAACAAAGCTAGTTTCTGTAGTGATGAAGATACGATGATTTAACTGCACTTGAAAAAATTTCATAACTCACTTCAGGATTCTCTCTAAAACATATACAAAAAAAATGTATTTCAAATTAGTTTATCACTGCATGATCAAACTATAAATTTAAAAAAAAATGAGTAGCGTTTCTGGGAAGTTTGCCACTAGAAATCCCTCAAACATTAATGTTCTTTCATCACTTCAATCGTGGGCAAATGACTGTTGAGTCAGTAGCAGTCAACATCTGAATAAATGTGCCAAGAAAAGGAGTACTGTAAAATGATAACAGAGTCATGAATAGGTGTGGCGAAAGGTAATGAAATGGATGATAACCACCGTGGCCATGGAACCGTGATCCATCGTACATCCAACAGTCTGATTAATAACAAAAGATTTAAACAGCCTACCTCAGTTTTAATGTGTGAAAACTCTCGATCTCTTACGTCGTTGTTACTCGTATACACTCGAGATTGGAGGCTGGGGGTTGAGTCCTCTCCTTCCCTCTGCGACAAGAAAGAAGTAAGTTCTGGTACCGACATCTCGTTGAAGCTTACTCGCCAAAACATGCTACTACACACAAATACACTGTCCAATACACACATCATCAGGAGAGAGAGAATCTAGATAATGAAGGATGTTCGGCACATTGACGACGACGACACTATCGTCTGTAACTATTTATGCATGATGATTTTTGGAATATACAAAAAAGAAAATGTTCACTACGAACGAATAGAATGCACTATCCACCGTGGTGTCTGTTCCAGTGCTTCAGTACAACTGCCTTAGTTTTTAAAATTTTGCCTTTCTCTCTCTTCTGTTAATTTTGAAATTTGTGTGTGTGTGAGTGTGTAGTTCGTTAAGATAGTTGGGATTTCTTCGCCACCCGAGAACAATAAATTACCCTAGTGACAGCAAGGGTGTCCTGTTGGATGCTGAACACGATGACCACTGCCCAATTTCGTGAAAGAAAACGTGGACAAAAAAATACATCCAAATTGAAACAAAAATAGGAAAACAAAAATACAAATTTTTATTTAACAATATAGATACAATTGTGAGAGGTGACGACTGTCATATAGTGTTAATTAAATTTAGAAGTCTTTCTGTTTTACAAACGATATATGTCTTCATTTGGGTCCAGGGTAACGATATATTATGACACTTTTTTTTTTTTTTTTTGCGAGACCAATATTTTTCTGGCAGTATACTCTTTAATTTTTTTTCCATTGTTTGAATACCTAATGCTCGAGGATTATTTGTAGACAAACGTTGTTTAGTCAATATACATACCCCATCACCATCATGTGTGGGAACCTTTCTACAACACTTTGCAACAACATTATAATCTGTAAGGAAGAATATTTCATTAACCTTCTTCACCCAGTGTTCAGAGGAACATTTACAATCTGCATTAATTTGATTTATGACAACTTTAAAGGTCAATTAGTTTGTTACGCAAAGATTCAATATTTAGGTGAACTATTGTAAAGTTACAACTACCTGATTCTGTTTTATTATCCATTTAGGCAAAATATTCTGAATCAGATTGGGACATTCATGCAGTTCAGAACAGTCTTCTAGTTTCCCTGATTTTGATCATGATAAAGGGATAAGTGTTTGTTTCAACTTCTGCAATCAAAATTTGTTGAGAATGACATCAATCATCATTGAGAGTTAATTTTTCCCATTGGTGTTCAAATGTTTTTTACGGTATGTTCTACTGATACTTTCTTTGTTCAACATTTTTTTTATTGGCTGACTTCTGGTGTTCACCTGCCATGTTGCTATACTACGATAAAGATTAAAATCTATTGCGAACTTGCAACATTAGTTGAATTTACACGCTCTGGGACTTTGGTTAGATCCTGCGGTGCATTTGAGCTGCTCTTAACTACTTCTAAGTTGTTACAGTAGGGCAAGCACGAGCTTCCCTTATATGTGATAGTTCAACTTGGAGATCAGTGACGTTCATTTATAAAACTTGTATTATTTCTTTCTTTGTGACACAATTTTATATTAACCTGATTCAAATGAAGTACAGTTGTTCTGACCTTACACTAATTTGTTCGTTGAATTTGCCTTTTACATTTTCTTTTGATTTGCCAGTGGATATGCCAAGTACTTGTACTCTAGTTTTATCTCTTTCTAATAGAACTTTGCTACCCGACTTCTTAATTATTTTTGTTATATTATGGATAGTATATTTAAAAAATAATGAAAAAAATACTAGCGGCAAACAGCCATCTCAATCTAAACATATCACATTTTTCGCACACTATTGAAATTTTTCTTCTTACCACGACAAAGTAACGATCATGAAAATTCCGATTTCGATACTGTACATTAAAAAAAAAATAAAATAAAATAAAAATAAAAAAATAAAAAAAAAATAATAATAATAATAGTAAATATTTCCGACTTGAAGATTGTATTTCGTTCACATTTGAGTGAGTATGTTCTTCCAACAGGATCATTAAATCAGTAACATTTATATCTAATTTTTCATCTATATATTTGGAGTGTTTGTATCATTTCGTAAATGGACAGAAGAAATGTCGTAACAACTATATTTATCTGTATTATTTTGTGTTACAGGAGGAAATGAGATGATACTAGAAGATAAATGACTGCGATATAAGACATTGAAGATTCAGGCATTCAACTTAGAATGGAGAGTACTGAACTTAACCCTGCAGATGACTGTATTCAACAAAACCATCGAGTACTACAAAACGAACAATCAAATGAGTTAACTACTCCATCCATATCAGAGGACGACGAGATCGGAATACAGAGTACAATTGTGTGTTCTTCGCTACCCGAGGGTGAGACTCCTAACAAGAAAAGTACTTACGAAGAATCAGAAACAAGTAGAGATGAAATACTTTTTTCCCCAAGACGTAAACCTGTGAACTTCGTCGGAACACAAATTGTGGTGAAGACGGAAGCTGAAGATGAAGAATTTTCCTTATCAATTAAGGACATTGAAGATTCAGGCAATCAACTTAGAATGGAGAGTACTGAACTTAACCCGGCAGATGACTGTAGTCAACAGAACCATCAAGTACTACAAAACGAACAATCAAATGAGTTAACTACTCCATCCATATCAGAGGACGACAAGATCGGAATACAGAGTATAGTTGTGTGTCCTTCGTTACCCGAAGGTGAGATTCCCAGCAAGCAAAGTATTTATGAAGGATCAAAAACAAATAGAGATAAAACATTCGTTTCCCTAAGTCGTAAATCTGCCAAATTCGGAACACACAATGTGGTGAAGAAAGAAGATGGAGATGAACCATTTTCCTTTCTAGTTACATCAACGAAGAAAGATGACGAGGAGGAAGACTCAGACATCAGTAATTCTTCTTTTGAAACACTATCAGAATCAGAGGTGGACATTAATGATTCTTCTGGATCGTTTCTAGAAACAAGTGAAACAAAAGAGGATGGCGATTGGTCTCTACCGTCGTTGCCAGAGACATTTTCAAACTCCACCAGTCATATGCTACAACATTCAAGACAGAAACGGTCACACTTAGTGAGAAACGAAGTCGCTCTTTCTGTGAAAAAACGTAAACGAAGTCAACCTTTAAGAAGAAGCCAGAGTTTGCGAGTAAGAGGAAACCTACGTAAATCTAAAGTGCAGTCGTCTCAAGCTCAAATTTCGCTTGATGATAGTGTAATTCCTGATGCAAAATGTACAGGGCTGGGACAGGATAGTATGTTGACATTAAGAATCAAACTAGAAGATAGCAGAATTCAGGAAATACAAGAAAACAACCCTGATACCGATAGTGAAGAAGAACCTCCTAATAATTTTAGAGAAATTAATTCGTTTTGTTCTGAAGATATTTTATCAGAAAACCCTGTCTTTTTTAGACCAAACCGTGTGAGGAATCAATATTCAAATGTTGAACAATATTTGGACATTCACTTTCGTTTACTTCGTGAAGATATTGTTGGGTCATTAAGAGAAAAAGTACATACGCTTAGAAACCAGAGAAACTACAGAAACTATACTGTGAAATTGAACAAAGGAATCAAATTTTTTCGACCGCGTGTCTTAAGAGGTAAACTGTGCTACGAGTTTGAACTAGAATGTCTAGGCAAGATGCACGAAACACTAAAATACGGTTTCCTCGTGTGTTTTACTAATAGTAAATGTGATAATGTTTTGTGTGGAACAGTAATTGACAGAAACCTTAAAGAGAACAAAATATTCGTTGAATTCTCTGAAGAAGGAGAGCCTCTGTTGTTAAAATCTGACTTCTTAGTAATGGGATCAGAAATTCATTTTGAACTGTACAAGCAGGTGTTGGTTGTTCTACAAAGAATGGAACCTGATGACTTTCCTTTTCAGAAGTATATTGTCAAGATGGGACATCGCATACCACCTCCTAAATATTTGGGAAATGAATTAGTGCCCTTGAGAGACATATATAACTTCGGCAATAATTCTGGTAGCGGTGACCCTTGTCTTGATGACTCGCAGTGTAATGCGCTCTGTTCTGTAGTGGGAAAAGAACTTGCGATTATTTCAGGTGGTCCTGGAACTGGAAAGAAATACTTGGCTTTAAAAATTTGCAATTTCTTGCTGCGAAATGTTTCAGTTTGGCAAGGGAAATACCCAATTGTAATTCTGTGTGCTACAAACAACACTTTAGATCAGCTTTTGGAAGGGTTGACGAAGGTTACGGAAAATCTGGTTCGCATAGGAGGAAAATGCCGACGTGTTGGTACTCAGAAATTTCGCCTGAGTGAACTAAGAGGAGGCTTCGAAGACTTAAAAGATGCATCTTCAAAATTGCAGGAACACGCTACAAATCTAGAAGCAATGCGATTGTTTTTACAAGAAATTGATGAGAACAAGAGTATTGTATCCTTGGAAACATTAAGAAAATTCGATATAATCAATAAGAAACATTGCAATTGTCTTACGACTCACAGAAGCCTTATAGTTGACTGGTTATATAACGCTAACTTCAAGTATGGAGACGATAGCGAGCTCTTTAATTCTAGAAGAAATGTAGAACACTCAAAGAACGATGAGGGTCTTCAACAAGTCTCAATGGACGTTGAAGAAATTGATCGATTAGAAGAGGATACTCTGTTTGAAGTAAATGTGTCAAATGTGTCAGATCGAAGTTATCAGCATGTAAAATTTGAACTTACTCTTGAGGATTTAGATAAGCAGATAGCGTCTACCTCTGAGAAATTAGGATCAACTGCTGCAGCTGACGAGAAGAATACTTTATCAGCTAATCTAAAGTCATTAACTCACAAGAAACGTTATTTCCAAGATAGATTTAATCAGTACTCTCTTGTAGATCAAGAAGCACTGCAGCGTCTATTAAAACACCAAAATTTGTGGGATTTCGTACCCAGCGAACGTTGGGAACTTTATAGGTGGTGGGTTAGGAGACTAAAACAAATGTTACAAGAAGAAATGAGCGTTTGTGCAGCAAAATATCGCGCAGCGTATGAAAATTACATGAAACTTCAACTGCAGGAGGATTTACGTATCATGAGGCAGTCAGAAGTTGTTGGAATGACTATTTCTGCAGCGGTTAAGCACCAGGCAGTTTTACGTGCCTTAGAACCACAAATTGGTGAGTACTGAGTTTCAACATTTTAAATATATATATATGTATTTCAGTGCAAGAGTTTTAGTATATTTAGTTACATTATGAAGATATTTTTGTTGCTGAAGACAGAAAGAAGCACTGAAACATTTGTATAAATATTCTGATAGTTCTCCCGCTTTACGTTCAATTGAAATGTTGAAATAAGCCTTTGAACTTAAAAAAGATTTTTTTTTTAATTTAATTTATTGGTTATTATAGAAATTTAGACCGTTTTTGATAAGCTTCATTTTGCATTTGTGTTTAGGCACATACGACATGAAACTGAATTTAATTTACTTTTTTTCTATGTTGTCTTGTACTTTTTTTTTCTCGTATTACTATAGAGTGCCAGAATGACAGAAACGAGTAACCTTGTTATGCTTTTCTCTTGTTGTATTATTATTATTTTGTTTTGAATCATATAAATGTAAAGAGCATGTTGCGTTTAGGACTCGCTAAAATTTCGAGAACTCGTTTTGAAATAGTAAAAGCTTCATGTACACTTTCATCACAGAACTTGCCATGTATACGGAATTTACAGAAATGCCAACGCGTATACATAAAATACTGTGTGGTTACGGCAAAAGAATTGTACCATGGCGTATGAAAAGAAAAAAGAAAAATATGCTTACATAATAGTTAGGAAAGAAATTACATTAAGAAATTAAATAACACTAATCTTGTCTCTTCATCACAGTGAACGTAAGAAAGAAAGAAAGAAAGAAAATACTCTATCATTTGAACATTGTTTCCAGATTTTATGACTGAAGAAAGTGTGAGTAGGTCAAAGTCTCAGCAGGTAATCTAATGAAAGGAGAAAATGTTAGAAAGAGGGATATGACAGGGCTCGCAGAAACCATTGAATAGAAAGCAATAAGTATAATAACTAAGGCCCGGATTTTTATGTTTTTACATATTTTTTCCTTTGTATGTACGCTGGTGAAAATATGAAATGTTCGCAAATTACGAAGTAAGGAGCCATATAAACCAAAATCACATTACATATTTTTACATATTTTGACTTCTGTTACATATTTTCCGTCTACTGTACATATTTTTAAATAAATTCAGTTTTCTTGCTCCTTTTCGCTAATTTTCTTTAAATAATACGCAAATAAAAATAGGCCTATATATGGAACAATAACTCAAAAAGTACTTTATTTAATTATCTGTATTTTTCTCTCTCACTTTGTTCAACCGATTTGCATTGAGGGAAAGCTGGGTTAAACCAAATCGTACATTCTACCAAAAAAAAAAAAAAAAAAAAAAAAAAAAAAAAAAAAAACCGTCGTTATCGCTTCCAATCCTGAAAAAAAAATCTGTTTTCTTATATATAAATAAAGAAAACAATATAAGGATTTTTGTGCTTATCGCCTTTGCAAGCAGACGCCACTCGGATGTGTGCCGACAAAACAAACTAAAACGCATACAGTTGGCTGGCTTTCTCACCTTTTTTGTATGTGCAACCTCTACGGAAACACAAGAAACTCAACATTGTGCAGGGAGAAACAGGTGCGAAAATTGCCCGAAAGTTCCAGTCAGTTTTGAAGAGGAATCCAGGATACCTAACATTGAGGACTGCATGCAGGACATTGGATGGAGAAGAAACGGAGGCCCCTGGGGAAATCAGTCCTGGAAAATGTCATTTGCTGAAGGTCGCGCCTGTCACTTCCTGCGACGTGGAGAGGTCTTTCTCAGCCTATAAAAGGATCCTGACTGACCAACGACTCTCTTTAGCTCCTGAACAATTGGAAAAGTATGTAGTGGTTCATTGAGCATCAGCAAAGTAAGCGCTTTTTTTTTCTAAGATTTTTTTCATCATATACAATAATGTGGTTTTCATTTTTTCTGAGACAATTTCATTTGTTACTAGTAAAAGCTTGAAGTATCTGTGGCAAGTTAGAGAATTTTTCGAATACCATCATATAAAATACTTAGTGGTTCATGGTAGGGATGGCCACAAAGTTCCGGTTCCGGCGGAACCGGTTCCGCGAGGAACCGGTTCTCTGAGATCCGGTTTTCAGAACCGGTTCTGGAACCGGTTCCGGACCTGGATCTGAAAACCCGGTTCCAGAACCGGATCTTAAGAACCGGTTCCAGATCTGGATCTGAAAACCCGGTTCCAGAACCGGATCTTAGGAACCGGTTCCAGATCTGGATCTGAAAGCCCCCAAAGACCCGTAAAGGAAGCACAATGTTCACCTTCAAAAATAATGCAAAGAGGACCATGCACTTGTGCCTTCCCCGCCGAGACCCGCTTGTGCCCCCAGAAAAAAAATTTGGTCCACCAGTGGGTGTTTAGCAAAATGAGTTGGCCAGTTTGCCTGTCTAGCCAATGAGTTTGCCAGTTACCCACTTTATTTAGCCAAATGAGACAAGCTGCCGCCGCCTGGGCGCCTGCCTGTCGCTTCCACCATTTCATCTAGGATACTGTTCACAGCTTGCCAGCAGCTCGCGTTTAGCGTAGGGATGGTAACAAAGTTTCGGTTCCAGTGGAACCAGTTCCGCGAGGAACCGGTTCTGTTTTCAGAACCGGTTCCAGACCTGGATCCGAAGAACCGGTTCTAGATCTGGATCCGAAGAACCAGTTCTAGACCTTGATCCGAAGAACCGGTTCCAGACCTGGATCCGAAAAACCGGTTCCGGAACCGGATCTTCAAGAACCGGATCCGTTCAGACCCGAAAACCGGTTCCGCCAGGAACCGGTTCTGGTCATCTCTAGTTCATGGTGCGCTCCGAAAGTAAGCGCTCGTTATTTTAAATATTTTTTTTCTCCTTTAATATTCAATAATGTGGTTTTCATTTCTCCACGAGACAATTTTAGTTGTTCTTAGTGAAAATTTGAACGTATCAGTGACAAGTTAGTGACAAAGTTTTTCCATTGCGTAAAATATTTAGTGGTTCATTGTTCGTCCCAAAAGTAAGTGCCTTTTGTTTAAATACATTTTTTTTTTTGTGTTTATATGTTCAATAATGTGATTTTTTAATTTCTTTATACATATTTTCATTTGTTTCTTCTGAAAATTTGTACTTATCTGTAGGAAGTTATTTACACTTGTTAAGCTTTTATTACATAAATATGTTACAGTATATTAATTAGCTAAGAAAATAGCACAGACACAAAATAAACACGAAAAAATATTTTTACATATTTTTATATTTTTAACATATTTCTTACATATTTCATTGATTTTTGCTACATATTTATGTACATATTTCGGTACTTTGGACTACATAAAAATCCGGGCCTTAATAATAACTATAATATGAGTTTCTGAATAAAAAAAAGGTAGGATAGAAGAATGGTAACGAGAATGGGAAGAGTATAAATGAAGGAATTAGAGCGAAAGAAAAAATATATCATATATTTAATCAAGTAAAGAGTAGAAAGTTACGAATGAAAAGAAATGTCACTAATATAAAAGCGAATTAACGAAAAATATAGGCTTTCTTGATCATTATGATTATTATTATTTCTTAAAATAAAAAAGTTATTCATTTACAGTTTCTATTGCGTCTGGAATTAAATATACTGAACGGTTTTAGTAAACACTGTCACCTTCATCGTTAGATTTGCGTAACTCACATGCATCTCTTCTCACAATGTGATCATGCACTTTTGTGTGTTCAGAGCTGAAGAATGATATCAGCAAACTTAACAATGTGAACTATTAAACCAAACTCTGTAAAGCACGTAAATATTTATTTATTAATACCGAAACTTTCTATGGGAATCCCCACCTTCGTCAGCGGCTTATTTACGAGGGTTGAGGAATAAGTCATGACAACCTTGTAATATTTCGACAACCGAAGGTTGTATTGAGAATGCGTTGTATGCATCTGGAAGAGTATCCATAATGGATATTTTGTTGGTAGGAATCATGAAAGAAAACCCAAGCAACCCTGTGACATACACATGTATTAATGCACATTACAAAAACTCGCCTCATTATGAAAAACTCTCAAAATACTCATGGAAACCCAGCAATTATTTTAACCGTATGAAAATATAGTCGGCTAATGCAGACTGAGAAAGGAAGCCTGACACCAGTACTTTATCCTCTGGCCAATAGGTGGCTCTTTGTATTGTACTGGTTGAGCACGGGACACTGGGAAAACAGTTGTGAGTCAGCTGTGGTGTAAAATGGAAGCGACCAGAGTGGAAAAGCGATCGTACATTTAAGTTACAATCCTTGTGGTGACGAAATGCGATAGAAGCGTTAAAGAATAATGCTATGCCATATCGAACTGTAGCAAGATGGGTAGGAGCTTTTCAACAATGATGCCAAGCAACCAGCGACATGGGACGGTCGGGATGTCACGTGCCATGTTGAAACATTTGTTGTGGAATGAGAAGCGATGGACAGTTCGTGAATTAGAGGCGGAGACTGGAAGCACACCATTCATAATTTTTTGACGCAAGATCTGAGCCTATGTAAGGTTGGCTCGGTGTGGGTTCTACATGCCCTCACGCAGATTGAAAAATTGACTTAATATGCAGTTTGTTCCAATCACGTACACTCATGTCCAAAATTATTGTCGCATGTCTATAAATATATTGTTGTAGAAATATAATTTGATAACTAATTCGCCCGGTATTCTTATGATGTTAGTATGTGTATAATCGGCAGACATGTATGTGGAAAATTTCATGTCAAAAGAGCAGTAAATAAGAACAATATAACAAAAATAAAACTTTCTTGTCCATTTAGCAACATTTTGTTTCACTCATTCTAATTTTCGTATTTACAGTTCTTTTCCTATGAAATTTACCACACATATACATTTCCACATTATACACACAGTATCAGTGTTAAAAGTACCCTGCAAAATCATTATCAAATTATATTCTTACAAGAAGACATTTATAGATATGCGACAGTCATTTTGGACATGGCTGTACGTCGGTATAAGAATGAAGGCAACCAATTTCTTCCCAAGATTATTGCCATGGATAAATTATGGGCCAGGGAGTTGAAATTAAAATCCTCAGATTGAAGACATCCAGAATCACCGTGTAGGCAGAAGTTTCGGCAGAATCCCTCTCCCACACGATTGATGGTGATTGTGGCATATGACACAAGGGGAGTACTTGTTTGTCACATTGTTCCTCATGGCACCACAGTCATCGCCACATTACAAAGACTTCTGCAGTGACATCTACGACGTTCCGTTAGGGAGAAGCGTCGTGATCTGTTGCATAATGCAATCAAACTGCAAGATAATGCAAAGCCACATAAGGCAGCTTGTGTACTGCGCCAATGGGGATGAGAAGAATTGGAGTACCCAGCGTACTCACTGGATTTGTCACCGTGCGATTTTGTCTCACTTCGAAGGTGAAGAAACCAATGCGTAGTAGACAACATGCAACTCACCTGGACATCAGAAATGCTGTACACCACTTCAGCCATGGTGCTGCCGATTGTATTCAACATCTTCTGCATCGATTGCAGCGTGCTGTGGATAATGCAGATCGTTTTAAAGGTTTATTTAAGTTTGTTTAAAATCGATTTCAGCGTGTTGTGGATAGTGCGGGAGATTATTTTGAGGGTTTATTGTATTGAGATGAGGTTTTGTAACATATGCATTAATACGTGTGTAAATTTAGGGATGAAAAAGTATTGTGCTCAATTTTGAAATCTGTAAATACATACTTAATTAAATCAACTTGCATGAAGAAATATAAAATGATAGAAGAATATTACAGTTGTGACAGTGATTTTCATTACAGTTACCAGCATATACAATCACTGAAATTTGTTTGCCAAGTGAAGTAATTTTTCACATGACATTTTGTTCCTTTTCAGTTATAGTTATGGAAGCTGCTCAGATCCTTGAGTCATTTCTTGTGGCTTGTTTAACATCCAGTTGCCAGCATTTAATTCTAATTGGTAAGTAAATTGTGATAATACATTTTAGTTAAACTAGGTTGATTGTATGATTTCATATTTTAGTATATCAACAGTGTTCTGTAACATTAGTGGTTAACCTTTATCATCTTTCGTAAGGGAGATCTGGATTCGATTTCTGAGGGAGTAGATATTTTGATTCTTTGCAGGGTTGCCACTTACTGAGAGCTCTAAAGCCGTGTGGATGCTATCAAATGAATTTGAGATTTACAAGTAAGTCTACACTATTGTCAGACAGCTTGTTCACTCTGCAGAAATGGTTCGTTTTTAAAGTTGTAATGAGACATAGTTTGATTTCTTTTTTGTTATTTTGGTGTAGACATTCAGAGAGAATCTAAAACAGTTTTTATGTGTGTTTCTCTTGTTATTTTCCAGTTGTTTTAAATAATCAAATGCCTTCTACAAATTGTTCATATGAAGGAAACTGTTTCATTCAGAATACGAAAGAGTATGCAATTTGAATAATTAAAAGTAATAGTAAAATACTAATATTGGGTAATTTGTATAAAGATGAATAAGTACTAAACGGCGTGACAACATCTTGGCATTTGAAGGCGGCGCTTGAAGTTCCCTTTAAATGCTGCTAGCAAATGAGAGGCCAGCGGTATTACCACATTTATATTGTACACATCCACTTCTATCCTCTGCCACCTGATCGTGCTGTAGTTTGTCTACTTAGCAATAGCCACGCCCCTTTACCATTTGGCAACGTCGCGCTAGAGCTTGCGCTTTATTCGTGTAGCTGAAATGCCAAGATGTTTGTCAGAGGCTTTAGTGAATACAATATCACCTCTCGAACAAAATCAATCTATAGCAAATGAGATTTTTCTCACTGTGACATGCAGTTCCGTCTCATGTGAACTTGGCTTTGATGACGTTTCATACAGAAGTGACGTAATGAAGACGAGGATGTTTATTCCCTTTCCATCTCTAAATCAGTAAGACCGTGGTATTTGTCGGGGTTGGAATTTTTTGTGAACATGAATACGACACTTACTTTAATTTTTTTTATGTAGTTTGCCTTTTTTTCTTTTCTCTTTCTTTTTTTTTTTCAGCTGCGCCACGACGAGTTACAAGTTATTTAATATTTACATTTTTATCCGAACCGGAGCTGAGAAACGGCAGACAAGAATATAAGTACCGTAAAGTGAAAGTATATATAACTGAACTAAGCGTGAACAACAAGTTAGAAATTAATTTTATGCATAAATAACAAAACCTGGTTTAAAATGTATAGTATATGTAATGACACTCAGCACGAATTATATTACATTTAGAATAACATTAAGGTTACAAACAAACAACTTTTTATTTTATGATATTTACGGCCGTTTTTAATTCGGAGTTTACGGTGGCTCTGTGGCTCGGTGGCTCTGTAGTTAATAGTGTAAACTGTGTTATATTCACAATGATTTTGGACCGGTTAACTCATTCGGGGTTGTCATGGTTCTGGCGTCGAGTTTTAACTAATCACAGGAATTTCACAGTAAGCTCCACAGGTGATGATCCAGCTACGTTTATACTAATATGTTTATGGGTGCACAACTTCCATTCTGGCTTTTACTTATAAAGATCCCAAACAATGTACAACTACTGAGTGTGCAGGAACGTAGGAAAGTATTATAATACGACAAAACAATGTACAACACACGATGTGAAACTTTACTGACTAAAACACTACTGATAGTTGAAAAAACTTACTTTAAGATTTAAATATGCACTTTTAATTTTCAAATTAATGTTTCGTCTTTAAAATACTTAACCCAGGCAAGGGGAGTTCACTTGGCACAAAAATATAAAGTTAAACTTGGAGCAGCACGGACGAGAAGGTCCGACGGTTTCGACTGGAGAGGCTCGAATGAATTTGCTTGTTTAACCAGCTTTCACATATAGCAAAGCGTGGACAAAAAAGTAAAAGTTTCGAAAGTTTAGACACAAAGGCGCAGCTACCAAGCATATGGATATCACGTGATTAGGATTTTTATCTTTTGACCATATATGGTCTTAGGATTGGAGCTAAACGTACCAACACAAACACAGGCATACCAAGCTAGTGAGAGAAGGCTTTGAATTATATATATATATATATATATATATATATATATATATATATATATATATATATATATATATATATATATATATATATATATATATATACGAGGCTTGGTTAATTAATTTTAAAATTAACACTTTTTTTTTTCATTTTAATTTAAATGCGATAAATGGGCTTGGGGGCCAGTGACATCAGGAATTTACAGGTGTGTATCGAGTTGAAAACATGTCAGTAAAATTAAAATCAGTAGCGTTATTTATCCAGCACAAAAGCTCGACTTCTGTTTTCTGTTAGATTAGATGGATTAAACTAAGGTTTCGTTTGAATATTCTAGCAATATAAAAGAGTGACGACCAACTTTTCAGCACTATACAGCCGCAACTCCGTTTAAATTTTGAGAAGCCAGTTTATATTGAATAACATACAAAAGGGAACACTTCTGCATTTGTGATGGGGAAACAAATCGGAAGTGCTACTTCATGCAACGGTGTTAGGGGTTTCCGGGGATTTCGAAAAATCAAAATAGCCTCCTTGGTTTTCCGAAAACATCTAGAAGAGGTTAAAGAACGGGAGTCAAAGCTGTAAAATAAGCAGAAAAATATGAATAGTTCCAAAATTACAAGGGATAGAAACAATGATCAAGTGCAGTCTTGTTCCTCATAAAAAGTTGCATCGAATCACACGAGAGTGTACGTGTTGAAATCGGTGACCCTAAGACGTATATTTTTTTTTATGCCATAGAGTTTTCACATTCTGAAGCGCTGCAGCGGTTGAGAGGAATTTTATCCATTTTTCAGCTTTTCTTTTAATGTTTGTCACAACTTTGCATATAGTTCTTGATACTGTGGACTGATGAACGCTAACATCTGCAACGCCAGTTTGAAAGCCAGAGTCTCCAATATAATGCAAGAAAACCCTCATCATCTTCTCATTATTCAGAGCCCCATTTCTAGTAAATCCCTAAGTAAATACTGTGCCGCCTAGACGTTTATAGCCATGCACATCAGAATCTCTTCGAACTTTGTACACTTTTCTTCTTGGCTCCACATCTGTCAATTCAGGCATTTCGATCCATTCTCACACTGTGAAACACGTACTGAGGTGGTTCACGAAATTTGTAGATTTAATCTCATCTAGTTGAGATTATACGCAACTTTATGCATACGAAAAGTGGGAAATCACAGTGTGATTCATACCTTCTGAGTATTTACTCAGGTGCTGAGATTAAACTCAAATGACGTCACGTTGTCTCGTATTTTACGCATACAACCTTGAGATTAATCTCAAAATCTTGAGCAAAGAAGACAACTTACTTTCATATAATACATATTACCCATTGGGTGCAATTGACCAAGATTTGATTATAGGATGATGTTCACCTGATAAGAATTGATATATCTCTGCGTGCGCAAAAGCTAATTATTTCTGTGATAAAATCATCGAAAATTAAGACGGATAAATTTGATACGGGAGATTTTTCTGAAACAAGAAAGCATTATAGTAGCGAAGAACCTTATGGATTCTGAAGCTTCAAGGATAAGATTGGTCTCATTATGCGGTCTCTCTCTCTCTCTCTCTCTCTCTCTCTCTCTTTTTTAGAGAGAGAAAGACACACACACACACACACACACAAAAAAAAAAAAAACTATAGGGGAAAGAAAATACATTCTGGTATATCAAGATCTAACATGCTGATTTACACTTACCTTCACGAGGATTGCAAAAATTAATTTTTGGGAATGAAACTAATTATTCTGAGCGCTTAGTATATTGTTCTATAATCCGATGTGTTATGAATGAAACAGGTCACGGTGGCTCACTGTTAGAACGCAGATTTCGGGTGTATGAGGTCTCTGGTTCGGTTCCTGGCTAAGTAAGTTTGAGGTGGACGATACCGTGTCAATGGGTTTTGTCAGAGTACTCCCGTTTCTCCCACATTCTCATTCCACCAATTCTTTCATCATCATTCACTTGCTTTATTCATCGTCATCCTTAGTCGAGAGAGAATAAACGTGGGACGTTAAACTGAAATATTTCATTTCATTTCATGAACGAAACAGAAGGGAAATCAATAACATAAAATGCTAACTACCTCGATGTAAAAAGAAAGTGAATTGTGTGTGTGTGTGTTTTTTTTTTAGCACTATAGCAATAATGTAATACACGATTAATTTAAATGTAATTAATAATGATTTCTTTTTATTTTTATAGGCGATCATCATCAAATGCGAGCATCAGCATTGCAACCGTCGTTGGCCAAAGACTTCCACATGAATGTCTCCTTATTTGAGAGACTGATAAACAACAACATCGCTTACGATCAGTTGGAAGTGCAGTATAGAATGAGACCTGAAATCTCTCAGTTAATCGCTCCATCAATCTATTCTCCATTCGAGAATCATAGTTTGGTTTGCCATTACGATGATGTGATGGGTATGAAGGATAATGTGTTTTTCATTACACATGATTTTCCAGATGACGAGGTAAGGGTCTTTTGTATTAGTAATGTGTAAAATTATGGTATTGGACTTTTTTTTTTTTTTTTTTTTGCTGACACAAATGATTCTTTTTTCTTTCTGTGAGTGACTCGTCAGTATATCTCATTATCTCTGTTTTTTTTTTTTTTTTTTAATTTAATGTGACTAGGAAGTTTAATTTTCCCATGCTTTATGAAGGATATTTGCTATAAAAGTGGAGTGATCTGAGTGATGTGGAGTGATAGGAGTTCAACGTTTCTTTTCAATATCGCGACTATATGAGACAAAACTTACTTAAAATCCGAATCACTACATGAAGATTGTATCCGAGACGCGATATCCTCACCGAGGATCAAATTCTGGTCCAAACACACAGAAGAGCAGATGCTGGTCACTTTCCCAAAAAAGAATGCTATGGATGGTAGATTTGATCTATGAGATTTAGTCTGCTCCTCAACCAACAACAGACTTGTATTTCTGCTCTTTGGTGCTTAGTTAGTCAGACATGTTCTGTACGGTCCTGACGATTGAATTAGATATTAGAAATAGGAGAAATATGTGGCTGAGAGCGGATTGGTTGTTAGATAATAGGTAACGTACCGGCACTATGTCCCAGAGAATCGAGTTCGATTTTAAGTCAGGTTGGAAAAATGAAATCTTTAATTTTTACGTCCCACGGTTATGCCGGTTAGGCTAAAGGAGACGGTGATGATGGGTGATGAATGAAATGGTGGAATGAAGAAAGTGGGAGGAAACGGGAGAACCCCGATAAAACCCACGCACACGGTGTTTGTCCACTACAGGACCCCAGCACCAGAGGTGAACGCTCCACCATAAAGCTGATGGGCTTTAATTTATTTAGAGGAAAAGGACAATAAATGGAGAGAAAATATGTACATATAATACAGGGAAAAACAATTTTAAAAAATGTTATTAGAGTATAACGGGAAAGAATTGTCGAAGGGTGCTATCAATCGATAAATCTTGTTAAATTGAACAAAATGATACAAGTGAGTGGAAATCCTGATGCGTAGTTTTGGAAAATCAAGTAAAAGTTACTTTTAGTAAGCCTAAAATTATTGATACTGTACGATAACCACGCAACATTTTAAGATGAAGCTTGTACTGAAGTATACATTATTCAAGCTTCTGATTATAATACTAGCAGGACGGCACTATGCAGTATGTTTAACGCTAGTTTGATAGATAAAAGATTATGACTACCTCTATTAAAAGTTTTTATTTTTGTTTTAACTATAGCATTGTGAAAAGATGAGACATATATGAGTTAAACCGAACAAAATAACACGCTTGAAAGTAAATTCTAATGCGTAGTTTTTTGTTGAAAAAATCGATTTTTTTATTTCGTTAATAGCTGTGCCTTTCGTTGCTAATCTGGTGCTTTTGATAGTTTTTATTCTGCTGGAATAGATTTATTTCCTTATTTATGTACAGTATATAAAAAATATATACTACTACAGTCAATAAGTTCGTGGACCGGACGCAGTGTGGCGCTAGTGGTATACTACAGCTGATATGATATATCTGGAGGAAGCAGTGGAAGTTCATCTCTTGACTCAACAAGAGGCAGGTCTATGCATAGATTGTAAACAGATGTACTGTTTCTGTTGTGAAAGGAGTTGATTGCGCCGCGGTGGACTTGGCGGATTTCGCAGTTTGAGCAATGGGCAAACATCAAGTTCTGCCCCAAACTAGGCAAATCTGCTGCAGGAACGTTGCAGATGATCAGGCAAGTGTAGAGTGACAACGCCCTGGACCGAGGTGCAGTGTTTAAGTGGCATCACCGACTTGCGGAGGAGAGAAACAGTTTAGATGATAATGAACCAGTAGGTCGGTCAACAACAGTCCGAACAGAACGCAAGATGGAAGAGGTTGCAATGGTTGTGCGCGCTGACCGTTAACAATTGGTACATGACATCGCAGCAGCAGTATGGATCAGCCATAGTACGTGTCACAACATTCTGACGGATGACCTGAACATGTCGCTTGTCACCCAGCACCGTGTCCAACGCATTCTGACACAAGACAACGATCAGAAGTGCTGAGGCTGATGGAACGTTCCTGAACCGGATAATAACAGGAGATGAAACATGGTGTCTCGTCTACGATCCACAACTAACGAAACAAGCAGCCACTTAGAAATCGCAATCATCTCCAAAACGCAAAAACCCGAGACAAGACAGGTCAAAAGAGAAAATGATACTTCAACTATTTTGAAGGTCAATGTCTATCTATGTAATTCTCTCTCTCTCTCTCTCTCTCTCTCTCTGTGTGTGTGGGGGGGGGGGGACGTTCACATCGAGCACAGCAACCATACTAATTGGCTATATTCTGGGTACCAGTCCACGAATTTATTGGCTGTACTAGTATTGTTAAGTAGTGGATTGTTAGTTGCTGTTTGATATTTCCTCACAATGATGTACACACTCCTAACAGTGGCACAATACTACTTGTAATAATTATAATTTAAATGATGGAAGACAGAAATTTGGAAAGAAAAAAAAGAGTTGCGGGAAATGGAGTGAGTGTAGTGAGGTAGAGTATTGTAGGCGGTTCGCGAATAGGATGATAGTGTTTTCTCTCATTTCTTTTTGAGGAACATGGAAATGTCTGGGAAAAGGATCGTGAAGAATACGCAGAAGGTATGATGAAAACTATTGTTGTAATGAGTTGCATATTCTGGCATAGGTAGATTAGAAATTTGAATACTGGAAGGGTGTCGGTGATTAATTAACCATATTAAAGCGGTTAGCGGTTTTAGTAAGCGAGCGGGAGAGGAGTGTCTTTAGATTGCACGAATGAGTTATTTGCTACAAGACTGATAGGATATCTCCGGTTGGCGAGTGCTGATTGTAAGTAACGTTGCACCATATCTCTGTATTACCAATAGCTTTACCGTGCTCGATGTGGATTCTGTTTGTTTCTTGAGCGGTATTAGGTTCCATAAACCAACATTATCAATGGTATGCAATAAGAAACAACCTAGATTTGACTCAATATTAGTTGCACACCACTGAGCAGTAAGCCTAACTTAGATAATTCCCGTTGTCACAGCTATCCTTATTATCATAACCTGATACACTACATATAGTAAATCTCACCTCAGATGCCATTATTTACATATATTAATCTCTAGCCCACTTACTACGTGTCTGCTACCCTATTATCGTAATTAATTCCCCAATTGGGCTCTTAGCTTCAATCGCTAAGGCATCGGCTTCAATAACAATGCGATGGTCATTTCGGTATACACATTGTAAACAAACATTAAATTCTTCTTCTTTTTTCTTCAAGCATGTTCAAAATTCTGTTGCGCTTTCCTCCACAAATCTTTGTGATTCCCTACACTAACGAGATATGTTTAAGTAGTGGACGATATGATGGAAAAGATACTAATTCTCGGAATGAAGGTCAAAAACACAGGATAGGAAACTTCTGATGTAAGGGAGGGAGCTCTTAAAGCGGAGGTGTTGCATCCTGTTGGTACGTTTGATGTGTACGTCAGTCTCTAGACGTACATTCTCGAGCCTAATGTTCATATCGAAGGTGACCACATGTTTGAAGGACTAGGTGAAATTGACTGGGCATTTGTTTAGGAATTGGCAGGAATAAATTTCAGTATTAGTTGGCCGTGGATCCATATCAGAAAAATGTTGAGGATAGGATAGGCTGAAAAAGAGTATTTGTTTATTTGTTTTTCCAACTATATAAGGAAGGTACAAAGGAATCTCTTCTCTACTATCTGCAAGATGGTTTATTGTGTATGTGATTGTTTTCAGTATTTTATAGTAATTCATACGTATATAAAATTAAAAGTTCATATTTCAACTTTGAGTAAATTTTTATTCATATAATTAAAACTCCAAACAAAACATAAAGAAATCTATTACTAACTGTTACGTTTGATAATATGTATGACAAGTGCATGATTGGGATTGTCTAAACTAAATTTTAACATAGCTTGGTAATTGTAGTACTTTGTTAGAAGTTTATATATATATAACTTAAACATGTTTCTTAACATTTTAGGAAATGGCTAGCAGTATAACAAGTGTGGATCCCAATTTTGCAGCTGATTTTCTAATTGCTTTGTGCAAGCACCTTATTCTTCAGGGATATGATTCTTCTCAAATCACAATATTGGCCGCATCAATTGAAGAAATGACTTTATTGCAGAAGGTATATCCTGTTTTTGATAATCATAATAATATAAATAAAATAGGGTATAAATACATGAATATTTCCTTCTCTCTCTCTCTCTCTCTCTCTCTCTCACACACACACACATATATATATATATATATATATATATATATATATATATATATATATATATATATATATATAATGATGCTGTAAAATTTTGTTTACAACGCTTAAGGGTCGAATCTCTGCATAAAAACAAGGTGAGAATTCATGTACAAAACTGCTGCAGATTGTGATCTTTCCGAGTTATAAGCCGCCGAAATATTGATGAAAAAATTATGGAGCGCCATAACGCACGACGCCAGAGACCAAGATCAATTGGAACGTCGTTCGATTTACGTGTAGTTCTTTCTGCTGTCATTTTCAAAATATTCATGAATCCTATTCTTCTTTGGGGAGTCCCTTGCGCACTTATCTTGATTTTGGCATTTTTGAAATCTAAAGATATCACGTCCTGTAAAATTCACCGTACCGCTTTCTCTGGTGTCGTTGGTGTTTGTATTATGGTGCCCCAAAGTTTATATTCCCAATATTTCGGAGGCTCATAACCTTTGAAAGAACGCACTCTATAGCATTTTTGTACATGGACTTTCTGGCTTGTTTTTATGTATAGTTTCATCCCTCAAATGTTCTAAACGGTATTTTGTAACAGCCTATGCACACATGTATATATGATAATACATACTATAATCTGTGTACATGTCTTTAATATTACAGCCTTTTCTTTTTGTACCCTTAAAGAACCATGCGAATGTTGCAATTTTTTTGTGTTTCGTGCTTCATATGGATTCTGAATTCGTTAGATACAAGGATTAAATGTTAGAGTTCTGTACTGCATTCAACGTTTACAATACTCTAACATTTTTCAGGAGTGTAAAGAAATGTAAGCTATTAAAATTTAAAGTAATATTGTTAAGATACAAAACTAGCAAAATGGGAATTTACAGTAAAGTTTATCTTGGTAGTTCATTCATATGCAGAAGGTCTTTTCAGGTTTATAATAACGAAGTTGACTTTCGTGTGTGTGCGGCTGTGGTCGGGCTCCCGTTCATCTCGACAACGGAAAACCAAAAATTGGTATTGCGTGATTTCCCGTTTAACGTATTGTCTGCTCCATGCATGTCACCATTGACTTTACAGTATGACTAGGCGCTTTGTACTGGTGAAGGACAAGGTGAAATGTGTCGCTGCCATATAGGAATGGAAGAACATGGCAGTGTAGTAGCTCCTAAATGTTTATCTGGTAATAATTGTATTGATTTTAACCTTCTTGTTCACCCTACACACCCTCGTGTATAGGCACTACAAATATCTACCTGTTCCCTGCAAGATGGCGTTCGTACAGCATTCGGTTGTTTATTTTCCTCTCCATGATATGGAAGAGATTGAACAAATGAACTAAAGCCTTATGCGTGTTTACCAGATACAAATCTTGTGCAGTTGCGAGTTAGACTGCCCTTCCTGTTCTTTTTTGGAACAATGGGTTGTTACGTAGTACGAAGAAACACTTTTTGAACCACATTGGGAATACGTCCGGGACTCCGATATCTACGATTACCAGTATTGAAGAACGCAGAAATAGCAGGGGTGCCCATTTAGTTGTGACTCAACAGAGCAGTCATCCCTTTCTATGATGCATGGAAACCTTTTGCCATACACTGTTTGCTTATTCGGCTATAATTATTATCAATATCGGAAAGGGATCAATGTAACTCTTACAAAAGGACATAATTTTCGGAGCCATATGACTGCTCACACATCAAGTAGCCCACAATCACATAGCAGTAGTCAACACAGCAGTTTCGAACTAACTGCATTATTTTCTCGGCATGTTGATTCGTGTTGGTTGGTACATAGCGATTGAATTCGTTACCATAGACTTGAAACGGCGTGGATTTTAAACTAATAGACGTAAAACGATGAAATATTGTAAAATGCAAATATTAGCAGGAGGATTGTTTGACATTCCTCAATACCGCCAGATTAATTATTAGTGTCAGCCCAACAGAAAGTTACGTTTTTATGTTAGATTATTACGTATTTTAGAATAGGATTTCTAGTATTACTTGATTGTAAAATTTTTATAAGCAATACCACGACAGCTACTTTTAAAAAATGTATATAGAGTAATCATAAAAATACACAGTACTAGAAAAAATACTACAATATATTTAATATATGTACCTTTTTCTTCCTTAAAATTAGTCTGGTACACTGAATTATTCAGATGGAAAACACAATCACACAAACAACCATAAAATCGAAAGTAGTACGCAGTTTATTGAAATTGGTATTGTAGCACACTGAGTTATTCAGACTCAAAACAAGAAAAGCAAAATTATAAATTCAATAATTTATATGCAGTTTATGTGATTTTTTCCGGCAGTGACAAATATTTTTTTGTAGATACCTTTTGAAAAGTAGCAAATCAGTTATTAATAACACATTTATTCATGGTGGTTCAATCTAGACGTATGTCTTTTATTCTGTTTTGCACATATGCACATTCTAATTTTGTAGTAACTACCTCTTGTTAATGAGCTACAAATGTTTCCCTTGGAGCGAAAGATGTTTCGAGAAAATCTTAAGCGAATACATATCTCAAAACCTCCGCTACCTTTCGACAAGCAGTCAGGTGCCAATAAACGACAATTGAGATGGTTACCTTTAACCTTGAGAATTTTCCGGAATTACTAAAGCTCCCCACTGATGAAAGGAGCCGATATAGCTAATGGTTTTACCAAAACAGACAGGTATAAACAAATACATAGAACCATTTCCTGAATTCCTGTACGTGCTTTTATTCGCATCTTCCTTCACCGCCTCTTTGTCAGGGTAGTGTTGTGGCCACTGACCTCCAAGAACAAATCGTGGGAATCTATGCTTCTCTGTCCCCAGTAACAAATACAGAACATTTGGCTCTCATACGGTAATACGAAAGGGTTTAGGGTTTATAAAAATTCAACTTTTATTTGTGGGAAGTTGAAAGCTACAATCAATTTATTCCATATTTTAGATTTTTTTCTTTTAGCGTAGGAAACTGTCTAAACAAATTTAAATTTGCATAAGTATTTATCGGTTTTATAAACAATTTTTAGCAGCCCAGAAAAATGTATTATTTATTTTATTACTGTAATCAACATGAAATAATAAAAATAATTATTTTTGTATATCATGAACGGTTATAATATTGAAAACGAAGTAGAGAAAGAAGGAACAATTATATTTTTAAGGAAGTACCAACTTCGATATTCCACAGATTATCTATGCTGGTAGCTGGTTTCAAATGTGTACATATGGATTTCTGTATTAAATGTTTCCGTAATTGGGAGACGAGGAATTTTCATATCGGAGTCTACAAAATATACTTTCATTTTTTAAATAACAAAATCACAGTAGTTTAATTAACGTAAATATTTATTTTGTAACTTACTTTGTAGTTTGTAGTCAAATGCACTACAAATTCATCTCGATTTTAATTTTCTTTGAACGTTCTAAAGCAAACAACACTTTTCTTTCGCCATACAAGAAGACGTAAGAAAGAAAATATTTATGGATCAGTGCTATGAAACATAGATGTGCCATTTGTGAATCTTTTTATCAGAGCTTGGAACGATATGAAAAAGCAAAATATCTAGGAAAGTGGGTACTCCTTAAGTCCGTGACTTTTGCTAGTGATTTAGTTTCCGATTGCATTTTGTAAACTCATTGAGACGCTTTATTTGCAGATGTAGTAAAATGTGGAAGTATACGTTGTATCTTTGTCTTGTTCTATGCTCAGTCTCCAGTAATATGCTAAGTGGTGTGTAGTGGATTAGTGTGTGTTATTGAGAAGCTAAGAAGCACTTAAAGGAAATGTCGTCTTTTCGAGGAGACATTTATCATTGAAGTAAAACTATACGTGAGATCGAAAGAGAATCGTTTTGTCGTAAAGAAAAGGCAGTCTATCTTTTTTTTTTTTTTTTGTGCAAGAGTAGTTCACACTTCGGCAGTAAATTATAATCACAAATCCCATTTCGCTTTCAAATTTTTAGTTTTCATCGCGTTTCTAGATTTTATGTAGCGAACTTGAAGCAATACTACTTAAATAATAATAATAATAATAATAATAATAATAATAATAATAATAATAATAATAATAATAATAATAATAATAATAATAATAATAATAATAATAATAATACAACTACAGCAAGTGTATTAAAACATAGTAAAACCAGAATTTTTTTTTAATTTCAGATGAGACAAAAATATACAATGCTGGAAGAAATCCGTATAACTATGGTGAATAAATTTCTTGGTGAAGAAAATGATATTATTCTCCTATCTTTAATGGTGAATAACACGAAAGAGGTGACTGAGTCGTGTGGAAAGGAGGGTTGGATATCCGTCGCACTCTCGAGAGCAAGAAAAGGCCTGTACATGATCGGAAACATGCATATGCTTGTCCAGCATAATCCTGTATGGTCAAAAATATATGAAACATTGAGAGCCCAAGATGCAATTGGAACATATATAATTTTAAGATGTCAAATCCATCCTTCGGAAACCACCGAAGTTGCCACATCTGGGGATTTCAATGAAAAATCCCCCGAGGGAGGCTGCAAGCGAATATGCAATGCTCCATTGCCATGTGGACATACATGTAAGTCATTTTGCCACATTAAAGATCCTAAACATAAGCAGTATGTGTGTGTGGAGAAATGTGGAAGAATCATGTGTGAATCACAGCACAAATGTGAGAAAGCATGCTGTGAAGATTGTGGGGAATGTCCTGTTTTTATCAATAAAGTATTTCCATGTGGCCATGAAAGGAGGATACTTTGTCATGAAGACAATGGGGTAGACAGTTGTTTGGAAGAAGTTGAAAGGATAATACCTGCTTGTCAGCATAAAGTTACAATATTATGTTGTGCGGATCCCAATATCTGTCCTCTGCCCTGTGACTTTCGCTTACGATGCGGCCACATGTGTGAAAGAACATGTCATGTGAATGAAGATCCTGAACATTTAGGATATACATGCTTGAAACCTTGTGCGCGAAAACCAATAGATTGCACTTTTGATCATAAATGTCAGAAGCAGTGCTGGGAAGAATGTGGCAAATGCTCGTTGACGACTATTACAAAGTTGCAATGTGGACACACTTATGAATTAGATTGTGGCACAAATCCTGATGATATTTTCTGTTTAACACTTTGCGATAAAGTTTTACCATGTGGTCATGTGCGTTCAATGGAGTGCTCTTTCCCTGCTGATAGTGATGTCTTCTGTTCAGAACCAGTTATCAGTGTCATTGAAAGCTGTGGTCATGCTGTCATCGCTCAATGTTCAGTTACACCTACTCAAGAAATGTGCATAAATAAGTGTCAGAGATTACTTTCGTGCGGTCACCTATGTACCGGCATGTGCAAAGATCCTTGTAATGAAGAATGTAAAGAATTGACTCGAAGTTTGGTGCGTGCTGCTTGTGGACATCAAGTTCAAATGTATTGCACTGAATCAAGAACTGCAAGTAAGTGTCTAAATTTTGTACTTGGAACCATTTAAATTAGGTTAATTTACACAAGAATGTTATAATATAAAAAATACATTTGTGCCCATACACCAGAAATCATGTAGTTGTACGCCACAACTTGACCCACTGTTGCCATATATGTTATCTAAACCAAAAACCAATGTCTCGTTACATCTTGCATGCTATTTCCTGAAAATCAAACAAACGAGAGTTTGTAGGAAAAGTAACACATCTCTCTCTCTCTCTTTTTTTTTTTTCTCGCTCGCTGTCTGCTCCTTAAAGTTTCCAAACTACGATAGTTACGTGTAGTTTCTGTTAGTACTTGATACTTTCAATTTTATTGGAAATTGGGTTTTGTATGCACTGCAGGGATGGCGAGGACATGCATTAATTTCGCAAAATATTACAGTTCAACTTTCCCTTCCCCTTGGTTTTTATGGTTCTTTATGAAGTACAGTAGACTCCGGGAGATGGAGCCTGGTCGAACAACGAGAAACTCTATTAAAATTAAGATTTTATAGCCCCTAAATTGTACATAATCTTTATAATGATTAGAAGAGGTTTACAGTATTATAATTTAATAAATTTAACTTTTCTGAAGCAGAAGTTTCAACGACAAGTTGCTCCAGTGACACTCAGTTGAATGAAATACTGTCTGTTGGATAAACAGACTGGGCTATCACACAAACCACGCACTTATTTAACGTGTATGTGTATTGATTGAAGAAAAATAGAAAACTGAAAAAATACAATTGAGCCTACGATCCTGAGTGAAGTTCAATACTTTACTAAACGATGGAAAACACATTTGGACTTAAAATATAAAAATCAATTTTTAAAAACCCTGTAATTTTATTTTGTATATTTTGTTCAACTGATTTCTTGAATAAGTAATCACTCCACTTTTTCATGAACATCATGTTGATTACTGTTTAATCACTTTGTTGTTCTATGTACGGTGTTGGCAACTGGAGCGCTTTCATCCTATCTTTATGTCTAATTTCTCGTTTGTGTAACGATTAGTTACTTTGTTTACTGTTGTACTGTATACTGTTATGGAACATCCAAGTCCAGCTGGTAACGAAAGTGACTATTTCTTGGGAAATGGGTGGTTAAGCCGACGGGGATTAAGAGAGAGTCCACTGTATTGTACGCCAGATATGTGAATAATTGCTACTATATTTATTCACAATACAATTTGTGAATAATACTAAATGTGGCGTGAAATATTTCAATATTACAGTTCAGAAAATGTAAAACAAAATATGTTCTAGTTTATTATTATTATTATTATTATTATTATTATTATTATTATTATTATTATTATTATTATTATTATTATTATTATTATTATTATTATTATTGTTATTATTATTATTATTATTGTTATTATTAGTAATAATAATAATAACAATATTTTCTGCTGCTATTGTTTCAAATGGATCTGAGAGATAGAGACAAGTTTATTGATACATTATTATGATGATCATTAATGTTAATGAAAAATAAAGTAGAACAATGCCTTGTCTCTGCATTCCCATTTTCACACACCACTTTGAGCTCTATATGTGTCTATAAAGAAATAGTGGATGAGAAGTGAGTTTTAAAATGAACCATGTAATGTTCTGCTACCGTGTCTAGTGAATGTCCTTTGCAGCAGTGATTCAAGTTGTATCCAGTACTTCTGTAAGCACATATGAGGCGTCACATATAATATTGAAAGTATAATTTCATGTTAAGTTAAATCATTACACTGAAACCTTGAATTAATAATGTAAAGAGCAGATCAATGTGTCTATTTAACTATCAATACTACTAGACAGGATGCCATATAGTTATTTTCTTCTGATCTGTAAAAGGTTACTGCTGGTATTCTCTTCTTGGTTTTGTTTATACCTTGTAAACTATGCACGTGAACGTTAAAACAAAAATTTAAATCAAAATAGATACAAAAAAACGCCACATATTCACGTACAGAAAACGTTTTGAGCGAACATTTATGATAGAAAAAAAAGAAGATCCAATCAGGTTTTACAGACGCTGGATTGTGTTTCAGTTTCATTGACTTACTAGGATAAAGGTAGTTATGGACACTACTTCTATATTACAACATCTTTGTGATTTACGTTTCAAAGTGATTATGAAACGCTCATTTATTCTTAGGGTCCACATGTCTTCCGGTATACTTCTGGTCACAAAAACCTGGAGTGCTTTCCAGAGACTAGTCCAGAATGTTAAACCTAGATCCTTATGTCCCTCGGATCTCCTTACAAAGGAAATCTATTTTATCTCTATTGTGTTATACAGTAATTTGCATATTCTCTAATAGAAATAGACAGTCTGGACATTGCCTTCAAGTAAATATGTAGGTGCCATACAGAAAACATTCATAAGATATGACAAAAAAGAAGATAAAAATAAAAACTGACATATTACATGATACAAGATTAAAGCCTGTGAAAAGTAGATCATCAACAGAACATAAGAGAAACAAACGGAAAGGGTTAATAGTCATGCGCTCTTGGTCTAGTGAATAACGTAATAGATTCATGTGCTAATGTTTGATTTTAACATGGGTTCAAATTCTGGCTAGGCAAGTTTCTTAATGTAAATAAAGAATTGCATTTTACTGATAAAGAGCATTCATGTTACAAGTGCAAGAAATTTATAAATATACATCACAGCTATGTAAAAGGTACATTAAAACATGTATGTTAAAAAAATCACAATTCCATATCCTATTGCGTATAACGTTTTCTCTGGCATGGAAGAGCCATATTCAATTCCGACGGGAGCTCATGTAGTTCAGATTCCACGTTAAACAATATGTCAATTTTTTATATAACCTCGATGTTGAAAGGGACGCTAAACCCCAATACAACAAAGTCTAATGTTTAGTGTTGAACAGAAAAAAAATATGGGAAGATCTTCATCCTACAAACTAATTTTTTAGTAATTCATTGCAGGGGCGTCATTATCGAAGGGCAGGCGGACAATTGTCCTGTTCTTAGCTTTATATATATATACAATTTAATCAATAGTATAATAATAATTAGTGAGAAACATGAAGCTACATATGTGTATCGGATATACTTGCCCACCCGTTCCTCCAAGCAAAACCTGAAGTGACTACTGCGAGCAAGGAAAAGCATTTTGTAAGAAAATAAATGGTCGCTATATTTCATCACTACAAACAAAAGTGTCCTTTCTGTGTACAGGAAGATCCAATAAATATAAAACTGGAAATTTGAATATTGTGAAAATTGTTTTCCTTTTTTCCCTTCAAATATAGATTTAAAAAAAAAAAATGCTGAATCACGTATTTTTAATGAATAAATATGTATCGCAGAGTACACCTCCAACGTAAGCAAATCCTAATATTGAGCATTTTGAAGAAAAGGAAGAGAAATTTGAATATATTATGAATTTTCCCAATTTGTTACTTTGAGAGGAGTTTCTGAAATGTATTCCCGTACTCTGAATTCAGAGTTTATATACCGAATGTTGCACCTTCAACTTGTCAATTTCCAATTTCAGTATCCTTAAATTGGTCATTTTCTGGATAAAGAAAACGAAATTTGGATATTATAGAAAGAGTTACTTTCCATCCTTAGAAGTTGAATTTCGAAAACGCTGAAACACATATTTCTAACATGTTTTTAATGAAGGGTCTCTCTCTCCTTTCGAAAACGTTGAATGGCCTTGACATCCCCTTATTCATCATTTGCAATTACTTTTCCTATGAGTTATTTGAAGGGTATGGCTAATTCCAACCCACGTCACACTAAAGGAATCGCGGTGTTTCTTCTTATAAATATTATTTTAGATTATTTACAATTCCTTGTAAAACTCAAGCCACTGATTCAAATAACCAGGAAGGAGTCGTTGGTCTGTTCAAATTTTATAGGGACGGGACTTTAAAACGTGTACGGTGCTTTTCTGGTGACGGACAGAACCGTTGAGGACTACGGTGTAAAGCTCGTGGCACTTTGCGTATACATCGAACTGGAATTTTTGTCATGTCACTTTGATTTAAATGCGTATCCTAAGGGTAAGGAAGAGGTTCAAAATGTGTGTCAAAATAGAATATCTCACGACCTCTCATGTTAGAGATTTGAAACTTGAAATATGAAGTTCTTAAATAAATGGACGTGCCCAGCGTTTCAGGAAATTTCACTTTTAAGAGTAAGGGGAGAAGGGGCAATTTCTATAATACTTTTCTCAATATATAAAAGCGATATCAATAAATAAGTTTAGTACTCACATATACAAATATAATTTTAATCATATTTTCTTAATTTTTTTTAGAAAATGGTACGACAAGTGTGAACTTTATTTAGATGTAAGATTGTCAACTCATTGTCTTCTCCTTTACCACTTGTTCAGTGAGGACGAGAGAGCAAAACAATATTACCTCAGGCGCTCTTTGAAATGCATCGTCTTATTTCTGGTTTTAACTATGAAGTGAAGATACTTTTTTAAACGAAATTCTGATACGAATTACGTCAATGGAATACTGTGCTGGTGTGAAACAACAAAGAGAAAATGAGAGAAGAAATATTAGTTATATTCTATTTGTGTGACGCTGTTACAAATTTCAGTATATTGAAAAAAAAAAAAAAACTCCCACTTTTTAATCAGAATATGATCAATAATAATTAGCGTTGTTACCAAATGGAAAGACAATATGTATCTTCGAACTTCATATTCCATCTGGGAATATTCGTATAAGAGTCAGGAGAAAAATGACATTTTATGGTCATGACATTTATGCTAAGGAAGACAATGGCAAATGTATAATGAACTTTAAAATAATCGCTATATTGATAATGTAGAAACATCGAAGCATATTCCCAGACTTAAGAGTTCCGGTGCGTGAGACGTGGGTTCGATTCCTGGTAGGAGCTCATTTGATTTGATATCTCACATTAAGCTCTAGATCCATTTGTCCTATAGTCTTGGTGCTAAACGGAACGCCAAACTCTCAGCTTACCAACCCATCACTATTCAAGTTCATAAGAATGTTAGAAGATAACTTGTTTGTGATCCATGAAGTGTTGCAGTTAATCTTCAAAACTATACATGGAGCCATTTCGCTGAAACATCGTGACCCATAATTAAACTTCGGATTTTTAGTTTTCAGAAATTGTGGATATAGGTTCCTAATATAGAGTAGAAAAATCCAATATATTATAAAAATTACGAAATAGAATAAACAATTATTTTTAAAATATTGATTGGTTAAATCTTGAAAAGCGAGACACAAATTACTCTTCTCCCCAAGGGAAGAAACAAGTTTTGGAAATATTTAAACCCCTTCTCCCAATAGGATACATATTTCAGTCAAACCGAAATGATAACAGATCAAGTCAATCAAGAAATGTTCAAGATTCAGTTCGAACAGTTAAAACGTTTCCTTACCTTGGCCATTTTATGACTACAAAATGGGAAATTAACATATTGTAGCAATTGCCTCTTTTCTCCTCCAGAAACGGAATTTCCGAAAACAGTGTAGTACATGTCACACGTTTTTAATAATATGCGAAATTTCATCCATGTTAATTTATATGCCAAGTTTCATCTTCCAGTGAGGAAGGGCTCGTGAGATACTGTGTTGTTTTGGCGTACATTTTTAACCCTCCTTTCCCCGCTTAGAATATGCATTGTATTTGAAAGAACACGATTAAAATTCGGCTCCAGATAACTAAGAAATGGTCAGCTGGGGCCCGCAGGCAAATTTGGACACTGTTTAGAGAATGGCAACACAAAATTTCAGGTGGAAGTAGTACATAGGAGGTAAAAATTAGGGGTTTGAAATGAAGTTTAACATTGAATGTCAATCAGAAACAAATTTTAATACAGCTTTAATCGGTCAGTAACAATTACAGCGCAGCTGAGCAGTTCACAAATGCCCAACTACAAGCCGAGCAAGTTGGGTGCGTAATCTGTTAATCAGATGTTCATGTTTGAAACCCTGATGGCATTAAAATTCTCAGTGGTCAAACTCTTGTTCGAAAAAGGATATAGAAAATTACCGTCCCATTTTACTTCCTTCTGTTTTTCAAAACATGTTGAAAAACTAGTAAGTAAGCGACTGCTAAGTTTCATTAATGAACAAGAGTTAATCTCGAAAACGCAGCACGGTTTTCTAAAAGGCAAATCCACAATTGCTGCCATATATAAACATATCAAAGTAGCTGTAACATTGTCAACCCATATGTTAAGGCATATATTTATACGAAAACCGTAAAATTTTTAGGCATATCTCTTGAGCTAAGTATATGAGTAACCTTAGTAATAATAGATAAAAATGAATACGCGTTCCTGTAAACGTATATGATTATTCTTCCAGATCTAGATCCTGAATCAGAAGCTTTGCTAAGTCGATGCTCACAGCCTTGTGGTAAAGTTCTGCCGTGTGAGCATCCTTGTCAGGGTACGTGCTCAGACTGTTTTCAGGGACGGATTCACGTACCTTGTAACATGAATTGCGGCAGGACTCTTATATGTGGTCACAGGTATGTATGTACCTGTTTAAACATACTTTAGTTTTAAATATTACCTTATAAATAAGAAAAATTCCAGAGTATTTTATTTTTTCTCAAGAAATACCAGGATACGTTGTGAATCATGGATATCAAGAATGAAACAAAAGAAGTAGTCTACCGGATTTTTGAAAATTAACTTCTGGATGATTTTTACAAGAAAACAATCTTTAAAAAATATTTAAAGTAAAAATGACAAACAAACGAGTTCATAATGAAGAAAACGACATAACAAGGAACATAATCAAATATTATACAGGTGATGCAAGTAATACGTCTAAGATGGGTGTAACATATCGCTTTCATGAAGAAGAAGAAAAAACACGTAATTCGTAATTCCAATGGGGACATTACTTGAAAAGAGAACTTTTGGTAGGCCAAGAATATGAAGATGGAAGAACATAACTGAATCTTAGGGAAGTAATAATACCTGGCCTATATTTGCACGGATATTATTTTATAGCAAACTTTTTTCTGCGATAAACCTTCGGTATTTCTTAATCCCCAGAATGATTAAAATTTATTTACTTTTTCTCAAAGTAAACTTCACCTATGTCAATGAAGAATTTCGGTAAAAATTTATGTCATGACTGATTTATAATGAGCCCACTTCTGGAATGTAGAATAGCGTCGGATCACTAAATGTTGAATTTAAGACTGTCTGTGTGGGGATTTTGGCCAGATACAGTTGTTTATAATCGATAATGTTCGAGGAATCGCCTTGTGAAGATAATACAGTAGACCCACGTTAGTCCGGCATCCAGCAGTCGGGAATGCCCGTTCGTCTTTCTCTCTTTCACTTTCTAAATCCTATACTCAAATCATGTTATAGCTGTATTCAGTCTACAATTTAGCGTGTAGCGATCGTTGGAGGCACTGCTCGATAATCCGGCATTGCCACGTCCCGTTTATTCGAAGTATACTGTACTTTGTCTGAATATATTACTATAAATACTGATTTCTTCTTTTTTTCCCTATACCAAGTCTTCAGATTATCTTCATTGATAATCCTTTCTCATTTTGACATTCAGTCTTCAAACTTACATCAATATTCAAAAGGCGGAAGCACCATTTTTACAGAGTTGAAAATCTACAAATCAACAACAGTTGTTGTGTAATACACAATACACACACATACACAAAAGAGTTGAATTTTAAATTCAAAAAGTACTATTCTTTTAAGTGTTGCCACTAATTTCTTACTAACCAGAAAATTCAATTTCACATTATAATTCATTTCTCTCGGTCTTAATTGTTACACAATGCTAAATATGTTTTCATATGGTTTAGTCTCCCTTCGTTTTGTGCTCATTGTTATATTACGGATGTTACAGAAACATAAACAATATCAGCAGAGGCGACGTTGCATTTTAAATTAGTGTGTTTATTTAAAGAAAAGATGTTGAGACAATTGTCAAAAGGTGTGTGTGTGTGTGTATGCTATATACTAAGCGAATTAAGATTAACGGAAGTACGTTCAACAACGTCTTAAAAACTGATTCTTAATAACCTAAGAGTACGGATTCCTTTGTTTGTAATGCTTGGCCAGTTGTCGATTGTTATCTCAATTTTTTACACTTGGAAGTTATCTTCATAACATCACCCAGTGTATCATCTACCTATGTATTAAAGTATGGTACGTTCCTCTAGAAACACTTGTCATATATCTTTTGTTAAATATTAATAGGTCATAGGTATGGTTTTTTGCGCTGTTTAAGCTTTAGTTCGTGTACATAGTATTGAGGCTAGAGGCATGAATTGTTTGAATTCATTGATAAATCTAAAAGTTTCAGAGTTTTTTGATTGTTCCAAAGCATTTATACAGTGGTTTAATATGATGATAAGCAAAATATTTCAATTTGAGAGAAAATTCATGAGAAAGGAAGAAAAAAAAGCCTCCTGAAACATGTAACACCAATATAAGAAAAAAGAACAACATAAACATAAACCTACCTACTTTCAAAGTGTATTTACTCTATGAAACCCTGTGTTCTATCAAACCATTAGTATTATGGATTACGATCGACATTGTAATTTCTACTGCAAAAACTACGTTGGAGTACAGCTGTCAAAATTCCATCCCATTCCACCCGCAAGTTTTCCATATGCAAAGAAGAGTATGTTGTAGACGATTATTCTAAAAGTCTAAATACGCAGAAATTAATTTGGTAGACATCAGTACTTGTTATAGATATGTTATGAAAGGAAATAACACGGATTTCCGTTTCCTGCTCCATATAATATCAGAGGGATGATCTTGCAGTATAGCTGGACTCTTTTTTTTTCAGTCCTTTGTCCATTCCGTCTATTTAGTTCTATTATTCTTTTCTCCTTGACTCTTCTGAAAACAAAATACTGGTAGAGCTCGCTTTTGACACCACGTCTCAAAAATTTATAATCCTTCAATGCTCTTTTTGTGAAATCCAACTTTTTGAACCCTAATCAGTAATGTACCACATAAAACTCTTTTAGGAACTGTTTTTTTAACCTTAAGCCTTTAGATATAGTCGTAGATATGAGTAGACTTTTTATTTTGGAAAGCTTTAGATATTCGAAATGTTGTTTCTGTTCTATATTTTCCGCCAGAGGTCGAGGTATATCTAAATTCTTTAACTTGAGTAAGGAGGTTGCCATCCAGTTGAACTTGAACCTTTTGTGGTCCGAGTGCACTGCATTACTTTATTTTTCATGTTCTTGGCTTTCATATAGTACCTTTCCTGTCTTTTAGTTGCTTTAGAAAGATACGTAAATTTTCCTTGTAGAAATAGTAATAATAATAATAATTTCTTGTTTTGTAAATTAAAGTAATTAACAATAACATATTGATTTTTTGTGTTTTCTATGGGTTAATTTAAGTTACGTAATAGAAAGAATGTAAAAGAAATTGGAGTAATTTGGGGCCATCTCTTTAGTTTGCAGCGAGGGAACTGTTGTCGAGCACACCAAAGATGTTTAATTATGTAAAGAAAATCTTTAGTTCTACTCAACACTAATCTGACATCTCGGAAGATATTATTCCAAATCTATTCTTGCCTTACGGAGGACTCTATTATTATTCTTGTGCGTATCAATGAGATTGCTCTGAAATAAAACAACGCAAATTCTTAAACATTACTTTCATTGTATTCCAAAAATATAATAAACTTGAATAATTTAAAGCAAGAAGAATGTTATGCAATTTTTATTTTTGGTAATTTTGGCTTAAAAACATCTATTCTAAGTTTTAAACTATATTTTTTACTTTGGTTTATCAATCCACTGTCCGTATTTACAACGATTATCAATGAATTAAGATAAGTTTTTCGATTATAACATAGGTTCACAGCTGGACTTGTTAGCAAAATCAATCGTTTATTCTGATTATAAAATAACATCTTCTTTAAATCTTTTTCAAAAATATAATTCCTTATATTCATTTCTTAAATATAACGAGCCCAATAGTTGTTTTTATTTTCAGTTTAATTGTGGCTTAAAACCTAAACTCATTCTATGTCGTTGAAATAAAATCTCAATGCTTCTCATATAATCATCTACTATTGTTACTCCATAAGTTAGTCATTTGTATAAGTTACGCGTGCTCTGGTGAATCAGAAGTTGAGTTAGATTAAAGCTCAAGAAAATGGGTGGCACACATTTCCTCATAATGGTATCTGTTCGTTATTAGATTCGAGTTTATTGCATTCTGTTGATGATCTGTTCCAACCACACAATTGCATATTGATAAAGAATTTGTCATATACAGAAATAAAATACGTGATTAAGACGCATAATATGAAATAATAGGAACGGAAAGAAGAAAATCACACATAGTTAGTAGTAGTTTTATTAATGTATAACTGAAGAAATAGTAAAACTACAGAGGTTGTTCAGTCTATATTTGGCCAATTTCGACTTACCTAAAAATTTAGAAGAATCCATGGCCCCAGGTCCATAAGTGCTCGATGTGTTTCCCTTGGTTCCTAACAATAGCCCGACAGCGTAATTTCCACTGTAATAGGCTTCTCTGAAGAACTGGGAGGGGAATCTTGTCCCATTCCCTTTGCACAGCTTTCCAAAGTCCTTCCACGGTTGTCACACGCCGTTTTCCCAAAGCCCGCTTCAGCAATCCAAATCCACAAATACTCCATAGGACTTGCATCTGGAGATTTAGCAGGTACCTCATTAAAAGGTATCACCTGTATACCACTTGCCTCCTCCATCTCCCTGTAGAATGCGAGGGACGATCGTGAGGTATGTGATGAGGCCTTGACCATGTGAATGCGCTTCAGATTGGCGTCATTTCCGTACATTGTTGGAATCTTATGCTCGTGGATCGGCCGTATGATCTGCTCCTGAAAATACTGCGAATTTATTTTTCAGTTCTTCGCCATCCTACGAATCTTCAGTTTACCTCGGTTACAGGAGCCAGTAACGACCATGAACCCTTTTGGGAAGGATTCTTTACAGACACGGTCCCATCTTCTGAAGTTCTTGGCGCCTTTCTCTCGGTACATGATGGCTCTCGGTTTGCCGCAATCAGAAAGGTAAATCCATGCTTCATCAAGCGTTACGACGTACATCCACCTTTGTTTTGCCAGATGCCGTTCGTACAGCTTCCGGACGTTACACTTTCGTTCCTTTTGGTGGGCATCCGTGAGAAGATGGCCGCGAGCTTTCATGTATTTTTCATGTTTGAGTTGATGGTGTAATGTCCGGCTCACAGTCCCCAAAGACACGTCAAGACGATTAGCCATACACCTTTGTGTTGGCAGATTTTCTTGCATTGCCATTTTGCGAAGTTTCCTCTGCATACTGGAGGTGGCCTTGTTGCATTCCCGCTTTCTAGGCAACTTCGTTGGTGATCCAAATGGTGGAGCTTCGTTGCCCTTGTACTTTTTAATAACATTTTTTATTCCACTTAAACTGATGTTGCAACCATTCTTTTTGCACCGTTTTCTAATGACAGAAACACTAAAGTGGGTGTCATAAAGAGCCACAGCATAGCCTTCCCAAAACCGGCTGGTCACAGAGCGGAAACCCACACACTTGGAAACAAATTTAACACAACACTCATAACAATGGTCCTGTTTTGTGCGTTATTGTCGTCCGCGCGGAAAAACAACTCCGTTTTCAGGAAGCTACTGCACAACACTGCAGGAAGCCACGAGCCAGGTCGAGTGAGTCCATTCTGCCCGGGAGGGGGAAGGAACGAAATCGGCCAAACGTAGGCTGAACAACCTCTGTATAAGTGTTCATAATTTGAAAAACTGTAAATTGTATTTTTTTTTTTTAAAGCTTACTATTAATATTTTTTCACTTTTGCTCATTCAGTTGCAATATTCCGTGTGCCAGTGGATGTCCGCCGTGTACCAAGAAATGTGAATACTGGTGTAGGCACCTTATTAAGAACTTCAGGTGCACGAAGAAGAATTGCAGACAGCCTGCACCATGCATTCATGCATATAAAATTTCACGCTGCCAAAATAAATGTGGGCAACCGTGTGTGGAATGTAAAGTAGGTGCTTTGTGTGTTGTTTTTGGTAATGTCTTGAATTAGTGAAACTTCGTTTCTTTTAATTGTCATGATAAGTAAAGACAACATTTAAGTTTCTGTTGTAGAGAATTTGTAACCAGATTTTTGATCTTTAACTATGACCTTCGAATAAATTAATTTTGAGGAAGGATTGTAAGAATGATTCGACAGCAGTGAGAGCGAACACAAAATAATGATAAAAATTTGCACAATTTCAAAACACAGATTAAGAAAAACAAATAACGAATCGTTTTCATTTCAGCAAAAGAGCTTTCAGTGAATTTTGGCAGTGGTAATAACTTAACCAAAATATGGCTTAACATCATAAAATATAGAAGTCACTAATAAAATGTTTTATCACATTTAGTTTCGTAGGCACTAAAATGGTATAAGTTTAGTCCAGCAACAAAAGCTAATGGGAGTAACAAACAAACTGATGTAACGATAATTTATGGAAGCTATTGGATGCATGCTTATTATTAGAAAAAATGCTCCTCCCTTCTATGTTGAACGGAGAAAGAAAATAACAAACTGTTCGAGGCTATCTCAAAACCTTTTTCCAATGTACCTTCTACTACTATAGCGCTTGTAAACAAGTAAATAGTTATTCGTATAGGATGACATAATAGTTTACACTATAATTTTATTTACATGAGAATAAGTGTAAGTTTTTGACATATCAGAACTATCGCAACTACAGAAGTGAATAACTATCTCCCGATGGACAAACATTTCTGACGTATATTCTGACATTTCTGACAAACATTTCTCTGTGACTTCAGTTTTTACTTCATTAACCATAAAGTGTGGATTGATGTAACTTTGTATTCTCTGCAAAGGTTTTTATGAATATATGAAGCTTTTAATCATGTGTTAGTGAGCGGTGTAGTAGTAGAAGGTGCATTGAAAAAGGGCCTAGAGATGTCCTGAAACAGCTGGTACTTCTCAGTCCGGAACGCAAGATAGGAGAGTTTTAGCGATAGTTATTGAAGATTATAATTAAGAAGGTTTATTATTACATATTGTGTAATTCATAACCAATCTACCACCAACCTATCACACCCTTGCTGTAAAACAAACGGAGTCAAAACCTGCAACTAATAACCGAAAATTAGTCTGCATATTCTCTACCACAGAAGCTTAGAGCAAGGTTTGTCTTCATAATGCCTTGCTTCCTGTGTATAACTATAAATATGACCTCAATAATTTTTTCCCTTTTTTTAAAATTTTTTTACAATAAATATGTGAATATGCGTGTATTTGTTCACATAATACATTGTTACATAAAAGGAATTCCAGTGTAGACATACAAAAATCAATATGTGTTTGTATCTTAACAATCTTCCATCCCACGAACTCCCTTCCTTGAAAACCTTCCCTCAAAAAGAGATTGTAATATGTACACATTTCCATTCTTTCTTTGAACTATAAGCCTCCCGTCACTCTTTCTCTTACATTTCCTTCTTTTACCCTCTGGTCATCTTCCAAGTAATAATAGAATAGTGATGATGTGGCAAAATAATCATAATTCTTATTCTTATTCTTATTATTTGAATTTTCTTTTATTTTGTGTTTTTTTTTTTTTTTTTTCTGTAATCAACTTCCTTCACATTCGTACCACTCTCCAATATTGCTTTTTTCACTTCGAATCACGATGCTTTCACTGTTACGAATTGCATGTTACGCGACTGGTTTCTTTGCAGTGATTCTATGTAGGCCGTGTAACAAGGAGTAACTATTACACTAGTAGATTCTCTAAGGCAGCAGTGAGTCCCGATCCCCGACCTAGCAAATGTTAGTCAACCAAGAGTGAGAGATTTGAAGGCAGAGAAATGCAACACGAAGGTCGGCAATTTATCTACATCTCATTTAATTCCGAGCTAAAAGTTTCGATTTTAATTTCTAACTTCAGAACTTTTTATAATAATAATAATAATAATAATAATAATAATAATAATAATAATAATAATATTTTTATTATTAATAAAAATTAAAGAAATTAAAGAAACACAAATCTCCGGGTGTAGATGAAATTCCGGCGGAGTTAATTTTAGCTGGAGGTGAAAAATTGTGGAACAAGATACACAAACTCATTCTCCTTATCTGGAACAAGGAAGAATTGCCACAAGAGTGGAAAGAATCAATCATTGTTCGAATTCACAAGAAAGGGGACAAAGCTGACTGTAATAATTATCGAGGCATTTCTCTTCTGTCAACATCCTATAAAATCCTTTCAAATATTCTATTAGCAAGATTAACCCCCATATGCAGTTGAAATTATTGGAGTTTATCAGTGCGGGTTTAGACGAAATCGTTCAACTATCGACCAGATATTTACCATTCGCCAAATACTCGAAAAAAAAGTGGGAATACAGTACCCCGGTACATCAACTATTTCTTGATTCTAGAAAGGCGTACGACTCGGTTAGGTGAGAAACATTATACAACGTTCTTACACAACTTGGAATACCAAGAAAGCTAATTAGATTAATTAAGATATGTTTAAATGAATCCCAATGTAAACTCCGGGTAGGGAAATTTTTGTTCACGAGCTTTCACGTCGAAAATGGCTTGAAACAAGGAGATGCGTTGTCGCCATTATTATTTAACTTTGTGCTGGAATACGCTATAAGGAAAATCAAAGATAGCAATGGGGGCCTAGAGTTGAACGGTATTCACCAGGTTATGGCATATGCTGATGATGTGAATTTAATAGGGAATAATAGGAGAACAATAGAAAGAAATGCAGAGATCTTATTAAACGCTTGCAGGGACATGGGTTTAGAAGTAAATGCAGAGAAAACTAAACACATGGAAGTGCGTCGGGACCGCAATACGACAAATTACGGATGCGTTAAAATATTAAATAATACTTTTGATAAAGTGGATACTTTCAAATATTTAGGATCAATATTAACAGACGAAAATCATATTCACGAAGAAATTAAATGTCGACTAAAAGCAGGGAATTCGTGTTACTATTCGGTTCAAAATCTCTTATCGTCGTGAATTCTGTCGAAGAATTTGAAGCTCAAAATATATAAAACGATAATCATGCGTGTTGTTTTGTATGGTTGCGAAACATGGTCGCTTACTCTGAGGGAAAAACATAGACTGAAAGTATTTGAGAACAAGATCGGACGAATATTCGGATCCAAGAGGAACGGGAATGGGGAATGGCGGAAACTTCATAACGAGGAACTACATAATTTATATGGTTTACCAAACATTGTTAGGGTTGTCAAGTCGAGGAGGCTTAGGTGGGCGGGTCATGTAGCTAGAATGGAAGAAAATAGAAACGCTTTCAAAGTCTTGACTGGAAGACCAATCGGAAAACGACCATTAGGAAGACCTAGGCGCAGATGGGAGGATAATATTAAGATGGATCTCGTAGAGATGGGAGTGCAAGGTGGAGACTGGATCCAGTTGGCTAGGGATAGAAGTCAGTGGAGAGTTTTTGTGAACGCAACATTGAACCTTCGAGTTCCATGGACCGTAGTTAGGGAGAGTTATATAAAATGAGTATTATTGTCATTTTTCTCTTTCTTTTCTTATTCTTATTCCCAAATATCAATTAAATTCCCTAATATCCGTGAATTTTTATTCTTCAATTCCCTAATATCCGTGAATTTTTATTCTTCAATTCCCTAATATCCGTGAGGAAGGTAACGTTACGTTTTGGAAACTGTTACGGAATACTTTATTTTTAATAAAGAAGTGCATACTGTGGTCAGAAAAATATTAATTATACATAAAATATGTACAAACCTGGATAAAACGTAACATGTCAAGTAATTCTTTAAGCCCATACTTTTTAGTTTTTATCTTTTTCTAGACAGTAGAAATCTCTTGGTGTTATTCGTACACTAAATTAAACTTGTAATATATAATGTTCAGTGCTATGAATTAGTACATCCATTGCAGTCTCTTTTTCTTTAATAAGATCTCTTTGGGCGTGTTACAGTCCAAATATTTCTTGCACAGTCTTTAGTCTTACTTCCAAAAATTAACTTTCTTTTTGTTTTGATGTTAGGAATATGTGTGGATACTTTGACGGTTGCTTTCCCGATCACTTTGTATTTGAGAGAGAGAGAGAGACAGAGAGAAACGATATGTACCACTTGAATAAAGCAATGCATTTGTACTGATTTTATTGTTGCTTTTCTACCCTTTTTACCCAGGAACAGTGTGAATGGCGCTGTGAGCACTACCAATGTACTAAATATTGTTCAGACTTGTGTGATAGACCACCGTGTAACGAACCTTGTAAGAAATTACTACCAAAGTGTGGACATCAGTGTGTGGGATTCTGCGGAGAACCTTGTCCTCCTCTGTGTAGAATTTGTGATTTTAAGGAACTTACTGAAGTATTTTTTGGTACAGAAAGTGATGATGATGCCAGGTGAGTTTTTTTTTTTTTTTCTATCTGAGTATTTCTTCTATTCTATTCTACGTATATATTAAAATAAAAATATTTAATACTCTTTTATTATATTTTACATTTCGTTATCCAGAATTAAATGCCTTGGAAGTAGTTTTGGTTGAAGCGCATTTGGATTCGAATCGTAATAATAAGATTTTTTCTCCTCCTTTGCATCTCATGTTCACGTTCCGTACTGTTTGTTGGAAATGAGTAGATAGTATAACATAAGAATTACATGTGGCATGCGAGCCATCACCGCTGGTCTAGTGGGTAATGTGTGTGTCTTTGGTGGATGTTGTCCCGGATTTCATTTCCGATAAGAGAGCACACAAATTTAATTTCACAATCATTCATTTTTATTAATTATTATTAGTCTCATCTAGAAGTGAAATTTTTACAGTTTTATGTCCCACAATTCTGGCCTTTAAGCATAAGGAGACGGGTGATTAGTGAAAGTGAATGATTGTAATATTAAAGTTTTGCGTTCTCCGACCGGAAATCGAACCTGGGTCCACATGCACCAAAAGTACATGTACTAGCGAATAGACCAGCGGAGAGGACTCTCTTTTATCGTAAAGGGCATAAACCTGAAGTGCTGCGATATCACGATCTCGTGCCCTCTTAACCCACCAATGCTTCTAATAAATCCAATCTGCATATCGTTTCCTGTAACTTTTCTTTCTTGAAGGAAGGTGTAACTGTCAAACAGTTCTCTAGGTTTCAACCTAGCTTAAGAAAAGTGAAAGTGCGACATCCCTTTTCTCTTCAGATGCCGGAGTCCATTTCTTTTTTGAAAGAAGGCGTAGTACTTAAATAGTTCCTAGCTTTCAAACTAGCTATAAAAGAAAAGAAAGAAATATGTGACGTTCTCGATCTCTTTGAAAGTCTGCGTAACCCGAACACACACCTTCAGCGCAAAAGATTCGGTGGAGGCTTGGCTTGTGTCCATGTCTTATAGAGCTTCGGTCCTGAAAAGAGCATTAAATTGCTAACATACTAACAAACCAACTGTGCGAAACCCTTCACGTCTGCTCCTGAAAAATATATTTTAAATATATATTTTCTTAGTGAGTTCCCAATGTTCCATGTGAGTTCAAAATACTGTTTGATAGTAGAACACACTTTTCTCATTCATTACATTCTCATAAGTACAGTGGTATACTCCTGAAATTTGGACGATAGAGAACCTGCAACATGTAGGCGTCGCAGATAAGTATAAAGCTAAGAGGGGGAATTGGAAAGTCGGCATCCTTTCAATTATTGTTTTTCACTTACAGTAAGGAAAATTCGGAGTGGTCTACTCGCGCCCTACAGAAATCTTGCTGAGGACCTGGGTGTTTTCTCAGGCTCATGTGCGGAATCCACTGAAATGAATGTTACGAAAATTACGAATATTTCTTCTAACAAAGATATATTTCAATTGCCGGTAATGCTTCAAATCCTTTCTAAGCTTCAAATATTTTGCGGAAAAATTTTCCGTTATTCCCAGTGTCTAAACTAAAGTAATTACTCATTCCTTTAATCTCTAGGTACTTAATTGCTGTAACTGGAGTCGAATTAAGAAAAGTACTTCACAATGTTAAGTGCTAACATCTCTCTACACGTTGGGGAAGGGCTACAGGAAAATGTGGGAATGTAAAGACAGTTATTCAAATTAATAGAAATCCAGTTGATCTCCGACGACCCATCCACATATAGGTGAACCATTCATCCAGATATTGGTCCATTTCCTTTGTATAATGAATTGATTACCACCATATTGTTACTACCACCGCAAAACACCAAAATTCTGTTTTGCCAGTATCATAGGGCGTACTTCTTATTCTCAAAGTAACTATCATCATTAACGTTTCCATTATTAAAAAAAAAAAAAAAAAAAAAAAATACTGTCATCCAGGCCAGCCAATCATAACTCATTCCTCCTTCTGTTAACATGAAATTTGGCTTCTTCAAATTTATTATTATTTTTTCTTTCTTTCTTAATTCGGAGAAATTATTTAACTTTTCAATTCATTTTTCTGCGAATTCCAGTCAACGATCAGACGAGTTTCATTTAAAGCATCGATTAATGTTAATTGGTACGAATACAGACTAAATAATATTCTGCAGTGTAGAACGCTTAATGTTTAATTTTTTTGGAGAAGCTATTTTTTATTTTTAAAGAATTTGTCAACTCCTTTCGAATAGCGGAGCCTACTTTAAAACATTTTATTAAGAGATCTAAAACACTTCCCGTGGCATTAAATAATTTTATTTCTGAAACAGTCTGACGTTTAGGTGCTGGAGTTCCATATTCTTGCAACATTGGTTGTAAAATTTCTGTCACGTTATTGTCAGTGTAAAGTAAATTTACACATTAATGAGTTAATTTTTTACACGCTTGATTGAAGAAAGAAAGAAAAAATGTTACTAATTCTTATTACCTCAAAAAATTACAAAGTGACAAAGTTGTCTCTTAGTTCGTGGCCAGCCTGTACATTACTCTTTTGTAAATAAGTCAGTTTACTCTGTGTGAGAGAGAGAGTTTGTGTTTATATAACTATTAATCACAATAATTTATATCGTTTACCAAACATTGTTAGGGTTATCAAGTCTAGGAGGCTCTGGTGGGCAGGTCATGCAACCAGAATGAAAGAAAGTAGGAACGCTTTCAAAGTTTTGACCCGAAATCCAATCGGAAAATGTCCATTAGGAAGACCTAGGCGCAGAAGAGAGGACAATATTAGGATGGATTTTGCAGGTATAGAAATACAAGGTAGAAACTGGATTCAGTTGGCTAAGGAGAGAGGTCACTGGAGAGCTTTTGTGAACACGGCATTGAACCTCGAGGTTTCATAGGCCATAGAGTTAATTACCTGCAGTGGCGTAAATACGCCGGGGCCTTGGGGCAGTGGCCCAGGGCCCCAAAGGTTTGGAGGTGTTTGGGGGAGCCCCCGGCTCCATCGAAGTAAATGAAAACCGCAAATGTGAAATTCAGTCTGTCACAAAAAGTATTTTGGGAAAACGAAAAAAATATATACTGAAAAAACGTAATAATGTCGCTACATTTCTCTACCTCCCTACTCAGTACGTGATGACGGTATTTTTTGTCAATCAAGACTTCCCGCTCAATGTAAAGCCTTAGAAACAATAAATCTTGCGTCTAAATCGTTGCAAGCAGGAAACATTGACATATCCTCTGCTCATGATCTCCTAGGTAATGGTGTGTTACAAGTCGCCGAACTAAGAGGATCATTTGATCGATTCCTTGAGGAAGCGTCGCTCATATGTGCCAAGTGAAGAATTGCAAGCACGTTCCCCACCAAGCGAGCGAAGAATGTGAGAAAACATTTTGACGAACTATGTGAAGATAAGAGGTTAACAGACCCAAAAGATTGCTTCAGGGTATCTGTTTTCCTGCCCATGATCGACACCGTCTACTCCCAGTTACACAATCGATTCAAAGGGATGAAGTCAATCGTAGACATGTAGAGAGTCATTCAGCCTTCTTTCGTCTCCAGTGCCTCTGACGACGATATCCGAAAAGAAGCTATTAAATTTGCGGAGACATTTTCCAGCGATGTTTCACCACATTTGCCGGCACAAATTTTATCAGTCAGAACAGCTTTCAAAGATCAACTTAGAAACATCACTGACGTCAAAGAGTTTGCAGATCTGTTGCTGATAAAACATAGTACTTTAGCGTCTAGTTACACTGATTTGTGTACTGTTCCTTTTATGTACCTAACACCTGTAGCAGTTGCAAAGGCAGAGAGATCCTTTTCCAAGCTAAAATTCATTAAAAACCATTTACGTACTTCAGTGAGTCAGGAACGACTTTCTGGGTTAGCATTGTTTTCAATTGAAAACCACAGGACAAGACAATTATTTTTTTCTAAAATAATTGATGCATAAGGCAAGAAAAAGACCTTTTTAGTAAATTGAAAGCTCTATTAATACTTGAAATGCTTCCAAAACTATGAAAACATCTCAGTTGAAAGACATATACAAAAAGATGTTTCGGAAGCTTCTGCTTCCTTCATCACTTTACTGAACAACAAAACAGGATCAAACTTATAAAGGAAGCAAGAGCTTTCAAATGATCTTTTTGTATATGTCTTTCAACTGCTATTATTAAATAGTTTTTGAAGATTTGAGTACTAATTGTCATCATCGCTTGCTAAATAAAATGTTTGTGAAAGCCCTGTTGTTAATTTGCATGTTATTACAATAATTCTGATACTGTATATATGCTTGCAGGGTGTATTTTAAGTTTACAACTATTTGTTCCTTCCACAAGTAGCGTAATATTTTGTAATTTACCAACACAATTTTCCATTCTGGCTTCTTTGTAATATTCAATGATATGAGACTATATTATAGCTACAATACAAGTTTTATATATTGCACAGACTGCAAAATATTTGTAATATTAAGTTAACTACAAATCCTATATTTGATGTTTTATTTGTATAATTTACATTATGTTATTCATGAAAACATAAAATAAATGCTGAAAATTTCTACCAAGTTTTAAGCTATTTGATCCTGCTTGAAAAGTAATTAATTTTTAAAAAATCGAAAATTCTTATAATGTTTTATTTAAATTTATTTATTTATATGAGTTTCCCAGGATTAAGGTTATCTTGTCTTCTGTCTGGTTAAAAAAATTAATTTTACAAACAATATGCAACTTAAAAACTATAAATGCTATTAAAATATGTACCTCAAAAAGGTACTGCTAAATATAATGTGCTTGTATGTCAAAAATAAAAAGATGATTATATGATCAACATTTTACTTTTTCTGAAAGGGCCCCCTGGCCAAAATCTGCCCCTGGGCCCCGCCTGGTCTTGTTACGCCACTGGTTACCTGTTCAGTGTATGCTATGTATATCACACAGGATATATATGTAGATGTAAATCAGGAAAAAATCCATATATTGTTTGTGAATTGAACACCATACTCATTTTCCAGCTGTTTGCCACCACCGATATGGGAACGATAGTTGACACTCTTCCAATTCTTGAATTTAACATAAAATAACTAAGTGATTTGTGAAGGTAATACGTAAACTATTAATAAATTATTTCTTACATTGCTATTTTTACCCGTTTTCTGAAATATAAAATATTCTGGGAGAAACCTATACGTAAGAGATAGGATTCTGATACAAATGAGTTTCTTCTCTTCACGTAGTCATAAATATATAAACAGCCTATTGGGTAGATGTTTTATTTTATAGTAGGTCTTGGGATCTATAACTTATTCGAATTAAATGTTTTAAACACACTTGAAACAGACATAAACTAAGATCAATCCATATTCTGATTTGAAGCTGCAACTCGTTTGAGAGCGGTATGTATAGATTGGAAGTGCATAGTATTTACGAAAGTTGGGTCCCAATACGCCTCTTTTTTTCAAATATTTTTATATGTAAATAGAAATAATTGGTTCAGTTAACAATATTCATTGTTAAGATACCCAGCAGGATCAGGAATATGATATTTGTATTTATATTCTAATAATTGAGACAGAGAGAGAAAAGCTATGTACACGCTATACATACATATACACATGCTATCCATTCATTTATGGACTAATTTGGCGTGCAGTCTCATAATCCCACTTTCATTTAAAAAATATCGCTGTTCAGGTAAAAATACCATAGTTTAGGTATCAGTTAACAACAAATTCGTTATTTTCAAGTTTTATAAACAAGTCTTAGTAAAGTATAGTTCATGTAAATTATATTTCTGAAACGAGTTCATATCATTTTTTGTTTTCCTTTAAAATTTAGATTTGTGTACCTGGAGGACTGCGGCCATACAATTGAATCTGAAGGATTAGAAACGTGGCTCCAGCAGTCTGGAGATGGAGAAATTGTCACGAAAACCTGTCCCAAGTGTAAGACAATCATCAAAAGAAATTTCCGCTATGGAAACGTAATAAAAAGATTGTATGCTGATCTTCACAAAATAAAGACCAAGATATTTGAAGATGTTCACAAGATTAGAGAAAAGAGGGATGAAGTAGCTCATATGCTGACAGAACTATCGTCCAAGGAAGGTAATTCGTTTTGTAATTAACTAAACATACAAATATTCTGTTTCATGTCTTCTTTAAATTACAGGATAAAAAGTTTCAGTTTCAAATCTGCTCAAAAATGTCAAGAAATATCGAAACGTGGATTCTATTAGAGTGGCTTTTTTTTAAAGCACAAAATATTTCATTTTTAACACCCTTATCTACGTATAAAGCAGGGATGTAAATAACGACTCGCCCGGGGCGAGTGGTTCATCGGTGCGGGCGTGTTTTAATATCACTATTATTTATTTCCAAGGTAAGTAAATGATTCCTATTGTGGGATTTGGCTTCGTAGCTTTTTCTTGGGCTGGTAAAATTTTGTTATTTGCATCTTTGATATAAAGATAGTAGATGATTGAAAATTTTTAAATAGCAACAATTACGCAAGGTTTCCAGCTATCTCAGCAGTCACATCGGCTGAAGATATTTTTAAACCGAAATAAGAATAGCATTCAGTTGCATTTAAGTAATAATTATAATAACAAATTGCTAGATCAAAGGCTCGCACATTTAATTAAAGAAATTCAAGCTAACATGTGTCGATCTGACAGTAAAGAGGTTAGGCTTCGAGTAATTTGCTTATTTCTGAAAATAAATCAAGTCTATTTTCTCAGCTTAGAGAATTAATTTTCCTTTCAAAGCATTTTCTATCTCTTTTAAATTGTTTCAACCACTTAAGAATACTCCTGTCTGTTGATGAGATCTCTTACCCCGACGAAAGTTAAGTTGTGCAGTGACACTGATTTAGTTCCAGTTAACCAAACAACGCACTGTACTTTCTCTACTGCATTCCTCATCCCACTACCTGGTTGACAACGTGACGTAAAAGTTCTAGTTAAAGTGAAGTGAAGGTGAAACCTGATGACACAGCAACCTCAACTTTCCGGAGAACACATTTCATGAGTTTCTTCACAGTTTGCTAAAACAACAATGAATTAGTTTTAATACAAAACACAAATGATAAATGGTTACAATCCCATAATTGTTTTATAAAGATCCTATATATTATAACATTCAGAAATGCAATGCTTTCTAAAATGTTTAGAGAAACTTGTGGACAATGATCTAAATATGGTGTACAGGGTTTGTATGATAAGTAATGAGACCAGGTCTGGAAACATTGTTTTATTGATCTGATCTGTACAGGGACTTAAAAGCTTTCGAAGTACTCTCCTCTTGCGTCGATGCACTTCTGCAATCGATGTTTCCACGCTGCAAACGCCCCCTGGAAGTCAGCAGCCGGCATGTCCTTTAGAAATGTGGTCACGGCTGCTTGGATGGCTGTGACGTCTGCAAAACGGGTTCCTTTCAAGCGTGGCTTCAGCTTCGGGAAGAGGAAGAAGTCGGCCGGGCTCACATCTGGGCTGTAGGGTGGTTGTGGAAGGACTTCCACCCCAATCCGGGTCAAAAAGGAGGTCACTAAGAAGGCGGTGTGGGCAGGGGCATTGTCGTGATGCAACTTCCACCGGCTAGCGATCGCCGGTCTTTTCCGCTTGACGCTCCTGTGCAGTCTCTCAAGGACTTGTTTGTAGAAGGCGGCGTTGACGGCATGTCCTTGGGGTACAAACTCCTTGTGGACCACCCCCACATTGTCAAAAAAAACAATCAACATTGTTTTCACCTTTGACTTCGACATTCTGGCCTTCTTGGGGCGCGGGGACGCAGGAGTGTGCCACTCCGCGCTTTGACGTTTCGTTTCAGGGTCGTACTGGAACACCCACGACTCGTCACCTGTTATGACGTCATCTTCAAAGTTAGGGTCACTGTTCATGAGGTTCAACAGTTCCTGACAACAATCAACACGTCGTTGCTTTTGTTCGTCAGTCAACACTCGCGGCACCAGTTTCGCACAGATTTTTCTCATTCCCAATTGTTCCGTCACAATCTTGTGCACTGTTGTGTGGTTCATATCGAGTTCATCAGCAATCAATCTCAACGATAATCGACGGTCTGAGTTCAGGAGATCCCTCACTTTTGCCACAGTTTCGTCCGTAGTCACTGTTGTCGGGCGTCCAGCCCTCTCCAGATCCTCAACGCTTTCCCGGCCGTTCCGGAACGCACTGTGCCAACGAAACACCTGGGCTTTGGATAGGGCTTCCTCTTTGTAGGCCTCCGTGATGAGAGAAAGCGTCTGAGTAGCCGTTTTCCCCAGGCGAACGCAAAATTTGATCGCATAACGCTGTTCGATGGAACCCTCCATGTTTGTTGATTTTCCGCCGTGACAAGAATGTTCACAAGGGCTTTGTCCAAGGCTTGTCCGCGCTCCACTAAGGCTCGGAGCCAACTGACGCGCGGTGCGTTGCTTTGCTCGGACCCCCCCCTACATCCTCCATCACCGACAAACCCGCTCCAGCGACACGCGCGCCGCGGCGCGGCGAGTCTCATTACTTATCATACAGACCTTGTATACTTGTCTTATTATGGAATAATGAACTATAGAATATGTTAGATCTTAACCATATATTGAATCTCGTGTGGTTTGATCATTTTTACCTTTAGTATTGATACTGACAGTGGAAAGAAACAAAAATACACTCGTAGTTCCAGTACTGGTTGCTTTTTATTTTGTCAGAGGTTTGATACCGGTTTCTTTACTTAAACTCACATCTGGCTTAGGCTTCGTATATTGTATGCTTTGAAAATGTATCCTCTGATTATTCCATATTTTTTAATATAAACAAAGCAATTCTTGCTTGAATGGTTGCTAATTTTGTCTTGGAAATAGCTCTAACAATTTTCATGATATTCAGTAATTTACCGTTTTCGAGTATAAGGAAACAACTCACTCAGTAGCTTCTGGAAAAAAAAAATTAAGTGTTGTCTAACGATTTTCATGAAGCATTGGGCTTTCCAGGAGGTATCTCGATCTTCATGAAACCACACGTCAACAGTTCAAACAGTGGAAAGTGGCAGCGTTGACTGAAAACTTCTCGACCATAGGATGCAACTTGTCATGTAGTATGCCTACATAATCACTGGGAGTAATGCGTCCTGTGGGCATGCTCACATGAACCACAGAATACCAGGAAACAGAACATCACAGATATGATGTCACCATATTCACAGTAAGGAGGATACAGTTCGGAACATAAGCTTCTTTAGCAGTTTGCCATGCATAAAAACTGCCTATTATTGCAAATAAGGTGAAGGAAGAGTCATCAGACCATATTGCGCGTCTCCAGTTATCGGTGGTCCACCTTGTATGTTCTCGCTCTCACTTTCTCGCGCTAAACCGCTCAGTAGATTGGAAATTGCAGTCCGACTGCACATTTTAAAAGCAATTTAAATATACTGGCCACAAGAAACCGCCTATTTATCATTAACAGGGAAAAGGTCAAGACTTTTTTAAAACGGAAAGTGATGTAGAATAGAAAAGATATGGAATAGGTTATAAATAAAACTTATAAACAAAACTAATATGCAAAGTTGCCAGAAGTCGCGTCGCTTAACACTAACATTCATTCTGTTCTCACATGACTTGAGTAGCAATAGCTAATTCACGTAAACAATACGTTAAGGTATGGTATTGTATTAAAATGTGTAGAATGGTATCAAAGGACAACATGTGTTCACCTACCATAATTACCAAGATGTGTGTCGTTTGTGTAGCGTTTCTTCATCTCCACAAGCAATCAATCCATAACTTGAATAAAAGATTTGAACAGACTGGGTCTGTAGTGGATCTTCCTAGCTTACAGAATGTGAGCTTACAGAAGAAATGAAATAAAATGAAGTGAAACCTTCTAGTTTTACAAACTCTGGAAGGCTAAAGGACATGCTGATGATGGGAAAAATGGTGAAATAAAAAAAGTGGGAGAAAATGGGAGAATCCCGAGAAAACCCACGCACAGGGTTTGTCCACCACAAAGTTCACTTGGCGCAAGGTGAAATCGAACCAGAGACGCCACGCACCAAAGGTAAACGCTATACCCCTAGTAAACTAAAGGTAAAGGTAAACACATCGCCGCCCCAAAGAGCTTACAAAAGAAAATCTTATGACTATGTATCGCAATATATTTGTACAAACTCCAACCAAATCGACTCCGAATCCATCCAATAAACACAGTATTTCAGGAACAAGCTTCCGAAAAATGTTGAAAACATAGTTTCGTAGTTGACAAATAATACATTTCAAATGTATTTTTGTTAAGTGTCTTACAGCCAATTCTGTGTATAATGTTTATATAGGTTGTAAATTAAAGTAAAATACAGACTGCGGGAAAACACCATCAGAGCTCAGGATGTGACTCTTTAAATGAAATAAAAGAAATAAAGAAAGGTATATCAAATGAAATAAAGAAGTTCTAATAAACATAGGTCGAAAGACGCCTCTTTTAGAGTTATAAACCATCGAAAATGCGAAAAAATACATTATAAAACGCCCTAGCTTGAAAAATATGGGTCCTGTCATATTCATAATCATATTTATTTGCCTGTTCATAGCTTACAAATGAGAACAGTCCCCAATCAGGCATTACAGTTGTCAGATATGGTTTACATTCTCTGTATGTTATCAGTAAGATAAGTTTCCACAGAGTAATAGCTTTTTTCTAACAATAATTCTAACAGAGTATTTCTGAATATCCGTTTTTCGTTAATGTCCTTATACTTTGTAGGTAATTAGTTATATAATTTTATACAATTTATATAGACAGTTTTGCTAAAATTTGCGTAGTTCTGTTGGATAATATACATATTACAATTTTGCCTAGTATTGTATGAGTGAATCGTATTAGCTAATGTAAATAAATCTTTGTGTTCGATTACATACATAATTGTGCGATATATATATATAAACTAGGTAATGTCAATAATTTATATTTTTTTAAAACATTTTTGCATGCAAAGCAGAGTGAACTGGGTTTAGTATTAATGTATTCAACATGAGCATTCCGTGTTAAATCTTCATTAACATATACTCCTAGAAATTTAATAGATGTTGTTCGACATAATTCTACAGTGTCTACAGTTATTGGTACAAGTTCTTTTCTTTGGCCCGGGAATCGAAATTTGACAATTTTAGTTTTTCCTAAATTCATAGTTAATTTATTTATGTTTAACCAACTAATAATTTTTGTTAGAGTCTTTGTAGTGAGCTTTTCTGCTTCATTTACTGAGTCTCCACTGACAAGAACATTTATGTCATCAGCGTACAATGTTGACTTCACACAGCCTAGATTGTTAACCAAATCATTAATATATACAGCAAACAAAAGAGGACCCAATATTTATCCTTGTGGTACTCCTTTTGTTACTTTCATTATAGATGATTTAAACATTTTTCTTCTGCCATTTACCTCTTTACAGATGCCAACAGTTTGACTACGTTCAGATAAATACGACTTTATCCAATTGTTTGCCACACCTCTGATGCCATAAGAATACAATTTTTCTAGCAAAATACCACGGTCTATAGAATCGAACGCCTTAGATAAATCAACAAAAATACCAATTACATGCTTTCCTTTATTTATATACATTGCTACATCAGAGATGAAATTAAAGATTGCAGTGTTGGTTGACTTCTGGCTTTGAAACCCGTGTTGACTTGTGGATATTATATTATTTAAAAGGAAAAAGTTATTTAGTCGCGCTCTAATTGCTAAATCAAATATCTTAGAAAAGCACGACAAAACTGAAATAGGACGATAATTATTTAACTCCAATTTACTTCCCTTTTTATACACAGGTGTAACTCTAGCTAACTTAAGCCGCGTAGGAAAAATTCCTGTCAAAAATGAATGATTTATTATATGACAGACTTGATGTGCAATAAGAAGAGAACTTTCCTTTATAATCATGGATGGCACTTCATCCCAACCTGGAGAGCTGGAACTTTTTAAGCTTTCTTTATTTGTAAGATTTCCTCTGGTGTAGCTGGTTTCAGAAAAAGCGACTTAGGTATTCCGCTCTGTAGCTTCCAGTTATTTTCTTGACGAGCTATTTTGATTGGGTTAAATGTTTCTAAAGTTAAGAAATATTTATTAAAATGACTTGCAATCTAATTTGGGTTACATACTACTTGAGAGTTTATTTTTATTGCGTCAATTCCTGTTGTTTTTACCTTATTCATCTTACCATTGATTAACTTCCACATAGCTTTACTTTTATTTCTCGCTGCTAAGATGTAATTTGTACTGTATAAAAGCTTTGCCGTTTTTATGACTTTTGTACGTCTTTCTATAGTATTTTACATATTCAATAAATTGAGGTGTTACATCTTTACACTTTTTTTTTTGATAACTCAAGTAGTTTGAGTTCAGAAGTTCCAATTTCTATAGTGACCCATGGTTTCCCCATCCTAACCGTACTGTAGTTTTTTCTGGGAAACGCAATATTGAAGTGAAAGAGAAATGTATCTAGAAAAGAGTTAAATTTTCCATCCGTATCACCAATTTCATATATTTTGTGCGAGGTTTCTTGTGCTAGCAAGTGTAGAAAGTAATTAATAGTTTTTGAGAAACATCTTTTTGTTATAAGTTTTGATTGAGTAGGTACGAATATTTGAGATGTGTGTATTTGCCCTATTATTGCATCATGGTCAGAAAAGCCTGGCTTAAAGATATTCAAAGAGGTAACTGACTATGTGTATTGTTTACTTATTATTTGATCAAACGCAGATTTCCCTCTAGTTGGTTCTCTGATAAGGGGCTGCAACCCAAACATATCTAATATATTTTGACATTTTGTTTTTTCTCTTGATTGAACCAGACAGTTAATGTTAGTATCACCACAAATTATTACCGTACTATATTTCTTACACTGAGACTCAAGAGCAGTTTCAAGATTCCTAAAGAATACATTAATATTTCCTGCTGATGACCTATAGATGCAAATTATATACCTGTTTTCAATTGAAATAGCCACTATTTCAAAATGTAATTCAACAACGAATTGACTTACATCTATTTCCTTAAAATGTAAATGGTCACCTACAAATATACATACCCCACCATGTTGCCTACTAGCACGTGAATAGTTTGTAGCTAATTGATAGTTATTTAAGTGTACCATATTCATCTGATTAGCAGATAACCAATGTTCACTAAAGCACATGACATGCATACCTTTAAGTTCCTCTTCAAGTAATACATCAAAAATATCAAGTTTACTAGCTAAACTTTGCACGTTCTGGTAATATACATTTATTATATTGTAGTCACTGTTACTTCTATTGGCTAAGTGCTTGGAATTTTTATTGGGACTTGCATTAAAAAACTATTATCATCATACTTTGTAGGAACCTTTCTTATTCTATTTGATTTTCGCTGAGTTGTACTAGGTGGGTCGTTTTGTTCTATACCATTTGTGGATACTTGCTGCGATCTGTTAACATCCGGTCCAGGTTCTTTCGTACCGTGATTTGTATTATGTGGGCCTTTATTAACGATATTCGATCAATTTCTTTACTTTCAGTAGCCAAATGTACTCCTGGCTCCTTGTCATGGCTTACGTGTGAGTTTTCTGTCAATTTTAACACTTCACTCTCATTCCGATTTGCTCCGTCGTAAGTCGAACTGTGTCTCCTTTGTTCAGACAATTTGATCACCTTCAGAATCGTTTCCATTTCCGTCTATCACTATTGCTGATGTACTTCCACAATTGATAGGTATTAACGTACTATCAGCTCTGCACTGTGGTTTAAACTTATTTGACAATGATATTGTACAGCGCGTTGCGTAAAAACAATTTCCCTAGACGATTTAAATGGAGGCCGTGATTAGTATGATAGTTTGGGGGCGCACAACTTATATCAAGAGGTTGGACATTTTTGAAACTTTTACACAACACATCAATTTTTTAAATTTGTTTCTTTTATTTCACTGTTTACACACGATGAGTCATTTAAATCATGGCGATACGGCAAGTTTACTACCACTACATTTGTGCCTGAAAGCTTCTGTAGAGCCAATTCTAGTATGTTGAGTTCATTTTCAGCTTCATTACAAACAGCGTCATTTGCACCGCCTATTATTACAACTGTGTCATGTTCATTATAATTTTGATTGTGAATGTAAGGAAACACAACATCTTTTATCTTAGCACCTGGTTTTACCGACCCAGAAACATCCGTGTCACTCATTTTATAGTTTAGCCCAGTGGCAATATCGCGACCATGGCTGTCACAAATAATAGTAAGTTTTCCTTGCACTTCTTGTTTTTTAGCGTTTCTATTATTCGTGCGGACTTGATTCACAATTTTACATTGTACCGGTAAATTAATATTTTCCCGCGGATGTGTCCTTTTTGGTCTTAAACCAGTAGGGCTAATGCATGAATTTGCCCTTGCACTGCTTTTGACGTTGGTCAACAATTTGATTTGTTGCTACCCACTTGAAAAGCACACCGAGATGGTGTGATTACATAACTACTTCCTTCTGGTTCGTCTTCTAGAACTGCGAATCTATTTTGCGTTGGTATTTGTCGTACAACACTGTGTAGTCTGGATTTTAGTAGGTCGTTAGCAGGTCAAGGAATTACACAGGAACTATTGTGCGGTCTATCTGAATATTCATGTTTTACAATTTTTCGGCACCGGCGAAATGAATTGTATAGTGGAAGTTAGGGTACAGGGATACACATTTAAATATAACTGAATGTGCGTTTCGACTGCACCGAAAGATTGTAAAACATGAATATTGAGATAGAGCACATACTAGTTCCTGTGTAATTCCTTGACCGAGAATGCATGCTAATTCCTGTAAATTCCTTGAACTGCTTGCAGTAGGACCTATAATTTTCAAACTAGATTGCTTTTTTAAAAAAAAGTAACTTCCGCAATGTCGGGGATTTATAAGTCCGAAAGGAGGCTTTTTTTAATACCCATTTAACCCATTAGAACTTTTTTTTATATGTATATATCCATTTGATATGAGTCACCTCCCGAAGTTTGATGGTGGTGTTTCTCTACAGCCTGTATATAATATTTACAATTGATCATAGAAATGAAATCCTGTTAATAAACTGCATGTCTTAATTTTCCAGGAACAAGCTTGCTGCAGAACATTACTTCAGAATGTGAAATGGCATTTATTGAAAACGATACACAAGATTATAACATGCCTGATATTGTTTGCATTGAGTCCTTTCATAATCGTTGCAGCATTCTACTGGAAATTGCTAAAATGATTACAGACTCATGTTGGCAAATGTCATCTGAGTCAGAAACGAAGTTTCGTGAGTATGCAGATAAAATACTACGTTTTCTGGATCAACGGCAACCTTACGTAAGCCAGCAGGAGCTTACAGATTTTAATTTAGAATTAGACCGTTTGAAGAGGATTTCTCAGCTGTATGTAATTAATAACCATGAAAACTTTAGGTTAAAGTTCTGTTACATAGAAAGAAAGTATGAAGAATGTAAAAGACTTCTATTTAGTAGTAATGTATATGAAAATGATGGAAGAGTAAGAGAGCTACTGAATGAGATTGCACGAAATGTAGAAGCTCCTGCAATAACAGAGGAAGAAAGACGGTCGGTAGCGCAGGCCATGACAAATCGAGAAGGTACGGGTCGCTGGTTCAGATGTCCCAATGGACATTACTACTACATAGGCAATTGTGGTGGTGCTATGGTAACTAGTCGCTGTAACGAATGTAATGCGCAGATTGGTGGGACAAATCACAGACTCCTAAACACCAATACTTTTGCATCTGACATAGATGGAAGCTCAAGACCAGCTTATCCTGTATTCTAAATATTGTACATTTGCACAGGGTTTATTTTCATGTTTTTGTGTGATACACAGATGTGCGAAAGAAAAAAAAATAAGAAAATAAAATAGAAAATTATAACAAAAAGAATATTTTTATATTCTAAATAAGTATTATATATATTAACCTAGTAAGAAGCTATAATTAATCTTGTATAAAGATGAGAGCCTTAACATAAATTTCTGAATTGAAGTTAAAGATACGCAAGCTGTATGTACGGTTTCATTTTTTTTATTTTTTTATTTGTTTATTTGTTTCTTTGTTTTAATACAATAAGACATTTAGTGCTTTATATCTTAAAAATTTATTCTTCTATACAAGATTACCAAATATGATTCCACAGCTCCCCACAACTCTTCATTACATAATCTGAACTTGTCCTAATTCGACATAAGAGTAAGTACAGTAATTGAAATCAGTCTGTTTTATTTTAATGGCTTCATATCGCATTATTGGTACATTAATCTGAAAGTTTTTCGTTGAACGTATTGCTTCATTAATTTTTAAATTTATCTATATTATTAATAATAATAGTACAGTAGAGCGTCGATTATCCGAACGTCGGTCAACCGAACGACCGCTTAACCGAACTGTGTACTCGCTCGCACCTGTTACTCTCCCACCCTACCGTCCATCATCCCCCTCACTCCCAAACCAAGTTTCCCACAGTAGTCGCCGCACTGAGCCACCGCTGGCGGAACATTGCTTCTAATGGAGCCTTCATAAGGCGCTGCTGACCGGCACCGCTAAAGTTGCCTTTGTACGTTACTTTGTAATACTTAGAGATGCCTGTTTTTATGAATAAATTTACTGTACAGTACTTCTTTTTGGTAAATAAACATGTACAGTTCGATTATCCGAACAAACCAGTTTTTCGAACACCCATGTCCCACAATTACTTCGGATAATCGACGCTCCACTGTATTAGTAATAATACTAAATATGTAATATTACGTTGCTTTGCAGTACATAGAAAATAATATGAAGTAGTGATATATAGCACAGTACAAAATTGAGAAAACCTGTAAGTCAGTTATGATATCTTAAGGGTCTTTCCTTCACTTTCTGATACAAAAATAAATAAATTACGGTCCTCTTTGAGAGAGACGTTTTTGTTATATACTATTACATGAATAGTTATTTTCATTATCATTTAAATAGTTCGGATTTGAATACTTGATAGTTTACGCCGTGTCATTTGATATTCAGGAAAATACAAAAAGTTGTGGGGAGCGTAGTGAAGAATCTTAAACATAAAGATACTTGATTAAACAGAGTTGACACATTGCTCTCGCTAGCGGGCATCTTCACTTTATTCAGCATTTTAGATTTACTGAACTTAGTAGATATGAGAAAGCTTATCATGTTTTTTGATTTCTGCAATATTAAGTAATAATAATAATAATAAAAATAAGAAAAATAAAAAAAGTCCTGTGAGAGTCATCATCATCTTAAGTCAGCAATCTCTCGATTGATGCGATGCAGCTTTCAAGTTTTCCCATATCCCTAGTTAGAGTTTTCATTTGCTTACTTTTTTTCTTCTTTGTGTTATTTGGTCCGTATATTTTAGTCGCGCCGTTCCTCTGGTTACTTTTTTCTTAACGAGTCCGTTCATCTTTCTTCTTTTTTCGAAATAGTTTTCAATATTCCTTTTCTTTCCTACCATATCCAGTACACTCTAATTTGATACCTTGTTCACACATCTAATTTTCAACATTTTAGGACCACATGTCTGAGGTTTCCTCTTTCTTTCCTTATAAAGACCATGCCTTATACCCATACAACGTCATACTCAAGACATATTTTTTCGTGACTCTTCAGGTCTATGTTAATGTTTCGATCAGAAGAAGCGGTGGTCCTTTTTTTTTCTTTTTTTTCTTCCTGAGCTAGTCTGGATTTTACATCTTTGTTTGCACCTTGTATGATCCACTATAGCTTGTTACTTCACTCTCTGAGTAACGGAACTCCTATACCCCTTTTACCACATGTTCTCGTAATTTAACCATTTTTCTTGCAGTTTCTTTCTTTGTGCATATCTTAAGTTTTGTTTTGCTCTTGCTGATCGTGTTGAATTTGTTACTAATCATCTGCTGCATTCCATGTAGTCCTGCTTCTAATTTTTTCTTCCTTTCTGCCAATAGCGTTATATCGTCCACAAGTGTATTTTCTATCCATGCATATTTATTTATCGGCTGTAATGTCCTTGGTTTTCTTCCTTCTTTTTCCTGTCCTTTTTCTGTCAGAGATGTATATTAAAAAAGGAAATGTAATGACCGAATACCAACATCGACACCTCTTCGTTCCTTATCAACAGGCAGTGAGAAGTTATTTGATTCCCAAGCGAAATTTTTATTCTAATCAATATGAATAAATAAATAAATAAGTAAAATTAAATGTTTGAAAACTAAAAAATCCAGCATGTATATGTATAACAAACCTCTGTTCTACAGATCAGAATATGACTAATGGAAAGCAGCACATAATTTTACTTTCTGCTCTGTATTACGTCAGAACAAACTTTTCAAGATAATATGGCTTATTATTATTATTATTTCTAATTGTTGGAAGGCACTGACTTCCTTAAAAGAAAAACAAGTTTGCTAGTAAATGGAAGAATATGAAGTGTAGTTCTAAATTCAATGAAGTTTCCTTAACTTTCAGTCTCATTATTCTACAATTTTTCTTCTGTATTTTGTTCGTCAGGGTGCACGTTAGTTTAAAAATACATTATTGTATAATCAGTGAGTAGTCTTGCATTGAGTCCCAAACAGGAAATTACTTGTCTGTTAACCATAGCTGAGAAGTAAGTTGCGGAAAAATGTATCCGAACAGACCATTGTGTTTAGTTTCCAGATCATATGCAAAGATCGTGCGAATTTAACGGTAAACACGCCTTTATACCCAGGGCTGCAACTTTAACTAACTATGGCAATATTTGAAATAACGCAGATTTTAAGAATAAATGCCTTAGAATTTAAATTAATTTTAAAAAAATGACAAAGAAAGACAACTTACATTCATAAGATGGCGTAATAGTTCCCATTTTCTGGCTGAAAAATAGTACTTTTATATCGTACTTATTAATTTAAGGGAATTACGTTGTTTCCAGACGCACATACACACACACAGTACAAATAATTTCAAGGGTCCGCCAAATGTAAAGCAGTTTCTACCCTTGTATGTAAGGTAATTTGCTACTTAAAAGGAAAAGTGTTTATGAATAAAAGTATGAATATGTAGCCTTTGGGAGAAAATATGAACTTTCAATTTTAAAACACGTTTGTCTTGATGTGAAGAGTATATTTTCAACACTTATGAGGTCAGTTTATGATCGAGTATTTGAATAACAATTTGTTTTTAGAGATTTTGCAGTGGTGTGTCGTGGTTTGGAAGAACAAAATATTCCGTTGATTACCAGTATTAACGATTCTCCAGATCGTTATAAATATATAAAAGAGCTTTGTTCAGAACTCTCTACATCAATATTTTTGAAAAAGTGTTTTTCAATCATATAACAAAAATTCATTTACTTGCTTTTCAGCTGCTGAATAAAAACAGTTTATGAAGGTTTGCAGTATGAAAATGAGTTATCTATTATTTAATTTTAATGTGATTACCGGTGATCAGTTGTCAAAGGTAGAAATTCATTTTTGAGTGTTCTGTGTTATACTTTTAGTATTTTTTTTTTTTTTTTTTTTTTTAATATGGAATGCTGTTTCTGATACAAAGATTTCTTTCGCTTAATAAATTCTTTGTGAATACCTTAATAGTGTTTTTATTTACTTATCAAAACCATGAATACTGAAAAACCTATTAAACCTGGATGATATAATGTCTTCAATAAATTAGTTCGCATTATTGAAGAGTGAACTAATTATTTACTCATCACTAGTTCTCCGAAACGGTATTTGTCCCTGAGAACTTGTAATGTATCTTTAACTTAAACTTCCAATCGTGGATGGAAGTCACCACTTTGTACAATACCATTTTAGCTTTCAACCAGCAGACCTTTAATATAATCCTGAGCTGCGTCGCCAAACTTGAGATGCAGTAACTTTAACTTCCTAGTAATCCTGAATGGAAGTCGCCAAATTTTTTACTGCACTTGCTTTCAAACAGTACAATGCTCCAATTGAAAATCCTATATGAAACGCATCGTTTTGCATTGGTAAGGACTGATTAGATTATTTAATATTATAAATTCTCTGGGTCGTTACCACGTATTTAAGCGTGGAAAAGTCTTCACAGAAGATCCAAGAATGATTATAAAACAATTATGGTAACCGAAGCGATTTATTGATCACACTGCACGAGACAATAATAATTGTGACTTAAACAGTTTTGTGGATTGCGCAAGTATTGATTCAGTAAGCTAAAGTAATGAATAACAAAACCAAATTTTATTGTAACTATTTTTGTAGACCTTGATTATTTTGATCATATTACAGAAAATCTCCTTGTCAGAATTAATACAGACCTATTATTCATTTGAAGTATTTCCTATCTTGAAACTCTTGCATATGCAGCACAGGTGCACAGACATGATAGTTATTCATTAGTTCATTATCCTTTAATTATACAGTCATCCACATCAATATATTTATTGGCAATAGTATTTTAAGCTAATTTATTTAATATAGGAGCAGACACCAACACCTCACATTCAGAAAATATCTTCAATTACGTTACAGCACGACTGATTCAGTACCCGCTTTATTCCAGCAAGCATTCTAGTAATCAAATCTTTCGGTCAAGTCAAATCTATCCTACATAAAAATTCTTTCATAAAGACATAATTAATATCATTTCATTTAATTATCATACTTATTATTATTATCTTGAATAATAAATAGTACTTTCCCTATGACTTTCATATTATTATTTGATAACGGTAAGTAAGGCATGGCACCATAACTAATTCATGAATATTGCTTGTAATATATTCAAATTAAATATCTTATATAGCAAAGGATATCGTTAGATTTTATGCCGATAAACTAAGTTTTGTGACTATTACTCATGCATAAGGAATTATATAGGTGCCTTGTTATATGCCGATCAGGTTAGGTTTCCCATCAAACTAATGCTTAGATCAGAAATTTTGATAAGAATTTCAATCATTAATTTATGAGTATTTTACGTTTTAATTTCATTTGGTTGCATATGATATGAAAAAAAGGGCCTAACTCCCCAGAAGGAACTTTGTAGTGAAACATGGCGATTATTTGCTTGCCTGCCATCACAAAGTTCCGAACGTTCCAAATTCACAATTAATTACCATACTTTTAACTGTTAATATCTTCTAATAATTAGGATTAAACTATAGGACTGAGATTAAATATTTGATTTGATAAATCTTTGTATCATAAATTAGATCCAAAACTTAACAATTTTCAGAAATAATTCAACTTTATTTCAAATCTATATTCAAGACACTTCTCACTTCTATTTAATTGTCAGTTTTTCTAAACTTTTAAAATCTAGAATCATCATCATCATCTGACGAGTAAAATCATTTTTATCAATTAGCGTTTAAAATGAGTAATTCGTAGTTGTTCGGTATACAGATAAATAATCTGATGACCAATTAAAATCAATCTAAAGTTCTAACTTTAGACAAATTAAATAAACAATAAACATTATGAAATTGCTTAACAGGAACACATTAAATTGAAAGCCATATCTGTGAACAATAATAATAAGTTAACGAACAATTAACAATAATAATGAACAATTAACAAATAAGAACATAACTGTTAGAGCCTGTTGCGAGGCATAACAAACTTGAAAGTTTGTACAAATGCCCTTCGTCGACCATAAAATGGTTCCCAAATGGTTTTCACTGTTTGGTGATTGTCATTAGGAATGTCATGATTGCTTACATGTCGGTTTTGCTTGAGTTTCGTCAGAATATCGTCACTTTTTCTGTGACCCATGCGAGAAGCATCTTGGGCATCGAAAGGGGAAAAATTAAACAAACTTAGGAGAAAATAAACTTCCGAAACGCACTGAAAAGCAGAGAATGAAAACTTTAAAAATTGTGAACCGCCTTTTAAAGAGAAAAAAATATCAGAAATAAATTATTACTATTATTTATCAAAATTTTTGAAATGCCAAACAAACTTATTAAATGTCTCATAAAATTGCCACTGAAATAATTTTATATTAGGCATAATTAATTTGTTCAGCTTGGCAAGACTTCAATATTATGTATATGTAAATAGATAGATAATAGCAATAATTTTTTTCTGCTTTTAAGTGCTTTATTATTATTTTTACTTTTTAGTGCTTTTATTGCTTTCTGCTTTATTTGAAAGTTCGTTCATATTTTTAATAAAGTTTTTATTATGAATTAAGGGATACCAATTCTTTTAAATGCATGCATATAAGTGAATTGGCTTAAAGGTTCATACTAGAAGATTCCAGCCAGGCTCTTAAAAAAAAAAAAGAATGGTGGTGGTTCTTGACTCATACGGTATACTTTTAAGAAGGATTAACACTTGCGTTCCTGGGCTTATATAGCAAATTCCAGCTTTCTGCCAGTTCAATACATTTTAGAAAAAAAGATGTATATTAGGTAGTAGAGAAAAGGAAAGTATGCGAAATACATGGCAAATAAATCTTGAAACATTATGTTATGATTAAATACAACGTTTACTGATATTATTGAGTGGAATTTCTACAACATTGAAGAGCTGGACCTGAGTTTTGTCCGTTCTTTTTTATAAGATACCCTGAATCCCACTTGGGTTTGGAATCGAAAGTGTTAGTAATCAGTCAATGGCGGAAATAATGGCATCTACGCTGAAAGTAATATTACTTGTACATCTATCAACATTTTTTTTTTGTTACCACACAAAATTATTAGCCAGTTGACGATAACTTCAACATTCCACATGGAAATAGTGTCAGTATCTATAAAATCAAAACTGGTATTCAAATTGTTTTCTACTTAAAATTAACACAGCAAAAGGATATAAAGAGAAACGAACTTCCGTTATAAAAAAAAAAGTTTCCCACATCACTGAGAAATCTCTGAACTCGTAGTAACAGTTTTTTTTTAAATTATTTTGTTTTCATATCTTTTACACTTTTCTTGAAAACCTATTCATAATTCTACGTTTGCGATTTAAGTAGTAAGCCTTTGAAAGAGGTCCCGATTACCATGACACTTTTTTTTTTTTTTTTTTTTAATAAAAGATATACATTAATAGGTAGAGGCTGTTACTTTAACTTTAACAACCTGAAGTTAAGGCCTGCTATACACTATAGGATAGATCCTAGGAAATCTCAACGGCATGAGATTGCATGTCATTTCCTATGTTTTGAATGATCCTGTGAGATTTCCTGTGTTTAGAGCACGCTCTATTTCGGAACGAAAATTCATAAGATTTTGATTTAAGCGACATCAGGTGAGAGAAAGTGAAAACAAAGGCCAGCCGTATGTGGGTGAAAGAGCAAAAATACTCGACAAAATGAAGAGTGATGCAGGGACTGATGAGGTATGTTCTGCTATTTTTATTTTATCTTTTTTATTTTATTTTTTTAAAATTTTTTTTAGTTGTGCAATTTAACAATAAAGTGTCTAGTATCAATATCAGTAGGATGTGCAGTGTAGTTACGTGTATGGTAGGATTTTCTACGAGATATGTCGTAACATTTTTCCTCGAATACATTCTAAGATGTTTCCTAGGACTTATAGTGTATAACAGGCCTAAATTGCAGCGAACTACACATGCCTTTTCACGAATTTAGTTATTTAACCTAGAGTATTGCCTTTCCCAAACCTATTATATATTTACCTGGATATTATGTAAAAAAGAAAATGGTTGATTTGGAGTTAACGTGCTTTTCACCATCGAGGCTACGTACGTGAAAGGATTCCACAGCGTAACGTGGAGTCTGAACCACATATGTTCTTACTTGAAATCGAACTGGTTTTCATTGGCGTAATGGGTCTTTACAAAACATATATCCACGAGGAAAATGTTAAGTTGAAAACTAGAATGAATTTATACGTTAGGTTTTATTTTACTTACAAGACATCGTTGCTTCGGCGCGGGCCATGCGTACTTATATCGTACGACGTTCCGCTAGGCGTTCATTCGAGTTGTGCCTTGCCTTGGACACGAGTGCTTTCGTTGTACCATTTCCTTCTTAAGCATTGCTTATCAATTTCTCAACTTCTGTTTTAGGCTACAGAGAATAATCGTTGAATATGAAAAACAAACAAATTTCAATGCTACTGATATGAGTTTAGGTCTCCAGAACCACGTAATAATTTAACGAGTTCCACTGTTCCTGCTCAAGATGATCTATTCTTATCAAGGAAGTAGCAATGAACTTCGAAGCAAAGAGTCACTCTAGAAGGACTAGTTCGCCGGCCATTGATAAAGGACACCTTTTTCGAAGGAAAAATATGAATATCTGATTCACTTGTCACTGTAGATTATAGAAATTCCATCCAGAAGGTGGGTGGGGAAAAAAATATGAATCCTGTAAACAGTTAGGATTCTGTCACTCATTTGCATACATTTAAGCTAGTAATACAGGCAAGAGAACCCCCCCCCCCCCAAATATTGAAACCCGCATTGTAAACTTTTTCGGACAATTAAGGACTCTTGAGGAGTTGAAAATGTTACTGTTTATTTGTTTTGTTTTAGATGGATGATGCAAATCTCATTAACAAAAGTCATATTAACATGTACAACGATTTCCGTGGTATTTCATTTGTTTATTTTACCAACCAGACTACATTATATAATGGATATACCCTCGATTATAATCATAATATTGATGTGTGCAACCCGAACAGCTATTTCAAACATCGATATCTTGTTTATATATAATAGTATTATCTTATGATTGTTATCCTTTCCATAAGATACAATTACTTCTTTATAATTTATCTGACCGACCAGTTTGTACTTCGCTCCGTAGATACAATAGTCTTCGTCCTTCCAGACCTCTTTCGCTAGGTATGTCATCAGACGCAGACTTTGTACTCTTATCGTCTATAACCTGGAAAACGATGTTTTCCACCCATCTGATTCCTTTTCCTTTTCTGAGAAAAGGTTATATTTTAAGATAGTACATCATTGCATAAAGGTAACCAAGAAAGTTCTGTCGCTTTTTCACCCACTACCTTCGAACATCGATATATCACCTAAGACGAATCTGGAAGACCAAAAATAGTCTCCATCAGCATCGACGACCTTCTGCCAATGTTCTGAAAGGCCATGGATTTCATCGCGGTAGAACTTGGTGGGTCGTGAAGCGAAGAAGGTATCAAGTGCTGGTAGCAGTTCCCGATTAACGATGCCGCGAGCAGTCCACCAAAAACACAGGAGGACCTTCTTCTGGTGCAGTGCTGGTTTCGGCTGTTTTGGATCCGGTTCATAGGATGCTAACCAATGATGACGGCGCTGTGGAGCTTCGTACGGGATCCGCTTCTCATCACGTCAACACGGTGTCCAGAAATGGCTCTTTCCTTAGATGAGACAGCAAAGAAACACAGGTGTCTGCTCGCGTTGCCTTCTGGCCCGGAGTCAAATCATGTGGAATCCATCGATCCAACTTGTAGTGCTTCCAAAGTTGATGGAGATGTTGCCAAATGGTATCTCTACTCACACTGAATTGTACTCCCAGTTCCTCACATGTCTGGCCACTGTTCAACTCAATTGTTGCCTGAAGATCTTCATTTTGTACATGTGTTGGTCTTCCAGCACGCGGTGCGTCTTCTTCTGTTTCGTAACGTCCTTAAACTTGTTAAAGCACCGCTACACTGTCTGCGTAGTCACGACACCCTCATTAAAGGCCTGACATATCTTCCGCCCCGCTGCAGCGGCGTTTGACTCCAGTTTGAATCGCAGAGCATAGCAGCGTACGCCGTTATAACGCTCTGTGGAGGTCCCATGTTCACTCTGTCCTTACGCAAGTTCACAGTGTAACTGAACTTCCACAACCAGGAAATATGTTGGATACACCCACACCAACTGACCTTCGCCTTATCTCCATTCGCATTCAACTCACGGTGTGAAGGCTGATTGAACACAGATTTCCACAAAAAGCGACAAAACTTTCTTGGTTACCTTTATATTAACTAACCCAGAAAAAGTAATTCTTGCATCTAATGTGACCCTCTCTTTTGTGGTTCATTACTAATTTCCAAACTCATTTCCGCCAGACCATTTCATCTCCTCTGCAATATTACCGTGTTTAAGACACGAACTATGAATATTGATTCTGTACAATGTTCATGTTGATCGTTTCGAGTAAGAAGGGACATATAATAGACGTCACTAAATGGCCAAAAGAAAATGTTATATTTGACCATGTCAAAGGTAAGCAGCAACAGCGAAGTTATCGACTTTGTTGAGTGTCGAAAAGATATTGGAATACGCATCTACCAACAGTGGTGATGAATAGGTACTCGCCAGCAGAATTGCAATTTACGTTATTCACGGCTAAGGGTCGACATCTTTCCAGAAACAGAAAATGAGTGCACTCTCATAACTAATTAGTGAAAAAATCCACTGAAAAGAATTGCGTATTAAGAAAAATATGAGGCAGTGTGTGTGTACCTATCAGAAGACGTGCTGTCACTTACTACTCACTAAGCTAAACTGGTTGTACTGGGTATGAAAATTGAGAATAGTCTTAGAAACCTGTAGGTCTACATTCAGTTGCATTTACGTTTTCTCTAGTATTAATAAAACAAAATGACCAAAGCACCAAATATCATACTTCAGCTGATGAAGGTGGTGTTACATTGCCCAAACTGTTACACAAGTATTATTAATATTGTAACATTATTTTTGAAAATAATAATAATAATAATAATAGTAATAATAAAAATCTTCACTGTGTCTGTTATGTTAGATGGCAAAAGTATATCAGCTGATGCGACTTCTAAGCGGTGCTGCCATCTGGATGATGTTACGAGCAATGTTCTCACGCTGTCAGCTGCATATGTGAAGGAAGGTAATGAACCTGTAGCCATATGTTTGAATGACTTTTGAAGTTTGTGTTAAAATATGTTGAATAAGTAGGGTAATATAACGTAAAGTGTGAAAAAGTGAGAAAAAGGGTTTGTCTGTAATTGTTGTAATGATCACCTAAAATCAGTACGACAAATCACTTGGAGAATGAAAAAAATATAAAAACTTTTAGTTCAAAAATTCAAAATTTGTTCGCTGTGGGCAGACACCTAACCACCTCGCTGCGTATCAGATGATTCGAAGTGTGGAAGAGGTACACGAGAAATTCGCAGTGATGATTATGTAAATTTGTCTAGTTCGCGAATGTGAGTGCAATGAAGATTGAAGTTGGCTTCCAAGAAGAAGCCGAGATTATGTAAGTATCCAGCTATGTAATTTTGCATACGACAGAATAGATTCGCTCAGGGGATATGCCTGAAACGAATTAGCCCAAGGCTTATCCTATGCCTGGCGTGATATCAATATTTAATAATCTTCTTTGCTAAGATTAGAAAGGAACGTTTAATGATTAATTATACTCTGTGATGATAACCTTTCTTGCCTTTAGAGTTTATCAAGGTTCACTAATGTTGACTTTCATTTAGAATAGTAAATAATTTGCCCTGGTCTAGTATAACGTTTATGAAAAATATAATTTGAGATTACTTGTAGATTACCTTTTAAATGAGTGCAGCTTAGACAATAAATATTTATAATAATTTAGTAATTCGTAGTATTTTGTTTCCTATCAGCAGTTCTAAAATAAGGTTAAATTGAATACTGAAAGGTGTAAATTAGTAGTATCACATTTAACGGAAGTTCACCGAGTAATTGTGGAATAAAGTCCTTATTTCTGGTAGAGTTGCATTGGCTGAGCGCACAGTCGCTTTGGAAGGAGAAACAGACTATTACAAACGAACATGAAACGTATACCTACAATCTAACGTGGGATCTGAACCACATGAGCTCCCGCTGGAAATTTAACACGGGTCTTCCACACCAAAGGCGCGTACGCAACCGCTTAGCCATTAGGGAGCTCATGGAGTGAAAATAGGTAAGTTGGCAGATGTAACAAGAAACTACACTGAGGGAGAAGAAATCTGACAAGCAATAAATAAATTAAAATAAAATAAAAATGGTCTTATACTAAACATCATTGCAACCTGAAAAGAACTTTTCTTTTTCATCATTAGAGACGAGAAAGAGCATTGATTTCTATTGCCAATTATTTTCAACTCAATGCTCTATGACGTCACAGTTTACTGCTCACCGTCTCACCTAGAGGGAAAGAGCTGGAGGGTGATCTGATGTTGATAAAATACACTGGTGAAGGGCAAACAAGAACAGCGATAGCGTAGTTAGTTTTGCGTAGTTAGTGAATTCCATGATTACAAGTACAGTGCCAACACTCGCTTTTCTACCTCATATTCCCTCCTCTCTTCTTCTTATTGTATTTAAACCGCGCTCCTACGTCATACATTATCCAATTGGAAATAATTGCCGTAGGCAACGGCACTTTTATTTCCTTTCCTTTATTTATGTTGACGTTTTCTCATGTCCACAAGATAGGCTGACTTTTTTTCCCTTTATTTTAAAAAACGAGAAACACGTGGATGTCAGTCAGTATAATGGAAAGAAATCGTCGTCGCTTCGTTATGTAGGCTGAATGTCTTCTCAATTGATATGTAATCTTATTATGGACATTAAAGTAGAAACACCTATCAGGAACATGTATTAGGACATTATGATCTTGTTAAATAGAGAAATATGAACACGTGTGAAAAGCACATGTTCAGTCAGCTGGTTGTTTGCAGACCCCGTGATATATGTACTTAGATAATTTCTGTAAATACAGAAGGTTTATCCGTTTATATGGCGGCGTTCATGTTCCAAATCAGAGGATATATGAGTTGCAGCACGTCAGACCGAACATCATTTGACAGCTGAAGCTAGTAGGTGTGGAGAGTGTGTAGAAATTCTTATAATCAAACGTAAGGCATTGAAGATTAGTGAACTTTCCGCAAAGCTGTTTTCATTTTCCATTTTTATTTCGATAAAGGGTACAAATGTTGCGCAGCCCGTGAGGAAGTTTGTGCTGTTTCTGGGTAACGTGTGCTATTAAAAGTAACTGCCGAAAGAAAGTGCAGTCATTTTCGTTCTCGAAATTTCGATGTTCCAAGATGCTTTT